>NC_081568.1:133956167-134041308 GCF_022355385.1 Mustela nigripes | reverse complement strand
GGAGGGTAGCCTGGAGGTAGGGAGGGTAGCCTGGAGGTAGGGAGGGTAGCCTGGAGGTAGGGAGGGTAGCCTGGAGGTAGGGAGGCTGACATAAAAAGTAATTAAATTAATCAAAATTCAACAGGCCTGCCTGATGGTCTCATGCCCTTGTGATGTACTCAGGGAGCCTCTGTTACATCAGTTAGACCTTGAGGACTCTCAGGAGCGTACCTGAGCATTTCCTTGAAAACCTACATGGCAGCTTGGTTTTTAGTTTATGCTAAAAGGATCTCCTATTGTAATTTTTCAGTGACCTACCAGCTTATTTAAATATTGCTTACTGCTTTGGTTGTTATCCCATCTGTTGTCCAGGACTGTTATCTACAAGCCATTGATTTTCACATCCTGCTTCCTGGCACTGAGTTTTATCTTGCAGCTCCTCATCTTTAAACTGCTGATTGTTTTTCATTTGCTGCACTCCAGTAGAACTCTGCTTCACCATCTTTCTGATTCTTTAAATGCTCAGCTCTAGGCATTTCACACATTTTCAAATGGCGTAAAGCACAGGTCCTCAAGAAAGACTCTGCCACTGTCATCTCAGTGACCATTCTTTCTCCTCAAAGGACAACGGGTGTTTTTTAATCTGAACTTAAATTTGATTATTTACTCCTAGCAGAGAAGCAGAACCAACTTCAACTGCATTCCGTAAGAGAAACTAATTTGGATGTTGTCATAAGTCACTCCATGTCCCATTCAGAATGGGACATGATGTCTCAAGAGGCAGATTAGTTTTAACAAGTTTATTGAGATATATATATATAAAATATCATAAAATTTACTCTTTTCCTGTGTACAGTTAAGTAACTTTACTAAGTGGTGTGCCATTGGCATACCTGGTTTTAGAACATTTTCACCCCCCCCCATAAGATTCCTTAGGCATATTTGTTCCCCATTCCCACCTAGCCCCAGGTAACTACTTGTCTACTATCTGTTTCCACAAATTTGCCTATTCTGGGCATTTCATATAAATGGAATCATCTAATATGTGGTTTCTTCTTTTTTATGATTTATGTATTTATAAGAGAGAGAGTGTGTGAGTGAGAGGGAGAAGCAGCCTCCCCACTGAGCAGGGAGCCCAATGTGGGGCTCGACCCCAGGATGCTGAGATCATAACCTGAGCCGAAGGCAGATGTTTAACTGACTGAGCCACCCAGGTGCCCCAGTATGTGATTTCTTATATCTGCCTTCCTTCACTTAACATTGGGTTTTTGAGGTTCATCTGTGAGGTAGCATATGTCAGCAGTTCATTCCTTTTTATTACTGTATAGTATTCCACTATATAGATATACCACATTTTGTCTGTCTCTTCATTTGTTCGTGAACATTTAGCTTGTCTCCACATGTTGGTTATTATGAATAATGCTATGACTGTTTGCATGCACGTCTTTGTGTGGACATATGCTATTAATTCTGAGTATATACCTAGAAGTGGAATTGCTAGGTCCTATTATAATTGTTTAACTTTTGGAGGAACTGGCAGATTTTTTCCAAAGCAGCTATACCATTTGATGTTTCTCCTAGCAATGTATGAGGGCCCATGGTATAGATTTAAGAGAAAATGCCTTCACAGTGCAGGGAAGCAAAATTCTAAGCACTTTAAAGGTAGATCAGTGGCTTATACTCCATAACATAATAAACATTTGTTGATTGTTAGCCGAGTGACATTCATACTTACAATTTTGAAAACTCCTCCAAACTGCAGTGTTATCGAAGATGTGAACAGGTGTTACAGTGTTAACAAAGATAACTCTGGTTGTCATACTTGGGTACATTTTTTACAACCTCTTAAATTTTTCATAAAACATTTATCACATATTTTATGACAGAATAATAGAAGAAATTTAAAAACTGGACCATAATCTCCTCCATCTGTGTTGACCTATTTTAAAGCAATATGTGTATAAGGTTAGAAAAATAAAACAAGGTGAGCTGTGTACAAAATGAAAAGTGAGGGCTTTGTTCCTGTCTCCCGCGTTATAAATGCCCTTATCTCAAAGATAACTGCTTGCTGAGGTTTTTGTATTCTCTCGCACTTAAGGCCAGAATCAAGGTTTTTTTGTTTGTTTGATTTGTTTTAGAATATTCAGCTCCCAGTATGCATGTAAGTATGTTGGACTTGGTAAAATGAAAGACCGTGGGAGGACCAAGAGTGATCATGCTCTCCTTGGACAGCATACCTAGTACACAAGCTACCTAAATGGCAGACGGTATTCTCATAAAGCACTGTTTGCTCAAACTTCTTTGCATAGTAGTTATCTACCAATAAAGTGGCCTCCTCAATTCTAGCATTGAAGGATAAATAAATCCATCAGAACGTGACTTTGAGTGGACCTTAGCAACCTGGCCTTATGGAGAGTCTGATTTCTGACTGCGCTGTCCTCCAGTTATCAAAACATTTTCTCATCTCTTCCGTTCCCCTCTCCTAAACGAAGGACACTAGGCAGGCCCTTGATGAGAGGAGGTAGCTATAGCTGGGCTGCGATGTGAACAACTAGATGAAGGGCACAATAGTGGTGAGATGGGTTTAAAAAAAGAAGAGATTGAGCGGGGAAGTGGAAATGTGAAGGTGGCAACAGTGAGTGAGGAGGGGGGAGAGAAGAAAGAAGAACTCAGGAGGGATATCGAGTTACATGGAAAAGAGAAAGAAAAAATGCTAATTTAACATTAATGTGTACAATCTTCTATTTGTCCCCTGGATCCCTGGTTCCCTGTTCTATTTCTCCTCTTCTCTCCATATGCTCTTCTGTGTGCTGTCAGTGAAGTCTCTGACACTGCAATGTATAGCAGACATGCCTCTTCCCTCATGGAGATACTGAGTTGTGTATAAAGGCTGGTGTTTTCTTTAAGTCCCTATATATCAGGTTTATCATTATACCCTTATTTGTTATCTTCTGGATTTTTCAAATTATGTCTTCCATCTCATGCAGTGAGTTAAAAACTGGGAAGAACCTTAGAAATAGCCTACATTTTGTGTCCTTTACTATTAGGGATTATTACCTGAAGACCATGATCTTGGGATCCTACAAATTATTTTGAAACCCCTAGGGTGTAGTGCCATAAGAAGAGTGTATTGCGAATTGAGTTGCTATAGGATAACAGTGATGAAAAACTAATTCATTGTGACAGCTTTTATTATCCCGGTGTTGTTTCTATAAATCTTTGGAAAATAACACCTCACTTGATCCTAACAGCTTAAATATTATGCTACATAACATAAACTCTGGTCTTGCGAGAGCTTACAGGAAACATCAAGAATATTTTCCTTTCCTCTTAGGATAAAGTATATAGTATATAAAGTACACATGAAGTTAGTAGATTTCTTACACTTGTTCTTGACTTGATCAGAATCTTTTCTAAAAATTTTACAAAGAATCACAGCACCTTTGTGGAAATCAGATACTAAAATCAAAACATCAGAATTTTCATCAATACCTGAAATGAGAGAATAATCAGTAGCGTAGGAGAAAGGCTGATAGTAACTGAGAGATTTGCTCCTATTCTCAACTGACATTGACTAGGTAGTTCTGTATGTTGGGTACCATGTTGCATGTCATGGCAGTCACCATGATGAAGAACATATGGCCTTTGCCCCTAAGGAAAATAAGAGCAGAGGAAAGGAATATTTTGAGATTAAATTTTTTTTCAAAGGAGAGACAAGGTAGCTTCTGAAAATATATTAAAGCTTAGGTGAGGTGTGATATCATTGTTATGTGGTAGACACCAGAGTGCTTTTACATATGAGGTAGGTATGGTTCTCACTGCATTTTATGCCTCACAGAGACTTAGCAACTTGCCCAAGATCATAGCAGCTTCTGAAGTGTTGAAGCCAAAATTCAAATGCCCCAGCAGTCTAATCTGAACCAGCCCCCTTAGATGGTTCCTTACTCAAACAACCTCAGTAGATTTAGGAAGGGTAAAGACACAGAAGGCAGAATACCTCCATGAAGTGTCTCTGATCCTTGAGTAGACCTCTTGACTTTGATCAGTCTGTTTTCTCAACTATAAATCCAAGATTCCTTTCCATTCAACACTTCTAACATTGAAAGTATCTCTAATGTTATGCCAAGGACAGGGTAGATAGGGGGAGCATCTTCAGCAAACTCTGGGGCACTGGGACTTTGTCTGTGTATTGTCAGACACAGGCATCCCTGTCTGGCTCCTTCTGCTCAGACCTGACCACCGGGAACTTGATCATTGCAGTTTCAGCTTTCTACTGTGATTTGTGCAACAGTCATTCATAGATTCTGGTTTTTAAAAACTGTGGTTGGGTTCTTCCTTGCATAAGCACAGAGTGTTTCTACAAAGTAATGTGATTGTTTTGTTATAAAAACATGTGAATGTTGTCTCTTTAAAAGTAGTCACCAAAGGAACCCAAGAACTTTTCCAAAAATGCTGCAATTGCACAAAACCTTTTGAAACTCTTCTTACAGAGTTACTTCCAAAGCCTGGAGCCCATTCTTTGAATAGTCATAAGGTTGGCAAATCCTTGTCCTTTGAGAATGAATTCAATTTCTGGAAACAACCTGAAGCCAAATGTGGTGAATAAGGTGGACAAAAATAAATTAAATACCTTTAAAACACTTTTGGATAGGATCCTTTTTGATCCAAAATCAAGTTGTGACTATAGAATAGTAAGACCAAGTTTGTGATATTTACAACCTAGTTTCTATATGTCCAAATTCTGGTTATTATTTTGTAACCTATTTATGAGAACAGGAAGATATTACAGTTTTTCTTCTGGCCTAAAATCATTTTTTAGTGTTTACAATATGCCCAGGTAGGTGTTAGACATATCATAAGCATTAAAAAATACTTGAGTATGCAAATGTAGCATGTGATGTCTTTTCATCGAAGTGTATTCTCTATGTATTAGGGGAAACAATTTGTGAAAAACTTGTCCTCAGTTTAGTTTAAAGTAAGTGAAGTTCACATGTCACAATCTTCTTATATTATCTTGTCTGTCATTATAGACTAAGGGAATTGGTATGCTATTTACAATTTTTCAGGCCCTCTCTCCATAGCAGAGGTTTATACCAGATGGACTTTTCTCAGATATGCCAGGCATCACTCCTGACTTTTCCACAGGATGGCCATCAGTTTTCAGTGTGAAGCTTTCCACTTTTGTCTAAGTGTCCCCTATTTGTTAATATCTGAGAGATGATTGATCTACTACTACCTGTTAAGTCCCAGACCCTTCTTTTTTGTTTTAAGATTTTATTTATTTATTTGACACAGAGAGAGATACATCAAGAGAAGGAATACAGGCCAGGAGAGCGGGAGAGGGAGAGAAGCATGCTTCCCTCTGAGCAGGGGGTGCGATGCAGGGCTGGATCCCAGGACTCTGAGCCAAAGACAGTTGCTTAACAACTGAGCCACCCAGGTGCCCCAATTCTAGAGCCTTCTTAAAGATAAACATATTTTCTCCTTCCCAGTTTTTGGTCCAAATGGATTTATTAGCATAGCAGTTTCACCTGATATTTGATTTTAATGCTGTGTAGTGTAGTGTTTGATAACCTGTATGTACTTTGTCTTTGCTCTTCTGTAATCCACTGGAATTCAACAGTTAATGCACACATATAACTAATACCATGTGACAGAAATTTCACAGTAGTTGTCTACTGCTAATGGGAACAGACATGTAGGCAATTTGTTTTCTTTGAGGTGAGGTGAAGTAAGAAGTGATGTTGAAGTGTGGTTGAAGGGCAGTAAAGAATCTGGCCTCAGCTTGAGGGGGAAAATTATTCCAGGCAGAAGGAAGAACAAAGATAGGTTGCTTGAGAGTTCAGAATCATGTTTTTGACACATATGTAAAGATTTTCTGTGGCTCAAATGGTCGTGGCCAGGAGAACTAAAAAGAACAGAGTCTGGGCAGACCTGGAGCCCCCATTTAGAATGCTCTTCCTGGCTTTGTTCTCTTTCTTCATTTCTGGCTTTGGCTCTGCTACTGAATCTTTGGAACTTTAGGGAAGTCATTCATTCTGGTTTTCACTTTCCTCCTCTGTAAAGAAGGAGGGCTGAATGACTTGATTTGTTAGGTTGCTTCCAACCTGAAAAGGAAGAGTCTTTGAAGAAACTGTCCTACTTCTCTGCACTCTGCTCTAGCCTCTGTGTAAACAATTCTATCAGACTGGAATAACTAAGGAGAGTTTTTTGAGTATGAATAGAATCCTTGCATTCTTACTTGGTTTTATCCTCTTTTATCTTTTTCCTTCCTTTCCCTAGGTAAACTTACACCTGGCTAAGGCAGGATTGCCATTTGTACATACCTAGACTGTCCTCTCACAAATTTGTAGATGCTTATCAACATTCATGTTGCATTCAGACATGCCTGCTTTGCCCTTTGCATGCAGCTGACAGGGTCACAATGCCTGCTGGACCAGTCATAGTAGAAATGTCTGATCACGTAGCTTAATGTCAAACCCATAACACGCAGGCAGACCAAACTTCTTACCAGTAGAACTGCAAGCTTCTCAGCTGTAGTTCAGGTCTGAAAATAATATACCATTATACTGGAATACGGATGAAAATTTAAGGTTAAAAAGCCTTTTTCCTCAGAGATGAAGCCAGTGATACTCGTTTACTACTTCAACTTAATAATTACTTCAGCATTTTAAAAAAATTTTATATTTTTAAAAGTACCTTTATTTACACCAGTAGTGTAAGGTACATATTCTGAGAACTTACTATTCTGAGAACTTACTATTGTTAGGTACTGTACTGTCCCCCTTAAAATAAAATAACCAATTATTTTACCATCAGAATGGGTTTAATCAGGAACAGCAGAGGAATTGCAATCTGGGACAAGTAAATGCTAGCAAATGCCAGGCAAGTCCACAGAATAAAGGAAAGGAATGCTCCTTTACAGAGAAAATAGGGGAGTTGGGAGGGACTGTTATAAACAAAAGGCCATTGGTGTAAACTCTTTGGCTGATTGGCAACAGTCTCTCATTGGCTGGGCTGTTGCCAGGCATGGAGAAAATCTTCCTACCTCCTGCCATGGTAGTAAAATGGGTTTTTTTTCCTTTGGAGAATGCAAGGTCTGTCTCTTTCTGTTGAGTCTGCAAAATGGGGCAACTAGTGGTACAACTTGAGCTCCTTATGTTCCAGCCTCCTGACTCCATTTTCCATGAGGTTTCCTTTATTAAGGTTCACAGTACTATGTTATAAGGATATTAAGTTGCATTAGACATGGACCCTGCCCTCTAGAACAGATCTCACTACAATTTGAGCAATATCTTAATATGACATTAAATATGAATTTCAATCTATTGTGATAAACAAGAATCTGTACAAATTATTTTTAAAAGAATAGCAGAAGAGAAAGTGCCCCAGGGTGGGGACTGAGTAGATAAAATCAATCATGAGAATGGTTGAAATTGTCCAAATGGAGAGAAGAGTAGAGTCCCAAAGAGAGAACCCAGGAATGATTTTATGTTAGAATGAAGGACAAAAGAAGAGGCCACAAAGGTGAAGTAAAAATAAATGGCACAACAGAAAACAAAGCAATAATAATATTAAATGCATAGAATAGAATCATGAAAAAATGATCAAGGGAAGAAGAATCCCAAGGCATAGCATGAGCAGGAGCTACCAATAGCATCAGAAGAACTCTGAAGAGCCCTTGACATTTAGCAATACAGAGATCAACAGGGAACTCTGCTAGGGAAATTTTAGTGTAGCATGGAAAATGGAGGCCAGACTCTAGTGAATTAATGGGAAATAAAGAAGCAGACACAGCATGGGTAGGCGGTAGTTTCAAGAGACTCCACTGAGAAATGAAGGAAGGGGAGGAAGGTAACTAGAGGAAGTGAGGTCAGAGGAAAGTGGTTTTTTTGTTTTGTTTTGTTTTGTTTTGTTTTAATTTAAATTCTAGTTCATATACCTTGCAAGGTTTGTCGGGGAGGGGTTCCCACACACAAAGGCTTTATTTGGAAAAAGTTAGAAAGATAATGACCATCCTGGAACAGTGACATGATGAAAACTCAGCTTTTATCCCCATAGCTGTTCATGACTAAAGCTCAACCAAAACTGAATGTTAAAAAATCATGGTAGATTCAGAAGCAGGGCCTGTAATTGGGAACTGAGGGGTTAATGTGATCGGCTCAGACATGAGCCTTTCTTTATCTCAGCTTCATCATGGGTGATAGGGCCTTTTTTAAAAAAAAATTTAAATCCAATTAATTAACATATAGTGTAGTATTAGTTTTAGAGGTAGAGTTCAGTGATTCTTCAGTCTTATATAATACGCAGTGCTCATTATATCACGTACCCTCCTTAATATCTATCACCCAGTTACCCCTTTTCCCCACTCTCCTCCCCTCCAGCAACCCTCAGTTTGTTTTCTATGGTTAAGAGTCCCTTATAGTTTATCTCTCTCTCTCTGATATCCTCTGGGTTTTTTTTTTCTTCCCCTCCTTTCCCCTATGATCCTCTGTTTCATTTCTTAAATTCTATATATGAATGAGATCATAGGATAATTGACTTTCTCTGAGTGACTTATTTCACATAGTATAATACCTTCTAGTTCCATCCACTTTGTTGTAAACAACATTATTTCTTTTTTGGTACCTAAGTAGTATTCCGTTGTATATTTATACCACATCTTCTTTATCCATTCATGTGTTGATAGACATCTGGTCTCTTTCCATAGTTTGGCTTTGGTGGACATTGCTGCTATAAACATTGGGGTGCAGGTACCCCTTTGATCACATTTGTATCTTTGGGGTAAATACCAGTAGTGCCATTGCTGGGTCATAGGGTAGCTCTATTTTAAACTTTTTGAGGAACCTCCATACTGTTTTCCAGAGTGGCTTCACCAGATTGCATTCCCACCAACAATTTAGGAGGGTTCCCCTTTCTGTACATCTTCACCAACATCTGTTGTTTCTGGACTTTTTTAGCCATTCTGACCGGTGTGAGGTGGTGTCTCATTATGGTTTTGATTTGTATTTCCCTGATGCTAAGTGATGTTGAGAGTTTTTTTCACACATCTGTTGGCCATTTGTAGGACTTCTTTGGAGAAACGTCTGTTCATGTCCTCTGCCCGTGTGTTCACTGGATTATTTGTTCTTTGGGTGTTGAGTTTGAGAAGTTCTTTATAGATTTTGGATACTAGCCCTTTATCTGATACGTCATTTGTGAATATCTTCTCCTATTCTGTCTGTTGTCTTTTGGTTTTATCGACTGTTTCCTTTGCTGTGCAGAAGCTTTTGATCTTGACGAAGTCCCAATAATTTATTTTTGCCTTTGTTTCTCTTGCCATTGGAGATATGTTTAACTAGAAGTTGCTAAGGCCAAGGTCACAGAGGTTGCTTCCTATGTTCTCCTTCAGAATTTTGATGGATTTCTGTCTCACTTTTAGGTCTTTCATCCATTTTGAATTTATTTTTGTATATGGTATAAGGAAATGGTCCAGTTTCATTCTTCTGCATGTGGCTGTCCAGTTTTCCCAACATCGTTTGTTGAAGAGACTGTCCTTTTTCCATTGGATGGTCTTTTCTGCTTTGTTGAATATTAGCTGGCCATGGAGTTGAAGTCCATTTCTGGGTTCCCTGTTCTGTTCCATTGATCTATGTGTCTGTTTTTGTGCCAGTACCATACTGTCTTGATAATTATAGTTTTTAATAGAGCTTGAGTCCAGAATTGGGATGCCACCAGCTTTGGTTTTCTTTTTCAACATTCCTTTGGCATTTTGGGGTCTCTTCTGATTCCATGTAAATTTTAGGATTATTTGTTCCAGCTCTGAAAAAAGTTGATGGTATTTTGACAGGGATCACATTGAAAGTGTAGATTGCTCTAGGTAGCATAAACATTTAAACAACGTTTGTTCTTCTAATCCATGAGCATGGGACATTTTTCCATTTCTTTGTGTCTTCCTCAATTTCTTTCTTGAGTATTCTAAGTTTTCTGAGTGCAGATCTTTGCCTCTTTGCTTAGATTTATTCCTAGGTATTTTAATGGTTTTGGGTGCAATTGTAAATGGGATTGACTCATTATTTTCTCTTTCTTCTGTCTTTCTGTTAAGTGTATAGAAATGCAACTGATTTCTCTGCATTGATTTTGTATCCTGCCATGCTGAATTCCACTATGAGTTCTAGCAGTTTTGAGGTGGAGTATCATGTCATCTGCAGAGAATGAGAGTTTGACTTCTTCTTTGCCAATTTGGATACCTTTTATTTATTTTTGTTACCTGATTGCTGAGGCTAGGACTTCTAGTGCTATGTTAAACAACAGTGGTGATAGTGGGCATCCTGTTGTGTTCCTAACCTTAGGGGAAAGGCTCTCAGTTTTTCCCCATTGGGAATGGTATTTGCTGTGGGTCTTTGGTATATGGCTTTTGTGGTATTGAGTTATGTTCCCACTATCCCTACACTATGAAAAGTTTAAATCAAGAAAGGATGCCCTACTTTGTCAAATGCTTTTTCTGCATCTATTGAGAGACTCATGTGGTTCTTGTCCTTTCTTTTTATTAATGTAGTGTATCACATTGATTGATTAACAGGTACTAAACCATCCTTGCAGCCCAGGAATAAATCCCACTTGGTCCTTGTGAATAATCCTTTTAATATACTGTTGGATCCTATTAGCTAGTATCTTGGTGAGGATTTTGGCATCCAGGTTCATCAGGAATATTGGTTTGTAATTCTTTTTGGTGGGGTCTTTTCTGGTTTGGGGATCAAGGTAATGCTGGCCTCATAGAATGAGCTTGGAAGTTTTCCTTCCATTTCTATGTTTTGAAACAACTTCAGAAGAATAGGTATTAATTCTTCTTTAAATATTTGGTAGAATTCTCCTGAGAAGCCATTCAGCCCTGGACACTTACTTGTTGGGAGATTTTTGATGACTGCTTCAGTTTTGTTGCTGGTTATGGGTCTGTTCAGGTTTTCTATTTCTTCCTGGTTCAGTTTTGGTAGCTTATACATCTCTAGGAATGCATCCATTTCTTCTGGATGGCCTAATTTGTTGCCATATAGTTGCTCATAATATGTTCTTAGGATTGTATTTCTTCAGTATTGGTTTTGATCTCTCCTCTTTCATTCATGATTTTATTTATGTGGGTCCTTTCTCTTTTTTGAATATATATTTTTTAACATATTTTCTTTTTCTTTTTGAATAATAATAATATTAATTCTTTCAAGGAACCAACTCCTATTTTTGTTGATCTATTTGACTGTTCTTTTAGTTTCTGTTTCATTGATTTCTACTCTAATCTTTATTAATTCTCTTCTCTTGGGTTTAGGCTCTATTTACTGTTCTTTCTCCAGCTCCTTTAGGTATAAAGTTAGGTTGTGTATTTGACACTTTTTTGTTTCTTGAGAAAGGCTTGTATTGTAATGTATTTCCCTCTTAGGACTGCCTTTGCTGCATCCCAAAGGTTGTGAACAGTTGTGTTTTATTTTCATTTGTTTCCATGATTTTTTTTTAATTCTCCTTTTAATTTCCTGGTTGACTCATTCATTCTTTAGTAGGATGTTCTTTAACCTCTAACTATTTGAGTTCTTTCTGACTTCTCCTGTGATTAAGTTCCAAATTTAAGGCATTGTGTTCTGAAAATAAGCAAGGAATGATCCCAGTCTTTTGATACCAGTTGAGAACTGATTTGTGACCCAGTATGTGAACTATTTGGGAGAATGTTCCATGTGCACTGTATAAGAATGTGTCTTCTGTTGCTTTGGGTTGTAATGCTCTGAATATATCTGTGATGTCCATCTGGTGCAGTGATTGTTCACAGCCCTTGCTTTCTTGTTCTTCTGCTTAGATGATCTGTCCATTTCCCTGAGTGAGGTGTTAAAGTCCTCTGCTATTATTGTATTATTATCAGTGTTTTACTTTGATTTTATTATTAATTGGTTTATATAATTGGCTGCTCCCATGTTAAGGGCATAAATATTTACAATTGTTAGATCTTGTTGGATGGACCTTTAATTCTGATACAGTTACCTTCCTCATCTTTTATTACAGTCTTTCTTTTAAAATCTAATTTGTCTAATAGAAGGATTGCTACCCCCTCTTCTTTTGATGTCCATTAGCTTAAAAAATGGTTTTCTACCCCTTCACTTTCAATCTGGTGGTGTCTTTAGTCTAAAATGAGTCTTGCAGACAGCATATTGATAGATCTTGCTTTTTTATGCCATCTGATACCCTGCGTCTTTTGATTGGGGCATTTAGTTCATTTACATTCAGAGTAATGATTGAAAGATACTAAGTTAGTGCCATTGTATTACATGTAAAGTCACTTTTTGATTATCATCTCTGTTCCTTTCTGGTCATGTTACTTTAGGGCTGTCTCATCATGCTTAATATTTCTTGCAGGGCTGGTTTAGTGATCACAAATTCTTTCAGTTTCTGTTTATCTCTCCGTCTATTTTGAATGACAGCCTTGCTGGATAAAGATTTCTTGCCTGCATATTTTTCTCATTTAGCACCCTGAATATATCATGCTAGTCCTTTCTGGCCTGCCAGGTCTCTGTGGATAGGTCTATTGCCAGTCTAATGTTTCTGCCTTTGGAGGTTACAGACCACTTGTCCTGAGCTGCTTTCAGAATTTTCTGTTTGTCTCTGAGATTTGCAAGCTTCACTATTATATGTCAGATATTTTTATTGATTCTGAGAGGGGTTCTCTGTGCCTCCTGGGCTTGAATGTCCATTTCCTTCCCCAGAGTGGGGAAGTTCTCCACTATAATTTGTTCCAATATACTTTCTGCCTCTCTTTTTCTCTTTCTCTTTCTCTTTCATTCTCCTTCCTCTTCTTCTGGGATCCCAGTTATTCTAATATTCACTTTATGGTATCACTTATCTCTCAAATTTTCCCCTTGTGATACAATAGTTGTTTATCTCTTTTTCTTAGCTGCTTTATTCTTCATCGTTTGCTCTTCTATATCACTAATCGCACTTCCATTTTTAATTGCCTCTTAGTAATAACCTTTTTAATTTAAACTTTAATAGATTTTAGTTCTTTTATTTCTCCAGAAAGTGATTCTCTAGTGTCTTCTATGCTTTTTCAAGTCCAGCTAGTGTCTTTATATTAATTATTCTGAACTCTCATTCCAACATCTTATCTCCATACTGATTATGTCCCTGGCAGTCAGTAGTCCTCTTGTTCTCTTTTTTGAGGTGAGTTTTTCTGTTTTGTCATTCTTGCAGAAAGTGGTTGCTTTTCTATTTGTAGAAATGCATCTATTCCTTCCTTAGATCTCCAATTGAGTTTGCAGGTGTTCAGAAGGATTTGATAGCTATCTATCTGGATTCCTGGGAATAGACAAAACTGAAGTCTTCTCTCCACCATCTTGGACTCAGCTCACAGTTTTGGTTTTTAAATGAGAGAACTTTGTGAGGTTGTATATAAACTCCCATAAAGTCAGCAGAGAGGGGAAAGATGAAGATATACCACAAGCCCAGAGGGGTGGGAAAATGGGTTTGGATGTCAGTAGGAGAAAGACCTTGTCTTCTGAAACTTGGGGGACATGCAGATGCAGTAAAATCAGATACATGCCATTGTAGATCGGGGAACACATGTTGTTGCACTCCTATGAATACTTCAGTTTTCTGTTTCTCTAGCTAAGTTGTGATGTGGCCTCTTTGATCCACAGGGATGGATTGTGTGTAGCTAAGGGGCTTGGTAGCATGGAGAGTGTTTAGAAGGCAGGCTGAGGGAATAGCAGGGGAAGATGGCCAAGGACTGCTGATGGGCCCATGACAGCAGCCTCAGTCCACAGTAAGGGCTAATATTCCACCTTCAGCAGTGCTCGCCATCTAGGATTGAGAAAGTAAAAAGGCTGATGTGGAGCTGATCTTGTGGTGTTGATGCTGGCAGAAGGACTGCCATACCTAGGGGTGAATCTGTCATAGAAGTGGTCTGAGCCGCTTCAGGAAATAAGTCCAAAAGGCATTGCTCAGCCCAAGAGAACATGGAATATCAAAGACTATTATCTCTGTCTGTAGTGGGAGTGATGAGGGGCAGGAATTGGGATGATAGAAGATTACAGGCAGACAGCAAGAGAGAGCCATTTTTATATGGAGTAATCTGAGCAGTGATTTAATGGAGTTAATACCAAGTGGTCAGATGCCATTCATGTGGACATTGAAGGATCCAGGTTTCAAAGGGAGGTGGTCCATATATTGGAAGATGGAGACAATAAGGAACATTAATGCAGCTCTGTCAAGATTAACCCACAGGAGGTTGGACTTTCTGTATACTGAGAAGTGATAATTGACTTCATTTTTTAAACTCAAGTGAAGGAACACAAATAGAAACGAATAGTCAATAGGTTAACTGGTCATCAAAAAATATTTTTAAATCAATTACTTTTCTGAAAAACAGTAAGAAATTTTAAAAACAAATTGGAGGAAAATGTACAAACAACAAGAAATATGAAATAACCAGAAATAAGTTTAAGAAGACTTAAAAATAATACAGCCACCAGAGACAATTTAATTAATGGAGAGATGTACCTTCTTTGAAAGGGAAGAAAAACTTGACGTCATATAGATAGTTATGTTCCTTAAATTTTAGTGACTCTCTGAAGTGTTATAAACTGAATCTAAAATTCCTCTGAAAGAATAAGCTTGTGAGAATATCCAGGCTAAATCTAAATGATAGAAGGTAGACTTGTGGCCTGTTGTGATGGATTCTCAAGCTCTAGGATTTAACTTTAACACATATAATGTTAGCTCCTGATCTCATTACCAACCACCTTTATTTTTATTCTTTTCATTTATTAGAGAGAGAGAGGGAGAGCAAGGACAAGCAGCAGGGAGGACAGAGGTAGAGGGAGATGCAGACTCCCTGCTGAGCAGGAAGCCTGACAAGAGGTTTGATCCCAGGACCCTGGGAATCGTGATCTGAGCCAAAGGCAGATGCTCAACTGACTGACCCCCCCCCCCCAGGCACCCCTAGGATTTAACTTTAGCACATCTAACCTGTTAACTCCTGATGTCATCGCCAGCCACCTTCAACTGAATATTTGCATCACTCATAATTTTGAAACAAACTCGGTCAAAACCTTATTTAAAATGTATTTTTGAAGGTGTATTCAAATTTATGCATTATAAAATTAGAGATTTTCCTGTAAGTCTCATGCTTAAAATTTCCCCCTAAACATTTATTTGAAATCCGTTCTGGTTTAAGACATTGAACATAACTGGTGTCCCAAAATCCAATGCTGTCCCTTTTCTTCCTTCCTTTTTAAAAAGACATTTTAAACAGATTAACATGTGTAATTAGAACAAGCTCATGGTAATAATCTTGACCACCACAGATCGTAGCAAAAAATAGAAATCACTAGTAATTTTATTTCCAAAACAAAATTCAAACATGGTTTGTATTTTGATTTTGGATAGTGCATTTGACTAATATAGGAACTTCATACCTGAAGGTAGCATTACATACTTATCATTAAAGAAGATTATTTTTCTAGAAGTACTAGTTTGTGCTGATAAATTTACCCCTCTTTACCAGCCCGCATTGTAAGATCACTGCAAGAAAGAATAAAAACTAACCAATTTGCTTCTTGCTTGGCCTAATAATCTTTGGCTTGGTTTCCATTCACTTCAGTATTTACAAGATTTTAGTGGGCAAGAGACTTAAGTCTTAAAAGAGTTTGACATAGGGGTGCCTGGGTGGCTCAGTTATTAAGGCATCCAACTCTTGATTTCAGCCTAAGTCATGATCTCAGGGTAGTGAGATTGAGCTCCATGCAGGTTTCATGCTGGGTGTGGAACCTGCTGAAGATCTCTCTTTCCCTCTTCCCATCTCCCAACTCCTCCCTTTTAAAAAAAATAATAATAAGTAGGTTCAAGAATATTCATTCTTACAGCCCATCCACTATCTCCCAGGTGGTTCTGATATAGAAAGTGCTTAAGCCCCACTTTCACAACCACTCATTTATGAAGTTCACAGTTAGATTTTACCAGAAACCATGGCTCAAGCCTACCCAAAATGACCTGTCATGGAAGAGAAGAAAGGACTTCAGCTTTATTTGTATTCTCTGTCCTAGTTTTGGCTAAGAGTTATTCATTCTGTGTGTTCCTATCTTAAGCCAGGCTCCCATTAATTAGTAAGAAAACAGGACACGCCAGGCAGAAGTTTGAGGCTACAGAGCCTGCTCACACTCTCTTCCACATCTTCCTCCTCCTGTCTCCAAAGACACCCCTTTAGTTGGTCACCTACTGCTGTGCCCCCTCTGTAAAACCAGCCTTCTCTCAGCAGTGACAGGAGGATGCTAACAGTGACTTCATGAATTGGTGGTGGTATCTTCATAACAGTAAAAGAGAGAGATGCCTTCTAGTAACCCCTCCCCAGGTCTGCCTTACCTTTTCAGAGATTATTCCAAAGAAATATAGGGGAGGATAATGGGTTGGGGGTTGGAGGAGCAAACAGAGATGGTGGAAAGGGGATTCCAGTATACTGCAAAAGATGGGCTTGCCATTTTCTCCTACAATTTAGCCAACAATACTGTGTAGGTAGCTACTCTTGAAACAAGCTAGCCTTCAGCTTAGAAAAGACATTGCCTCTGCCTTCTTTCAAGATAACCTGACAATTTAGTATTTGACGCTATTCAAAGAGAGAGTAGGAATTACTGTTACATTAAAGCTCTTTTTCATGGACAAGATTCTAGGGGTTTTGTTCTAAGAATTGGCAAGAACTTCTTGCAAAGATCAGGGGGCAGTCGTCATTTGTGGCATGTATTTTTGATGGACAAAGTCTGAGAACCAAATACCGTTGAGAGAGAGCTGATCTTTGCACCTAGAATGCCATATTTTATTTCAAACCCACATACTGCTTTCTTTTTAGATGCTTACCTTCCATCCCTTCCTTGTGCTCAGGAGGGCTGACCTGACCCTGCAGGGAAAGCCTAGACAGCCTCAAGTACTAGCACAGCCCAGGACCTCACTGACAAATAATATTAATGGGTTAGAGGAAATGGATAGTTGTGCTGTCACATCACCATGTGTGTCTGCGGAGCAGCAGGTTTCTCTCAAGAATATTGCTTGGATTTTGAAAGGCAGAGTTTGGTGGGGGAGTGGAGAAGAGCAAGTGTAGCATGAGCTGCAGGCAGAATATATTTGTGGCACTAATAATATCCCTCCCACTGTCACAGTGGCTCATCCATTTCGATACATTGTGCTCACAATGACAACCAGCTTCTTGTTGACCCAAGTAATTGTAAATCTCTTTTCCTTCATCCCCAAGAAGACCTAATTTGGCCCAGGTGTTGAGATTAGGGGCTATTTCTGTTTCTTCTCCCCAAAGTAGCTAGAGCAACTAGGCCCCAAAGAAAAGAGACCCCAGCCCATGGAGATACCAAAGGGTTACCTCCTATTGCCAACCTGGTGATAGCCATGTGGATTAATGCAGGGAACATGAACTCTTTCAAGTCCCATACTGGATACTCTGAATATCCAGCATGTGTCCCAGAGATGATTTAGTTCACTCTAACCCTAAATACTGCAGAGGGAGAAAATAATTTTCCCTCTACGCTTCTGAGTCCTTAGCTAGGACTTCCACAATGAAAGGCAGATTCACAAGAGAAGAACATTATTAACATGTTGGCCTTATGTATATGTGGGAGATACCCAGGGAAAAATGAGTAACTCAGAGAGGTGGCTTTAGACCTCAGTATTAAATTGCATTTTAATAGGGAGAGGGGAGGAAGGATATAGGCCTCTTGGGGGACAGTAAATGATTTTTATGAAAGATGAAGGGACTGAAGAAGTATAGGCAGGAGGTATAACAATTTCTGATGGTTTGTCTGTGTGGTGTGTTGTGAACTTCTAGCCTGTTCTTTTGTGATGAGTCAGTCCTTCATGGTTGATGGAACTCCCAGGTAAATCCATTTGGAGAATCTGTCTTTAGACAGGGAAGGGGAGGTCAGAGAAAGCCGCTACATGCATTTGCTCTCCTTCAAATACCTACAGCTCAAACTAGTCCACACACTGAAGCAGCATCTTTTGGGGGGACATGTCCTGCTATACTCTTCAATAATAATATGTAATGATCATACCTTCCCTGAACAATAGATAGATTTCACTTACTTTTTTTTTTTTGGGGGGAAGAATTTATTTATTTATTTGTGAGAGCTAGAGAAAGCATAAGTTGGGGGGGGGGGACATAGTGAGAGGGAGAAGCAGACTTCCTGCTGAGCAGAGTCCCATGCAGGGCTCCACCCCAGGACCTCAAGATGATGAGCTGAGCTGAAGTCAGATGCTTAACCACTGAGCCACCCAGGTGCCTTATTTTCTTAATCAGTTACACTTATTTTCTTAATCAGTTACAATTATTAAACCCTTTTGGGTTTTATATTGGTATTGTGTTTATCTTTGCAGTGATAATGTAGGGATTTGCTTCAAAATAAACAGGATTTGGGAGAAGAGGTAGATGAAATGAGATTGTCCGTGAGTAAATGATCATTCTTTTGTCTACTGTATATATCATAAAACTCAGAGTAAACAGTTGGAAATTCTTTCTAATCATTTATGAAAATAAGTGGGAACTTTTAATTACTCAGTTAGCTGTGATGTAAACTAAGTATTAATCCCCAAAATTAGACCAGCCTGAGTTTTTCTAATGAGATCTATGACCGATCTTTAAACAGTGTCACTATTCTATGAACACCACCTACCTTCACTGGCCAAATAGAAAATGCATACACTACCCTATGCTCCTTTACCCCAAATTTTTAAAAATGGAAAAATCTCTAATCAAGCATGATAGGAAAAATTTCATATCAAGCATGATAGGAAGAGAGCAGCTCTGTGCAGTGCAGCTCTGTAGTACATGCTGCGGGAATGGGGACCTGATGTGGACGCAAGAAAGCCAGAATCTCATTCAGAAACTGAAATGTGATAAACAACCCTTATGAAGATGCCCCTCCCAGAAACCACGTATTGGGCTGCTCTCAGGAAGCCAGAGATCCGGAAATGGGTTCTTTTCCTTGAGCCTTATCCATTTCAGAGATGCAAAATGAAGAAAAGGAATCTTGTGTTCTTTCGGTTTCTTGGAACCTGCAATATCTAACCATCGCTCTTTAGACTCTTCAAACAAAACCAACTAAGCTGTGATGGCCCCTCCCATCAGCAATGATGAGCTCATGCTGGTTTCATAAGGCTGACTCTCCTACCTGTCACACAGTTTTCTGGGAAGAAACGGTAAAGCTTCCTCAATGGAAAGGTTCCTTCTTGACCCACAGTATTTGCTGGATCCTTTTGTCAGATCTTTGCCTGGAAGAATTGGAAGGGCAGGCCATTGCCTCATTAAAACCACCCCTGACCAGTTGGGTCCAAGTTTGCCAGAACAGGGTCCACCCTCCAGTAGAAAATTTCTCTGGCCTTTCCCATGCCAATCTTCCCAAGTCCAGGAATCCCCAGTGAAGTACCTCCCTTCCTGTTGCTATTTATGCTGTCTGGTGTAGCCAGAAAGGGCTCTGGGCTAGAAATCAGAATGCCTGGCCTCTAGTGCTGATTTGAGGAGCATGAAATACTTCAGCTAAATGAATAGAGCCCTTTCCTCCAAGGGATACAGAAAACCCTGGACCCTGCCCTCCAGGGTCTTATGATCCGAGGAGGGAAAAGACAGGCAAACTGTAGGCATTCATAATTTCAAAACAAACCTCCCATTAAAGCATACAATTGCCGTGGCAGCCATACCTTATAGGGTACTGGAAGGGAGCATCTGAAAAGGAGAGTCAGTCCTCAGGGCACACTGGGCACTGGGCAAGTTCCCTATAGGATGATGGTCAGCCAGAGCTAAATCTTGGAATATAATCAGTGCTTGCTGGGGATAGGAAAGATGTCTCAGGCAGCCCAAGCTTATGACTGGGGCAACATGACAGGAGGTTAAAAGCCAAAGAGGGAGGTTCCAAATTACAGAGGGCCTCCTTAATTCGTCTTCAGCTGCATTCTGTAGGCACTCCAGAAGGGCTTCGATGGGATGTGGGTGGGGATATCCTATCATATTTGGGTTTTTGCAAGATCACACGGTAAAGTGATCTTCCATATAGTCAGAAGGAGTGAGATGGAGGAAGTGTCTGTCAGAGCTCAGATGAGGTAGGGAGGTACAGTGGTCCAGGCAGAAGGCCTTGAGGATCCCGGCGAAGCCAGCAAAACTGGGAACAAATAAGCAGGGGCATAACTGGAGAATATTAAGGAGGTGAATTCCACAGGTCTTGGTGTCTGAATGAGTTTGGTGGGAAACAGGCAGTCAACATACGGGTTTACAGAGGTTCTAGGCACTTAGGGTATTGTGTAGGCAGTCCCTCAGCCCTCTTATTTAGCTTCCTTATTTGTGACATTTGGATAATTGGTGCGGTACACACTCGCCTTGTCCACATTTCATGAACACTGGTAGGGTATCATGCATGATACGGGTGTACACGCTCTTTGCAAACAGCAGTGCAAATTTAAAGTTATTCGGAAAATCCAGAACAAAGGGGTGGCAAGGGAGAGGGAGGAGATAGAGAAGAGGTGTTTGGCCAAGCAGTATATTTTCAGCACAGGTAAAGAAAATGCGTATTTGTGGTGACAGAAATTAAGAACAGGAAATAAGGATGTTGAATGTAAGATCTGTTAAAATGTATCTGGGGCACCTGGGTGGCTTAGTGGGTTTAGCATCCAACTCTTGATCTCAGCTCAGGTCCAGATCTCAGGTGCTTGAGTTTAAAAAAAAAAAAATCTGTTTAGGCTTACTGCTTTTTTTTTTTGAAAAAGGTACTAATTTTCATGTGTAAATTACACTAATTCTAATCCTTGTATCTGTGCAAGTTAGTTATCTTTAAAAACTGGGATAAAGGGACGCCTGGGTGGCTCAGTTGGTTAAGCAACTGCCTTCGGCTCAGGTCATGATCCCAGCGTCCTGGGATCGAGTCCCACATCGGGCTCCTTGCTCAGCGGGGAGCCTGCTTCTCCCTCTGCCTCTGCCTGCCATTCTGTCTGCCTGTGCTCGCTCTCTCCCCCTCTCTCTCTGATAAATAAATAAAATCTTTAAAAAAAAAAAAACTGGGATAAACATTTCTTCTCAACAACAGTGAGGAGTTACTCTATTACATATGTTGATACATATGATAATTATATATCATCTACATGATTAGATCATGATATTAACAATGATATGACATATGATACGTTACTTATATCATATGTCATGATATAAATGTCAAATAATTCTCTGGCAATAATACATATAAAACATGGGGATGGATTCCAGGGGAGAACAACCCAGATAAGATACAGTTAATGGGTTTACTTTCGTGAGGAGCTTACATTCATACTTTTGAATCTTAAAACTCAAAGTAACCAAGAAAGTACTCTTTTATTATTTATTCCCATAGGGTAGCATAAACTGTTCTTTGCTTAAGTATCTTGTTTGGAAGCGTTTTTGGTTAAACCATGGCTTTTTAAAGGAAACTGTTTTCTCTAACATTTGGATATTGCATTTTTTAAAAAGTGGTAGGAGAGCCTGGGTGGTGTAGTCCATTAACCATCCAGCTCTTGATTTCCGCTCAGGTTAGGATCTGAGGGTTGTCAGGTGGAGCCCTGCATCAGGCTCTGTGCTCAGTGTGGAGTCTGCTTCTCTCCTTGACCCATGCCACTCCCCCTCATTCACATGCTCCCTCTCGCGCTCTCGCTCTCTCTCTCAAATATTTTTAAAAATTTTAGTTTGCAAGTAAATAAAGAACAAAAAGCGACAGTGACTTTCTTGTCTAGTGGTTGAGTCCCATTAATTTTCATTAGAAAGAAGTCGAGTCTTAGTAATACAAAGCAGTTAAGCAAAGAGAATTTTCTCCTGCGCTGATGACATCCAAAGAGCCTGTGTCCATTTTGGTCCCTGGGGGGGATGTGGCAGGAAGTCTGGAGCCGACTTCTGGAAATTCCTGTATGGGCCAGCCCGGGCGAACATCCTGAGCTGTCCTCACACACAGGCAATTCTGAGCTGTGAGATCAGAGGACAGAAGCCTGAGGAGGTAGCACTGCCGAGTTTGAGTGGGGGAAACAAAGGAGAGACAGGTTTCCGGAGCGCTCTCTGGTGCTATTTTGGAGCCTTGTGGCGACTTTTAACTCTGCTGCAGTGTGCGTGTACGTGGGTCTTTCAGCTCTCAGGCTTTTGATGTTTTTTAGGTTTTGTTTTATTTTGTTTTTAACCTGCATAGAACAGAAAGAGTTCCAGGAAATGAAGGGTATAAGAGGGAAGAAAGCCCTTGCATCATCAGAGATGACAGCCAAGGTGGCACGAGGCAGCCCCTTTCCTCCTGCCGTGCTTCCCGTGCAAATGCCTCCTCCAGCAGCTGAGGGCCAAAGCAGCACAGCCAGTTTCCACGGACACAGTGGGGGCTCCTCAAAACAAGAACAAACATTGCTCTTCAAGTTGGCTTCCAGTGGCCCTGGATTGGGGTGGGTTTTTTGTTTTTTGTTTTTTATGGTACTGTGCTATTAATAGGTGAAATATTCCCTTCTGGTTAAGTACATGTATTTATGACATGATACATCCCCTCTGTCTCGGGAATAAAAGTTCCTCTCATGCATGGTAACAAGAGAAATGAAACTTAATTCAGGAGGTATTTGGGTTTTTTTTAAGATTTTATTTATTTAATTGACAGAGATCACAAGTAGGCAGAGAGGTACACAGAGGGGGAGGGGGAAGCAGGCTCCCCACTGAGCAGAGAGCCTAATGTGGGACTTGATCCCAGGGCCCTGGGATCATGATCTGTGCCGAAGGCAGAGGCTTAACCCACTGAGCCACCTAGGCGCCTCAGGAGGTATTTATATTAACATAAATTCATGTTCTGCCCATGTTGCTTATAAAGGATGTCCTGCTTGGCCTGGGGGGAGGTGGTAGAGGTCTACTTTTTCCTTTCTCTCTTACCCCCTGGTCCTCTACCTTCTCTTTGTTGGAAGAGTACCTATAAATTCAGACTCCCTCACATTCCTCTCATCCAGTACCCATTTATCAGAGGTTAGAATGTCATTATCTCAGGAATATCATTTTTAAAAATATTTTTTATCTATATATTTTAGAGAGCATGTGTGTGCGAGTGGGGGGTCAGAGGGAGAGGGAGAGAGAATCTCAAGCAGGGTCCTCACTGAGCATAGAGCCAGTCTCATGGGGCTCCATCTCATGACCCTGAGATAATGACCTGAGTCAAAATTAAGAGTCAGCTGTTCAACTAACTGAGCTACCCAGGTACCCTTCACAGGTATCCTTTTAAGAAAGTTGTGCCTCAGGGCACTTGGGTGGCTCAGTGGATTAAGCCTTTGCCTTTGGCTCAAATCATGATCTCAGGGTCCTGGGATCAAGCACCCACATCGGGCTCTCTGCTCAGCGGAGAGCCTGCTTCCCCCTCTTTCTCTGCCTGCCTCTCTTTCTCTGTCTTTCTCTGTCAAATAAAAAAACCTCAAAAAAAAAAAAAGTTGTGCCCCATTTTAGGGTAGGGTTCTGTTACTTTCTCAGAATTTTGAGGGTCCTCTGCTTACCAACACCTTTCTGCCTCATCCACTTGATTTTTTTCTGATTGCATTCGCCTCTCATGCTCTTCTGCTAAAGACACCTTCTCTTTGGCACTCCCAAGATCCATGTTAATTGTTCCTTTCTCTTTCCTTGCACACTCTAACGTTTTATGACTTCTGCCTGAAACCTTTATCCTCCCAGTTTTGTACTATCCTTGGTCCTCTTTTCCTTCAAAATGTGGTTGCAAATTGTTTTTCTTTGATGGAACCGCACATAGGCATTAACATTTTTAATCCAGGTTTTAATGAGGTTGCTAGAACAGTGCGTCTGGGTTTTTTTAATGTGTGCCAATTGCCTTTATTTCAGATGTAAATCTGTTGAGAGCAGAGACTGTCCTTAAATATTTGTTCTTCCCTTCTTCCTTGCCATGTTCAGGATGTGGTAGGTTCAAAGACGGGGCATGTGGCTATTTATCTTGGATATCAGATCTCTTCTGGTATAGAGGTGTTTAGAAATTGTGGCCCTCCCCTAAGCTCATTGAAAGAACTTCTTAATTTTCCTTAAATTCTAGCATTCCTGCTCTGGCCACTAAGCACATTTATGAATTTGAGCAGTTAGAAGTCCAACTTATGTAAAACAGCTTTGCTTTTATCATTCAGAATTGCCTATAATTGCAAATGGCTATTTTATCTTAGGGCATATTCTTTTTCTGTATTGTGCTCTGTAAGTACATTCCCAGTGATCCAGTTGCTTTCCATATTCTAGGTTTTAATTTACAGTTATTTCTCAAGTACGTGAGGTACTTTCTGATCTTATTTAATACTTATGATACTTTCCATAATAGCTATAGTACTTGAGTACTTTCCATAATAGCTATAGATTTGTTAATACTGTACTTTCTGTAAGTATTTTTTTTCCTGGATTTCATGCCCTTTTCTTTTCTTTTTAAGATTTTATTTATTTGACAGAGAGATCACAAGTAGGCAGAAGCAGGATCCCCACTGAGCAGAGAGCCCAATGTGGGGCTCTATCCCAGGACCCTGAGATCATGACTGGAGCAGAGGCTTATCCCACTGAGCCACCCAGGTATCCCATCATGACCTTTTCTTTTGTATTCCTACCTTTCTGCTTTTCTAAGTGTTTCATTCTGCTATTAAAATTTATTTCTTCCCCAAACACATCCTTCGGGCCAAAGCTTTAATAAATGTCCTTGAATATATCTTAGATACATGAAAATGGCTTATTCTGACATCTAGCAATTGCTCATGGAGAACAACTTCAAAAAAGGAGTGGAGATAGAAATATAAAAACTCTTTAAAGCCCTTGCCCGTGAGAAAATTATATTCTTGTTTAAAGGAGCCATATTAAACATATTTTTAGAAATTTTGTTAGCACTGAGCAACGCAACATACAAAACACTATTTACATGCCGAGGTTGTAAGTAACAAAAGGGAACTCGCTGTCAGCGTCATCAATTTGCCTTTCCTGGAAATTGGAAAAGTCAACTGCTGTCTCCTTGATGTATTTTCTTGTCATTTTATTTTGTTATTTTATTTCCATTTGTGCTTGGCCTCAGAGTACCACTGCTGAGAAGTTCCTTAGTTTGATTATAATTCTGCTTGCAATCCTCATTTCTTCCAACAACGAAGACAGTCTGAGTTGTCCCAGAGATTCAAAGTCTCGCTTACCCAACTAATGAGTGTGAGGACTAAGTCTGTACACATTGCTGATTCAGTGTAAGGGCAAGTGGAAAGACAGCCTTTTCCTCCCTTCTGGCCCCTTCAGCATGGCCCCTTTCCAGTAGAAGTGTAAGGCACACCTGGTAAAGAGTTTACAACGGAGGCTGAAAGCAAATGTAAGCCAAAGCCCTTTTTAAAATGCTGATTTTGGGGACACCTGGCTGGCTCAGTCAGTAGAGCATGTGACTCTGGGGTCTCGGGGTCTTGAGTTGGAGCCCCACGTTGGGTATAGAGATTACTTTTAAAAAATGCTGATTTGGAGGGCGCCTGAGTGGCTCAGTGGGTTAAAGCCTCTGCTTTCGGCTTGGGTCATGGTCCCAGGGTCCTGGGATCGAGCCCCACATCAGGCTCTCTGCTTGGCAGGGAGCCTGCTTCCCTTCCTCTCTCTCTGCCTGCCTCTGCCTACTTGTGATCTCTCTCTGTCAAATAAATAAAATCTTAAAAAAAAAAAAAATGCTGATTTTGGGGACGCCTGGGTGGCTCAGTGGGTTAAAGCCTCTGCTTTCAGCTCAGGTCATGATCCCAGCGTCCTGGGATTGAGCCCCGCATCGGGCTCCCTGATCTGCGGAGAGCCTGCTTCCTCCTCTCTCTGCCTGCTTCCCTGCCTGCTTGTGATCTCTCTCTCTGTCAATAAATAAATAAAATCTTTTTTTTAAAAAATGCTGATTTTTGTCCTATACTGCAAATATCCTCAAAGTTGTCTGGTCAATAAGTATTAATTGCACAATTTCCTATACCCAGACACCATAGCTAAAGAGATGGGGGCCAGTGTGGCAAAGGTCTATAATTAGACACGCCCCAGGCATGGAACAGTGTGGAGTTAAGGGGAGTTGGAAAGCAGCAGGGAGGATAGTGTGTAGTTGTGGGGAGTGGGGAAGGGGCAGAGAGGATAGCCCAGCTGGAGCCAGCGCACAGAGGGAGGATGGAACATGATGCAAGTGAGGTCATGGGGAGAAGACCAGCATGGCTGGAACGCAGAACTCTTGTTGAAAAGTAGAAGAACATGGCATAACTCTGGCAGATCTTGGCTTATATCCAGACGCCGCAATCCAGATGCTCGATAGAAAGCCATTGTTGGTTCTGGAGCGGCGGCTTGACGCAGGGGAGACGGTGTCTCTGGAGGATGAATTGGGCATTGATGGCTCAGGCGACTTGTGGAGGGGGACCCCGGAGATGACTGCTGTGTGTTCAGGGATTGAAGGCAAAGGTCTGCAGCTGCAGCTCTTCTGCCCTGGTGACTTCATCTTGAAGCAGGGACAAAAGCCCTTTCGGGGTTTTTTTTTTTGTTTTTTTGTTGTTGTTGTTTTTCTTTTCTTGTAAAATACACTAGCTTGAGTTGGGTTTCTCTTCCTTCGGAACCAGAATCCTGGTGATCAAATGCTTTTTGGAATTGAGTCGCCTTAGGCTTTGAAAGCTAAGCAGTGTTGTAGGCAAACAGAATTAGGAGAAGGTAGAAAGGTGGGAGTGACTCACGCAATGGGTTCTGGGGCAGATATTTGTCCACTGAAATACGAGCAGAGGGGAGCTCTGTGGGACCAGTTTAAAGAGGTGTGTTGGGCCCAGTTGGTGGCCCGTGGTGAGCCACTCTTCTATGCCTAGGATACTGCAGCTGAAGCTGTCGCTCTAGCCTATGGCCATGTGCTTGGGACTTAGCAGAAAGAAGTTTCCAGCTGGCAGAATCCTCTGCAGTCAGATACTCTTTTTGCTGTTGTTCTTTTGGGTTGCTTTGGTTTCTTAGATACAGCTTTCTCACAGTACGTTAGACGTCTATTGCTAACAATAGACATCTGTTATTTCTGAAACTATGTTTGCAAAATCCCTCCCACCCAACGTTTCCTCTTGTGTTCTGGCTGTTGGTGGCAATCCTGTCTTCTCCATCCTCCAGATAACCTTGGGGTGATCTTGGATGTTGCTCTCCATTGCTCTCTTCTGGTGTTATCTCTGGATTCATTCTCCTGTGCGGTCTACTGCTTCTTGCCTTCACTCTCAGCCCCCTACCCCCACCCGGTGCTTAGCCACTGATATAGTATAATCCCTCCAGAGTCCGTAGCTCTTCAGACCCTCACGATGGCTGTGTGGGAAAAGATGGGCACTTCACACCCTGCCGCTTCATTCCTTCTGCTTAAAAATGTTTCATTTATCCCTGCTGCCAACCAAATGAAGACTAAAAGCAGCCCACTCTCATTAGGAATCAAACTTTCCAACAACGTAATTGCCACTTCTTTCTGCTGCCTGCACTCCAGAGAAAACCAGCCTGCTCCATTTTCTTGTGCATATGTAACTCTTCCTTGTCTGCCTATTTTTGCTACTGCCTTTCCTTGTATTTCTGTGCCCTTTTGGTATCTCAGCCAAGTCTAACTTGTATGTCCCCAGTTCAAACATCAATCCTTCCCCCATGATGGTTGCACAAATACAGTGTCTCTCCAGGTAGAGAGGTGGCAGAGATGACTACAGTGTAGTAATGGAAGGGTTTGATTTTCTTCATCCAAAGGAACAAGTCTATTTTTTTATTTATAGCACTAATAGAAATATTATTTACACTTGTGATTTCTTGTTCTGCAATGTATTTCTGACAACTAAATGAGAAAAGAAATACTGCCCTCCCCTCATAAATGACCACAGTGGTTTCCTCCACAAATCTTCCCTGATTCTCCTCTTCACAGCTTGATTTCTTAATTCCCAAGGCACTGTGTGTATAGTAGACATCCCTTATAACCTGTATTATGTGTTAATTAGGTGCTAAACTTAAATTCCCAGTAGAGGCCACAGTCCTGGAGAGGGCAGCACCTGGCAGTATGTTCTGCACATAACAGGAACTCAGCCATTTGAAGACAGCAAATCCACCTATTTTTATGATCTGTGCTATATTTTACATCTTCTTTATAAGGTATTAACTTGTTTTTAAGTGTTCACAAATTAATAACGTGCATTAAAATTTATAACAAACTCAATTTCACCTCCCCTCTTCTCCATGTGCCTCCCCAGTAGCTTCTTCTAACTGTGCCTGATTTTAGTTGCAGTGGTTACTTCATTATCTGTAAAATTGTTTGTATCCTGCTTCTTCTTGCTTATTAATTTTTAAACCTTATCTCTTCACTTCCTGTTTTGGTGGAACATAAGAGTCAATGCAGACTAGCTCCCTGCCTCTGTCTGCCTACTCTTAATGTTGCCTAGGCATATCCCTCTTTCTAAATCCTACTTTCTCTTTTACCTCTTTAAAGAGTACATCAATCTACATTTGAGGAACAGCCAGTGCACAGGTTTTCTCGTCAGAGTTTGGGACTGTGGTTGGAAGGAAGTGAGTGAGGGGTCAGGAGCTGAGGAGGGGTGAACAGGGCAGGTCACCAAGTGCCTGTAAGCTCCAGAGGACTTGGACTCTGGGAGAATTTAGGAGTCCAGGAGGGTTTTCCCTTGCTGTACTACTGTGATCCATTTTCTGGGTGCTGTCTTCTCTCTTTGAAGATATTCATTGGAAGGCTATGGGTTTTTGGTTGTTGTTTTTTTTTTTCTTGTTCGCTTGTTTACCTTAAGTTTTCTTCTGTTCTCTGAAGTCAGTTCCCTAAGGGTTTTACTTTCCTGTTGGTTTATCTCCATCTTGTCATTAAGACTTCAGGTTTTCTTCAAGGGTCTGGCAATCCTTTGTTGTCATTTCATATATCAGAAGGAGGGACTAGTGAGCTCTTCTGGGATCTTTGGAAGGGCATGGGTAGTGGATTGACACCTAGCCTGGGGACTACCGATTCCCCATGGGAGGATAAGAAGGGTTTACTGTAAGGCTCCACCCTCCATACAGGGTACCCTGGCTTTGTACAACTAAGTTCACTCTATGTTTTCACTGACATCCCTTCTGATATTTGACCTCCATAGCTAATGGTCTTCCTGCCTGATGATGGGGGCCAGGATCAAGAGGAGGCAGTCAAAGATCTCTTACACACACCTTTAATTTAATCTACTATATTCATCAACTTCTTAGCCTTCCTCTTATAGCCCCCTCATTGGACTTTGACAGACCAGATTACTGTTCTCTTACCTTCCACTGATGCCCATATTCTAGAACTTCTTTCTTTTTTTTTTTTTAAGATTTTATTTATTTATTTGACAGAGAGAGATCACAAGTAGGCAGAGGGGCAGGCAGAGAGAGAGAGAGAGAGAGAGAGAGAGAGGGAAGCAGGCTGCCTGCTGAGCAGAGAGCCTGATGCAGGACCCGATCCCAGGACCCTGAGATCATGACCTGAGCCGAAGGCAGCAGCTTAACCCACTGAGCCACCCAGGCGCCCCGATGCCCATATTCTAACTACAGCTTCCTTACTTGGCTGCATGAGTTAATACTGTACTTTACTTTCTACTTTCCATATACCAGAAATTTGGGAATTACTTTTCTGTTGATGGTGTCCCTCCAGGATTATAAGCAGGAGAATTACTTCTTTTATACTTATTTTAACGGGCCTCAGAAAGGAGAGGCAAACATTTGTGCTCCATTCCTCCTTCTTGAACTAGAAGCCTGTGAGGTTTCATGAAAGGTTTTGCTGAAACCAAAGAATACTACGTTTTGGGCCTTTTTTCCCCTACCTGCCAGTAAGCCTATCAAAAAGTCAATTCGTCATCGACATTTTATTTTAATGTTAGGCCCAACCCTAATATCCACTTAACTTCTAATTGTTTAATATCAGTTATTTAAAAAGTCAGTTCTAGAATATTGCAAGAATCAGTGATATAGTTGTGAAAAGAAGTATTGCTCCTGAATGTTTCAGTCAACAGCCCAATAGAAAAATTGGCAAGGTGTCTAAATGTTAAATCACAAAACAGGAAATTTCAGAATACATGAAAATACTCTCAGCCTTACTCATAGAGAATGATAAATTGAAAGTATAATGGATTTTTTTAACCTCTCACATTTGCAAAGATCAAAAATTTAACACTAGTGTTCATTAAAATTATTCTTGTTATTTTATATGCTTGTTACTGTTTTGTGAAGGTACTCTGCTAGGGACTTGGGAAAAAATTCTTTTTTGCTTAACATTTTATTATTAAGAATGTGTTAACACTGCTTTGTATTGTGGGTGTGGGTTACGGAACCTCTGCAGAAGGCAATTTGGCAATAACTATTAATTTTTTTAACTGTGTACATTTTGACACAGGTGTTTCATTTCCACACAAGGAAATGAAACATACAATGACGTTTGTTGCAGTGTTATTTGTATTTGTAGTAAGACTGAAATCCATATAAATGTTCATCAGTAAGGAACTGGTTAAGTTATAATTTATCCATCTTGGTGGAACTCTATGCAATAATTAAAAAGAATGAGGAAGTTCTGTGTCTATTGATAGGGAAAGAGCACCAAGATATATAGTAAGTAAAAAGGCGGGAAAAGCCAGCTGTATGGTAGTATCCTATCATTTGTGCTTAGACAATACATACACTTGTATGTACACAGATTGTTGCTGGAAAGACATACAGAAACTAGGAACAGTAGTGGGTGCCTCTTGAGACAAACAGGACCACCATGAAACAGGGATAGTGGGGAGATTTGTTTTGTGTGATTTGTAACTTTTTAATTGAAATGGAGTTGATACACAATGTTCCATGAATTGCAGGGGTACAACATAGTAATTCTACAGGTCTATACATTATGCTGCTCTCACCACAAGCATCAATACCATACAATATTACAGTACCATCAACTATATTCCCTATGCTATACCTTTCATCCCTCTGCCTTATTGATCCCATAACTGAAAGCCTATATCCCCCAGTCCTCTACATCCATTGTGCCCATCCTCCTACCCCTACTCTTTGGGAGCTATCAGTTTGTTCTGTGTACTTATGGGTCTCTTTCTACTTTTTGTTTGTATTTATTCATTTGTATTGTTCTTTAAATTCCAAATACAAGTGAAATCATAAGGTATTTGTCTTCCTCTGTCTGCTTAATTCACTTAACATAAGACCCTCTGGACCCACCCATGTTGTGACAAATGGCAAGGTCTCATTCTTTTTAATGGCTGTGTAATATTCCATTGTGTGTCTATATTGCATCTTCTTTCTTCATTAATTTATCAGTAGATACTTGGGCTGCTTCCGTAGCTTTACTATTGTGAGTAATGCTGCAATGAACCTAGGGGTGCATATATCTTTTTACATGTTTTTTGTTTCTTTGTGTAAGTATCCAGAAGTGGAATTACTGAGTTGTGTGGTATTTCTATTTTTAATTTTTTGAGGAACCTCCACACTGTATTCCACAGTGGCTGTCCCGAATTACATTCCTACCAACAGTGCATGAGGGTTACCTTTCTCCACATCCTCACCAACACTTTTTATTTCTTGCCTTTTTAAGTCTTAGCCATTCTGCAAGGTAAGAGATGGTATCTCATTGTGGTTTGAACTTGCTTTCCCTGATGAGTGCTGATGCTTTGACACATCTTTTCATGTGTGTGTTGGCCATCTGTATATCTTCTTTGGAAAAATGTTTGTTCAGATCCTCTGCCCATTTGCTAGTCAGATTATTTGTTTTTTTGGTGTTATGTGAGTTCTTGATATATTTTGGCTATTAACCCCTTATTGGATATATCATTTGCAAGTAGCTTCTTGCAATCAGTAGGTTGCCTTTTGTTTTGTTCATGGTTTCCTACGTGTGTAAAGGTGTTTTATTTTGGTGTGGTCCCAAGTTTGTTTTTATTTTATTTCCTTTGCCTAAGGATGCCTATCTAGAAGAATGTTGCTAAGGTCAATGTCAAATTATTCGCTATGTTTTCTTCTACAAGCGTCATGGTTTCAGGTCTCACATTTAAGTCTTTAATCCATTTTGAGTTTTTGTGTATGGTGTAAGGAAGTGGTCCAGTTTCCTTTTCTCGCATGTAGCCATCCAGTTTTTCCAGCACCATTTACTGAAGAGATTGTCTTTTCCCCATTGTACATTCTTGCTTCCTTTTTCATAGATTAATTGACCATATAAGTATGGGTTTATTTCTGGGCTTTCTATTCTGTTCCATTGATCTATGTGTCTCCTTTGGACCATTACCATACTGTCTTGATGACTACAGTGTCATAGTTTATCTTGAAATCTGGGATTATGATACTTCCATCTTTATTCTTCTTTGTCAAAGTTTCTTTGGGTATTTAGGGGCTTTTGTGATTCCATACAAATTTTAGGATTACTTGTTCTAGTTTTGTGAAAAACGCTGTTGGTATTTTGTTAGGGATTGCACCTTGTAGATTGCTTTGTCCACTACTGTGGACACTGTAACAATATTCTTTCAGTCAGTGAGCACAGGCTGTCTTTCCATTTGTTTGTATCATCTTTGATTTCTTTCATCAGTGGTTTATAGTTTTCAGAGTTCCATTTGTAACTTTTGTATTGTGTACTTTTGCTTCTGGTACTTACACAGACATGAATATGTAGATAGATGCATTAAAAATTTAAAGTTTCTAGATAAAGATCTACTGTATCAAAATTGTAGATGAAAGACTTCTTCCTGGCTTATGAAAATCTAGAGTTTGGGAGATTTTGAATTTACTTTGCAGTTGGAGAGGCTGAGGGGTCTTAGAGAGGCTCTGGTGTCCATCACCACCTCCTGTACATTTAAGCCCTATTATGCACCCTTCTTACCATTACCGTGATGTCTCCTGATTTGTCCCATGGTTGCTGCCAAGCCTCCCATAGATCCCTCCTCTACCCTTGTAGTCCATCTCTTGGGTCCCACGTAGTATTGCCCTTGCCTGCCAGCCAGCCTTGAAACCACTAAGCAAACAACACACCAAAAACACGGATTTGGTGGGACACCTGAGTGGCTCAGGTGATTAAGTGTTTGATCTGTGGTTTTGGCTCAGGTCATGATCCCTGGGTTGTGAGATCAAGCCCCATGTTGGGATCTGTAAGCAGTGGAGAGTCTGCTTGAGATTCTCTGTCTCCCTTTCCCCCACCACCACCCCCTCAAATAAATAAATCTTTAAAGAAATAAAATAAATTTTAAAAAATAAAATAACAAGGGTTTGGTGCCCTAGGGTCTTGGTGCCAGGTATACCCATGTTTCCAGTATACGGTTTCAGCAAAGCACTGTATTGTGACAGACCTGGCCTTAATCACTATGATCCCCTTTCCAGAATTTTATCCCCTTGAGATCCTCTGGTGAAACATAGCCTATCTTCAAGTCACTTTCAAACCTTGTTGGTCAAAACTGTGGTTTCAGCATACGGTGATCAGGGATTTTTTTTTTTTTTTTAAGTGACAATGGATTTAAAACTACTCTCACCCATGCTACTTTAAGGGAGTTGACAACATTTTTTGTGCCTTAGCTTAGACTGATTTAACTTGAAGGTAGATTCAACTCTAGGGATTCACCACTGTGATCAGAAAGGAATACATCTGCCTGGACTGAACCATAGGAGGCACTTGTTTTCATTTACCTGAGACACCACTTACTCACCTGAGATGCACCCTAATCACCATTCTGCCCAATATGTACTTACCTTGACTTGCTTGGGATGATGGCTCATTCTCAGCATGAGGAACAAAGTGATGGGATGGGAGAAAGAAATGCTGAGTTTACCTTCAACTCAGAGACACTCTTCCCAGGAGGAATATAAGAATTCCAATTCTGAAAAATTGTGAAATCTGAGTCATCTCATCATCAGCTTAATGAGGTCTGGGAATTGACTCATATTGTCCTCTCGGTAGGGATTGTCCAGCCTGTTTTTGTTTTTTTTTTTTATTTATTTATAGATTGTGTAACAGTGTGGGGCAGTGTCTTATTGAAACCAGTACCTCCTAGCTGGTAATAAAAATGCATTCCCCCAAAGGGTAACGTCAGGCTTGGTTGGGATAAGCAGGACTGTCTCAGTGCTCTGGAATTCCACTGAAAAGCTTTCAGGGCCCACAAGTGATACTTACATTGGGTTGGAGATGGGAGAAGAAATAACTCGTTAAGGCTGAGTGAAGGTTGATCGTGCGTTTCCAGTATCTGGTTCTTCTGAGGATACAGTAAAACTGTCCGTCACTTATCTCTGTGTCACCTGCCCAGCTCAGCATCCTGCTGGCCTAGCAGGGACCCTTCCAGTGAACATTTGTGGAAAGAGGAAGGTTGGATTATCTGCCATTAGGGTCACCACTAGGGCCACATTCTAGTGATCCCTGAGAAGTTCAGCATATTTTGTGAGAACTCGATACCAGTTTTGATGGTTGGGCAGAAAAGAACCTTTGCCATCACTGCAGTGAAGGGTGTGGGGCAAAGACAGGCTCACGTGGTATTGTGGAAAGCAGAGAGCGACCTCACCAGGAAGGCAGGAGAGCTGACGGAGGATGAGATGGAACGTGTGATTGCCATTATGCAGAATCCATACCAGTATAAGATTCCAGACTGGTTCTTGAACACACTAAAGGATATTAAGTATGGAAAAAAATACAACCAGGTCCTGGCTCATGGTCTGGACAGCAAACTCTGGGAAGACCTGCAGCAATGGAAAAGGACTTGGGCTCACACAGGGCTGCAACACTTTTGGGGACTTCGTGTCCAAGGCCAACACTTAAGATCATAGGCTGCTGAGGCCGCACCATGGGTGTTTCCAAGAGGAAATTTAAATCTTGAGGCTTTATCTATTAGTAAATTGTTTATGTATCAAAAAGAGAGAGAAAGGAAAAAAGAGGAAGACTTTCTTTTGGTTTGGTTTGGTTTTGTCTTGTTTTTTAGTTGACTCTTGTAGCCAATGTCCCTGAAAGGCCTTATCTTCTTGGTTAGAAAAAAAGAAAGAAAAATACCTGGTTTCTTCTTTATCATGATTTAAACAAGACCTGTTATTTCATCTCCGTTGTCAGTGAGTTTAGCTTTATTGACAGTAACTTTAAAGTGACAGAGGGGCCTTGTGGAACCATCCTATTGCCCTCCCATGCTCGGCCGGTCTTTGCTGTTTGGATTCTATTATGGTTTCAATCCTCTGCCACAAGACCTCAAGGGGGAGGGGTGCTTGTGGGAGTGAGCTCTCCTGTGTTAGGAATTCACTTACTTGATTTTCTGTGGGATCTTTTTTTTTTTTTTAAGATTTTATTTATTTATTTGAGGGAGAGAGCATGAATGGGGCATGGGGGGCAGAGGGAGAAGCGACTCCCTGCTGAGCAGGGAGCCTGACAGTAGGGATGGGGGCTTGATCTCAGGACCCTGGGATCTTGACCTGAGCCGGAAGCAGATACTTAACAACTGAGTCACCCAGGTGCCCCTGTGCCATCTTTAAGTCGACAAACCTCTAAAACTGAATGGGCCCTTACATGAATTTCTGTGTGAGACACTGCAGAATGAATACCACATCAGTCAACATGTACCACTAGGAGCCAAATGCTGAGCTGAGAGCCATGGAAAAACTCAGATGTTCCCTGTGCATAAGGAATTTAGTCTAGGACTTGGCTAAATAAGACATTTGCCCCAAGCTAGGGGTACCTTAGCTCTGCCAGGCCACATAGCAATAGGGCTTCCTCCAAACTGATGGGTAGCTTTTGGTGAGTGGTTCCTGGGGGAGGGTCCTTTCTCGGTATGCAGAGGTGCTGTACAGGATAGCAGCACCTCAGACTCGTGCACAAAATTCAGGAAACACATAAGTAAATGCCAAATGGATTATGGAGGGTCTACACACGCTTACTCTCCCTACTTAAGGAGGGCCTCACAAGTGGATTACCGTCTCATGCTTTTTTTTTTTTTTAAGATTTTATTTAAGAGTGAGAATGAGAGGTGAGATCATGAGAGAGGGGAGGATCAGAGGGAGAAGTAGACTCCCCACTGAGTAGGCAGCCCCACATGGGACTCCATCTTGGGACTCCAGGATCATGACCTGAGACAAAGGCAGTCACTGAACCAACTGAGCCACCCAGGTGTCCCCCATCTGATGCTTTTGAAGAATGGGGATAATGTGTGTGTCTTGGGGAGGGTTAGGGTGGGCGGAAGTATCTTCTAAAGCCCCTTAACCTTCTAAAATTCAGAGTCTACGAATTCAGCTTGATTGTAAAATTAAATAAAACCCTCTATTTCAAACCAAAGTAATGTCTTCCTATTAATATGGCAAAGACTTCCATGTGCCTTTTGTCACATCACGCAGTTCAGTTACGGACTGAGCTCTTTGAATGTACTTAAGTGATTTTGAGCACTTTGAGAATGGAAGACATGGAAGGTTGGGGAATGCTGATGTACTAAGAAGTGGAATGCTAACTCCAGTGGAAGAACACCCACCATCTGTAGGGATGGTTAACTGGCTACCTTGTCAGATACACCTGGTCTTGATTTTGACACTACTGCGGTCTTACTAGAATGGGCCGGAACTGTCACATACTGTGAGAAGTGGTAAGAGAGCAACCACAAAGCTTCAGCTAACCACTCACATTTCCTGCCTGTGAGGTCATGTGCAGGTAAAGGCACCAAATGGTGGGAAATGAGGATTCAGAGTAGCCAAACAGTCATCGCAATGCTATCTTAATATGTTTCCCTTCATGTTCAGCCACCCTAGAGCTCTCACATTCTCAGAAATGTGTCTTGTGAATTCTGTGCTTTGCAGACTGGTACAGAAGGAGGTCGGTCCATGTAAAACACCATGTATTCTCTCTTCCCGCATTCCTCGCCCTCCTCTTTCTTTCCCAAACTGAAATTAGTGTCCCTGGTCCCTAAGATTGAGGGAGCTCAGCTCCCATGTCCACCCACTAGTTACCCTCATCTGTTAGTGGTACAGGGTGCAGTACCACTTGCTTCCCCTCTACTCCTTCTGTCACCAAAGTCAGCCCTCGTTGTCTAAAAGCCTATTGATCGTGATTAGATACCAGCACTCACCTAAACCATGTGGTCAGTATAAAAATCACTAAGATCCTTACCCCGCCCGGGAGCTCATCGAGCTATGAGGGGGCTCAATGGAGGGACAGATGGTTTGGGCGGGTGGGTGGGTGGATGGCAGGGGAAAGAGAGACAAGGATATGAGGATGGGTGTGTACCCTGAGGCATCCTCGATGGACAGATCTTAGCTTGAATCCCAACTCAGACAGATACTGGTTGTGTGAGCTTGGGCAAGGTGGATGATATCTGAGGGCCTCAGATTCCAGATCTGTTAACAAGAGGGGGTGTCATAATTCCTACCCAGCCCAGGTGGCTGCATAGATTAGAGACTGTAAATGGCTCAGAGAAGTGCTTGGTTAAAATATCAACAACCCAAAGTGGGACCTATATATAACTACCACAGTGGGTGGTAAATGACACAAGAGAAATGCAAACAAAGGGGTGGGGGCTCGCAGCAGAAAGGCTCACACCTGGCAGAAAGCCATGCGTGAGCGTGTGTGCTGAGCACGTGTGTACACAGGCCCTCCCAGCCTCTGGGTGATCTGTTGCCCCAGCACACAGCTAGCCTGCTGGAGCCGAGCAGTGTGGGGCCTACGGGCGCACACCTGACAGCCACCCAGCTCCCACAAAATTGGACATTTACCTGTTGCAGCAGGCATGACCTGGAGCTCATGCCCTTGAGGGATCAGCCGAGAGGCAGCAGAATGGAGATCTGGGAAGGGCACTGCCATCCAAGTTGACTTCTGCCTGCTATGGGGATTGAACATTATTCCCTCCTCCAGAAAGCAAGGTGTTTTCATCGGTTTTCCTTCCACCCCCTTCCCCGGATGTCTAAGACCAAGCGTGCTTCTCTCTTCTCCAGCTCAGAGGCTGAGAATGGTGTGGAGGAGAAAAAGAAGATCTGTAAGTCGCCAACAGTCCAGTCCCCAACCCCGTCCATTGAGGCCGAGTCCCCAGACCAGAAGAGAATCCTTTCCTTGCGGTGAGTCCTTATGGTGACACTTGGTTCTCTGGGGCGTCTCGGGAGGAGGGGCTGCTGGGAGGAGCCCGTGTTTCTAGTTTGATGGTGGTGGCTGAGAATCAGGATCTCGTGTAGGCGAATAAACCCCTGAGAAACAAGCAGGGTGTCTGTCTTTGATATCCTGGCACCAGTGCTTGCCCTCCTGTCTCATTTCTTTTGGGCGGCATCTTTCCTCCTTCTTGCCCCAGTCTCCTGCAGAACACCTGCCCCATTCTTCAAGGACAGATCTTGCTACCAGATAAAGCCAGCATAGCCCCCTGTCTGGCATAGACCTTGGAAGCACCTGGAAAGGCTGGCCAAGGAGCCCTCGAGGCCTACCCAGCTTGGGCCTCTCTGCCTGTGCGTGTGCTCACCTGCTGCCTTGCTGTCCTGGCAGCCACCTGCCTGGGATCCCTGGCCAGGGTGTGCATGGCTCAGGGGGCCACCTACTTCCTGGGGGCCGGAGCTGGAAGCCAGCGGCAGTTTGGTCATGAGGCTGGGGCAGAGGAACAGGCCGTTCTGAGAGGAGCCATGGTCCCTGGCACTCTCTCAGACTCCAGTTATGTCTTTGCTTTCACACGGAAGGAAGAAGTAGGAACTTCAGCTTGCTTTTCTTGCCCTGAAAAGAGAATGGGTGTACCTATGGTCAGTTTCGGGAAGTGTGGCCAGGGATCTGTGCTGGGTGGTGTGGGGGAACTGCTCTCCTTTCTCCTCCCTGAGACTGCATCTATCAGAACTGCTCCTTTGGGGTCTTGTGGCCTCTGCTGAAGGGTAATGAAGTAACTCCTGCCTTTCCCTTTCCTTCCTGGCTTCCCAGCCCATTCCTTCTCTCCAAATCCTTACTTCATTCAAGACCAAGCGTAAGTCTCATCGCTGTGCCTGAGATTTTTCTTTTCTGGCTTCCTCGTTCTCTCGTCTTCAGTTCTGCATGGCTGGCTTGACACATCTCACACCTATAGCTGTTTCCTGTCTGAGCATCTCCCCTCACTCACCACTCGAGTCTCTGGGCAAAGGCACAAAGTATGTCGTTTCTTGAATCTTTTACCATTACTGGCTGGCTCCAGTGGGTGCTTGGAAAAAGTTGCTTTGACCCTGCCTCCCCCAGGCTTCGGATGAGAAGCACACACTCATCGTGAGAGTGGCTTATTAAACAGTGTGGGTGAGTTGCCTGTGTAGTAGCAGAGAGCCCCCCACGTGCTTTACTGCTCTGCTCTCACTGTTGGGAAATTCCTAATTTTTGAGTAAGAGGCCAGACATTTTCATTTACACTGGGCTTTCCATCCCCTTCATAGTCACCTGTGAGAAAAGCGAGTACCACAGTTCCGAAGACACGGAGATAGCAATGCTATGTAAATCAGCAGCCCTCCTCCCCCTTTCACAGAGAGCTGTGCTATGCAGAAGTCCATTCTGCTGGTGGCTCTTGAATTCGTCAAGGATACAGCTGCCCTCCTGGGTGCATTTGCTGAGTCCTTCAAGAGGTCGTTTCCTTGGCAATTCCATTGACATTTACTAATGTGAACCAGTAGAGGTGATTAAATCAGATTAGTGTCTAGTATAAATAGTAGGTAATTTGACATTTGTAAAAAAAAATAATTTTATTTTGGAGTACAGTCTTTACTCATAATTTCAAAGAGAAAAGTAATTGCTAGAATTCAGAAGGAATTTGTATCTGTGAATGGTTTCAGTGGTCAGTAGCTAAGTCCAAATCTTCACCTGTGGCTAGAGCAACTTGGATCCAAACTGTTGAGGCTGGCAAGGGCCCAAAATATCCAATAGCCTGTTTTTTCATAGCTGAGAGACCCAGAGTCTAAAATCTGACATCAGTCATTTCTGTCTCTGAGTCGTACCCTCAAACCTCCTGAATTACTCAGGATTCTTACATCTGCTTTGGAAAAAAAAAAAAAGGAAAGATTCTTACATCTGCTTTGAACCAAATAGTAGTTTTAACTGAGCCTCTTTGTAAGGAATCATATTGTGGAATCATGAATTTCATGTGCTATTTTTCCCAATAACCAAAAATAATCCCACATAATTGTATCCTAAAAGTTGGTCCTATGTAGACCTCAAAAAAATCATACATGCATTCTACTTTGAAATGATTCTGCATGTCTGTAGGCCTGAAGACATGTACAAATTTGCATATGTACTCAAACGGAGAGTCAGGATCAGAGTCACCTCAGAAATACCTCTGCCCTCACTAGAACAAAGGAAGACTTGACTTTAAAACACATTCTTCATTTTTATCCTGGTTTCACATCTGTTTTCCACACTGTGGGATGTTTTGTCTCTCTTTTCCTCATATCCACTTCCTGCTCATCCTCTGGGACCCAGTGTATTAAACCCAGATAGTGCTATTGAGCCCCTCTTCTCTTATCTCCTGTTGGACTTTGTATCTCTCTACCTGCCCCCAATACCCCTGGTATGTATTATTTGGTGCTAAATTTTGTACTGCCTTTTAAAAAAAGATGACTGATGAATTCTTAGGCTCCTTAAGGAAAAAGACTGCCTTGTGTGCCTCCTGACTTTAATACAATGCCCTCCTCAATTAACACATGTTAAATATTAATGGAAATCTGAAACAAAAATATTCTTTGCTTGAACTATAGCTGTAGTTTTGTTTAATAATTTGCCTGCTCCTTTTGACTGCTTAAAAGACTTTTGAGATGGTATACTGACCTTCACAGTTCAGCTGATACTTCTCCCACAAGTTCACATTTCTCCAGTTTAAGATTGCGGCCTCGTGAAACCATCCCAGTCTCCTACACACTATACTGTGTAAATGCCCGCAGAGTATCATGAGTGATCACCAAGGTCGAGAAGAGAAAAACCAATGTCAGGTTTTCTCATGCGATTGTATAATAATCAAGATTTGTCACAATACAGTCAATGAATAGCATACAAAATTCATCTTACAGACTCCCTGGATTCTCTTTCCTCAGGTCCAAATCCAGTTTTGATGGTACCTCTTTAGCAAGCGACAAGAACGACTGTAAAGCAGAAAGCAAAAATGAATCTAAGATGGACAGGAAAAAGTATTCGTCTTCCAGCCAGGTAACTTGGGAAGGCAGTGTGCGTCATGTCGCGGCAGGGACACTAAACCCAAGTGTGCATCTCCCTGCTGGTCAGGATTCCTATAGGCAGGGGTGGTTGGGAATCTGGAAGAAAGAAGAGATTGCCATTTCTTTGGTTGATTTTTAATCAAGATCATATTTCCCCACTGACCTTTCAGTATATCCTGGGCAGTGGTGGGTTCCACACCGTGCCCCCTAACTCTGACAAGAACCCTGAGAGCAGGGAACAATTTGGTCACATGCTGGTCTAATAATTAACTGAGACCAGGAGAGCTTTGATAGCCTTGCATTAAAATAAGAGCCTGATACAGCACCTGTATGAATGGAAGGCTCCCCAGCTCCACCGGGGCTGGGGATTGGGGAACCTATGAATGGGATCATGACTCTTGTCCAGGAGTAGTTCAGTTCCGCTCTCAAACACCCCCAGATGGGTGTGAAAGCCCAGTTCAGTGTCTTAGAGTGGGGAATACTTACTGGAGTCAATGGTTTGAGGTGGTTATTGACACTTCACCCCTAAATACTTGAATATGTTTTTCCTAAGAACAACAACAACAACAACAAAAAACACATTGGCACACACAAGAAATGTAACTAAACAGTAAATATACCAAAATCGTGTTAACATAAAATCCATTTTGGATTTCCATAATTGTCCCAGTAGTAAATGCCTTTTTTTTTTTTTTTAAGATTTTATTTATTTGACAGCTAGAGAGAGCACAAGCAGGCAGAGTGGCAGGCAGAGGGAGAGGGAGAAGCAGGCTCCCCCCTGAGCAGGGAGCCTGATGCGGCGCTTGATCCCAGGACCCTGGAATCATGACCTGAGCTGAAGGCAGCCACTTAATGAATTGAGACACCCAGGCACCGCTGTGGAGGCCTTTATAAATGTTTTTTGCCCCTACCCCCCGAATCCAGTCAGGAGGCACGATTGCATTTATCCATTTATCTCTTGTTTTTAATATAGATCATTCCCACCACCTATTTTTTTTTTCCTTTTATTATGTTCACATTTTTGAAGAATCCATGTTCAGGTTTTCTTGTTTCATGAATTTTTTTTCTTCTTTTGGGCCCAGGTTTTTTGGGGGTTTTTTGTTCGTTTGTTTTTTAAGATTTTTTATTTATTTGTCAGCGAGAGAGAGCACAGCAGCAGGAGCAGCAGGCAGAGGGAGAAGCAGGCTCCTTGCTGAGCAAGGAGCCCAATGTGGGGCTCAATCTGAAGACCCTGAGATCATGACTGAGCTGAAGGCAGATGCTTAACAGACTCAGCCACCCAGGCATCCGTGGCCCAGATTATTTTTAAAATGAAGTCATGTAGCTGATTCTCACTGTAGCCATTAAAAATAAAAAAATAAATAAATAAAATAAAATAAAATAAGCCTCAGGAAAACTCCCATGAAATACTTAGCTTTAATTCAGGTAATGTTGTGGATACTGAATGTACTTTTAGGAAGCAGCATGAGGTGACCTACTTTACATGAGGTGTTTGTAGAATAGCTGACTTGTGGGGACCATCTTTCATCTTCATGACCTTTCTAAACTCTTCCTTAGAGCAGTATTAGGGCCAGTCCTGTCACTGAGACCACTCCTAGTTTGGATAATAAAACATGAAGGGCCTGCTTATACTATCTCTCTGTTCGGCTCACAAGACTTTTTTTTATCAAAAGCATCCTGTCAGGCAGGGGTCCTGTGGAAGGAGGACCAGTTCTACCTCTTAGCTGTGTGGCGCCAGTTCAGTGATTCAGTTTCCCTGAGGCACACTGTCCAGACCCATGGAATGGGGACACCAGTTCCCCAGGTTATTTTGGGAATGGTATTTGTAAAGGCAAGTTACCAAATGGAAATTGCTGGCTGTCCATTGTTGTTGTCACAGCTGTCTAAACACATGTCTTCTTACTGCCCTCGAGAGTTCTCTCCCCCTGACACTGACTAAGGAAATGCTCTCACAACAAAAGTAATGAGAGTGACAATACCAGGTGGTAGGTTTTTCAGATGAATTGTACCATTTAAGCCTTATGGGAGCCCTTTGAGGCAAGTAGTGTATTTGTCCTCTGACACAGAAGAATTTGAGGCTCAGCAAGGCTCCCTCACTCGGCCACAATCACACACCGAAGGAGAGGTGTAGCCAAGACTTGAACTCGGGTTTATCTGACCCTTCAACCTCTGCCCCCCTCTGAAAGTCTTTGTATCTGGAGGGCTCTGAGATCTGCTGCCTTCCCTGGTGAGATCCCTTGGAGTTTCATGCCATTTGTTATTAGGGACATCCTTGTCGAGCCACCTGGGCAGAACAGTGACCACCAGCTATAGCATGGTCACGGATGTCTGTCCAACCAGAAGGTCACTAATTTTTTTGGAAAATGAAACCTTGTGCCCTGCCCACTCTGAAGGCTTGTATTGAAGACTGTGAGGTCAGAGAGAAAGAATTCCTAAAGCGACTGTATCAAGGGAGGGGAAATTTGTTAGGTTATTTATTTATTCATTTATTTTAAAGGTGTATTTATTTATTTTAAAGATTTATATGAGAGAGAGAGTGCAGGTGCATGAGCTGGGGGGAGAGGCAGAAAGAGAGAGAATCCACAAGCAGACTCCCCGATGAGTGCAGAGCCCACCGTGGTGCTCGATCCCAGCACCCTGAGATCACAACCTGAGCTGAAATCAGGAGTTGGACTCTAATGGGCCAAGCAACCCAGGCATCCCTTGTTTTGTAATTTAAATTGAAGTCAAAATTTACAATGTTTCACCAAGAAATGTGAGTGGTGATGCCTGTGTTGTGTTCTCATTGTAGTACAAGGCCAATATGCACTTCCACAAGTTGTTCCTTGATGTCCCAACTGAGGAACCACTGAGGCAAAGTAAGTTCTGGTCTGTTTGACTTAACTTGAAGAGATGCTAATTGGTTTGGGGGTAGAAAGCGGCCTCCATTTTGGGGCTGAACCACCCAGGGGAACAGGCTTTTGAAAGTCACAATATAACAGTGGTGCCAACTTCATTCAGCTGTCACCAAACACCTGAAGGAAAGTAGACCAGGAAACTGAATTTGTCCTCATAACAGGGAACACTCTAAGAGGATTCCAGAATGATCTCCTCACCTCTGTATTGATGGCTGAAATGCACTGTGCATTTGTCCTGAGAGTGAAGATCACGAGACTGGAGAAACAGAGAACACTGGAAGAAGGCTGAAAGGAAGCACAGATTCTAATGCGCAGACGTGTCAATCCCTAGATGATGTGGGGCGCGAGGATCACCCCCAGACATCCTGCTCAGCATGCCAGTGAAGACCTCTGCTCCTCTTAGGTTCATTAGGACCAAGGTTCCATTCTGGCCTCTCAGTATACCCATGTTAAGCAGGAGGCTGGATTCCTGCCATGAGGCCCAATCATGTGGGTCACATGCTCTTCCCACACTGAGACCATCAATTTCCAAAGGAGTCATTGGTGACGGTCCCAGAGTAGGAGGGGCAGGAATGTCAACACGAGCTCAAGGTGACACGCCTTCCTTAAAAAGAGGATTTTGAAACTCCATTCTCAAACTCTCGTTTGTAGTGCTAGACTTGCCTGGCCATTTTGAGTTTCATACCAAAGCATGTCAGACTTTGAATTAAAAAACAAACTCTCATGCCCATAGCTTTACTCCACGGAAGACAGCTGACAAAGAGGGGAAAGATCTTTTGAATATGAGTATATTATCTCTGCCAATCCTGAGTCACCAACATATTTACGGAATTTTTATTTCATTTGGAAATTGCAAGTCCTCTTATACCTGTGTCTGTTTTCCCAGGTTTTACCTGTGCTCTACAGAAAGAGATATTATACCAAGGGAAGCTCTTTGTATCAGAAAACTGGATTTGTTTTCATTCCAAGGTCTTTGGAAAAGACACTAAGGTTGGTATAATTTTTTAAAAGAAAGCTATGCACTTTATTATATGTTGTGAAAGTCAAGTTTGTTTAAGTGTAGCAATGTTGATAAATATTTACTCTTGTTATACCTTTATGTCTTTATTTCCCTTATCATAGTTCCAAATATTACAGATTCTAAATACCTCTAACTGATACTAACTTCCCTTTTCTCCTAAAGACCACTCTCAGTTTCTTTCCTTATATACATAGATCTCTACCACAATCATACACTCAATCCTTACCCAGATGTCACTAGAGAACTCTCAAAGTTGTCCATTTGGAGAGCGTGCCATCATTTGTTTGAAAGACATATATTAAACCCAAGACCATTTTAAAAATAAATACCAATTTTTACACCTTGTTCCTATCACATCAGACATGTAGAAAAACAGGCTTAAAGGAGCTCATTTTGTACCATAACCAGCTCCAAAGGAGCAGGAATTAGAACACTTAAGGCCTGGTCTGAGAGAGTCATTGTCCACATTCCCCAGTGGACAATGATTGACAAGTTCTCATTCTCATTAAACAGATTTGGGGGAGCACAGGCCCAAGACACCTGAGCTGTTAAGGAGGATAGCCTGGAGGAATTGGCAGCTTTCCCAAGCCACTCCTTCCAAAGGGAGGACCCTGGGACTATGTCATAAGAAGGAAAAAGATAATACCATCCCACTGACATTCTTTCCCTTTGACCTGCAATGTCACACCACCAGTCCATTCAGGCCACCAGAACAAGGAGTCTGAGAAACTCCTTAGGTTTGCGTGACCTAATGAGTTGTTAATCCTTCTGAATCATGAACGAGCTGCTTTAATATTCATGAAGTTGCTGACTAAAAACTTTTTGAGCAGTAGTTACGTTTTATTTAAATATTCTCCCTAAAGCCCCTGGCAATCTTTAGGATAATGACTGTGTAACAAATACAAGGGAAAATTCTTGATTTTGTTGGTGTTGGGTCCGCCGACTAGCACATTGTTCTGTAGGTCAGACATGTTATTTTGATGTTGTTCTGTAATTATGTAGAGTTGTGTTTCGACAAACATTTTGATAAATATGATCACCTGAATCAGTATAATGCAAAACAGTATTAAGCAGTTTATACCGGATTTCTAAACTGCTCAGTTGTAAGAACTTGTTCATGGAGTAGGGAAGGGATTAGGTAGCAGGAATCTCCACAGTTTTGGGGGTTTTTTTTAAAGATTTTATTCATTTATTTTACAGAGATCACAAGTAGGCAGAGAGGCAGGCAGAGTGGGGAAGCAGGCTCCCTGCTGAGCCAGAGAACCCGATGCAGGGCTCGATCACAGCACCCTGGGATCATGACCCGAGCCAAAGGTAGAGGCTTTAACCCACTGAGCCACCCAGGTGCCCCAGGAATCTCCACAGTTTAATGTGATAAGATAATTCCCAGGAATTTAGAGCCAATACCTCTGATGAAAGCAGCAGGGCTGGAGATAATAGTGAAGGAAGAATGAGTCTTTGTTAAGGGATGGGGGAATTCTTAAACTCAGTAAGTGTACTTTGAAGCTAATATGATCCTAGCAGTGGTTTTAAAATCCATTATCTACCTAAAAGAGAAATAACCAGACCAGAAAAAGAGAAAAGGAGTGGCCTAACACACTGGTTTTCCAAAAAGGTAGTAGCGGGGTTGCTTTTGCATGTGCTATAGCTAATCTAAGAGACAAGGGGTTAAAAATCATCAGGAGGTAGGAACTTAAGAACTGTAATAGTGACCTGTACATTTCTTCCCTTCCCAGGATGGTGGCAAGGAGATTGGGGCCACAGATCTGTGGCAGAATTCCCATACTGCCAACAGAACTGGGTCCAACACGATCCTGTGTAAACTAAAGGCAGTTCACAATTCACTCTCGGGAGGGAAATTCTAAGCACCCTACCCTGGAGAAATATTAACAAAGTGCAGCCTTAATGTAATCAGGACATTTTGGTCAGTCTGACTGCATTTTCAGATACTGGTAAAAGTAAATGCATGGATCATATCCCATCTAGACTCAAACTGAAAAACGATTTATACTTTATTTCTCACATGTGATCTGGTTGTCATTTTATACTTATTAAGCAGTTGATTGAAAACTCCTTAAGAGTGTTCCATGCCTTAGATTATGAAAAAAACCAAATGTGTAGCCCCTAGTCTCTGTGCACTTGTGCTGCTGCTCAGAAACAAAATTAAACTCATTTTTATATCCTCATCCATCTTGGCAGACTTTACTTTTTTTCCCCCAAATTTATCCTAATGTTTACCATATGAGTTATCTCCTACACTTCAAAATTTGGGGCAGTAGAGTTCTTCGGCAAAATGGTTTTTAGGAAATATCTCATTAAGATTAGCCCCTCATTCTTCCATAGTCTTCCCATCTGGAACTTGGAGGGGCAGTAGAACATCTCTGTCTCATAAACCTAAATACAGGAAAGACAGTATTCAGAATTAAAAGCTCAGTTTTCTTCCTTCAAACTGACAGTACTAACCTAAGGCCCTCCTCTTCCCCACTGACCTTGTTGCTCTCTTCTAGAATATGTGAAGCATTTTTACAAGATAATGTACACTTGAATAAGTGTATCTGTGGAGGGAGTAAGTTCATTTTACCATGGATGCAAGTGATTCTTTATCATGATTAAAGTGATATGGCCCGTTTCTCTTTGAAACCAAACTGGCTTGGGGGATATAAAAATATTGGAACATCTATTCTTCATGTTATCTGGTACATGCTTGTAATACACTGGATTAAAAAGAACCCACATTTTGGATTGGATTGATTCAGATTCTCTCATAACCCATTTATGACCTTGGACAAGTCACCTACCTCTGTAAACACATGTCCTACTCTCTTAGAGCATGTACTTTATAGGACTGTCCTAATTAAAATGACACTCTCATCTGTTCTAATTCTCTATTGTTCAAACCAGAGAAGTTGTTTAAGTTCTTTTATTTCACTCATCCTCTTATAAAAATAAGACGAATGAGAAAATGAATGACTTTTTTTTTTATTATTTAATGTGGAACATTTCATGAATTTCACTCATCTTTGCACAGGGGCCCTGCTAATCTCCTCTGTATCATTCCAATTTTAGTATATGTCCTGCCAAAATGAGCACAATACATTACTTTCTTAATGAGTGCTAGGTATTTTCCATATATTACCTCACTGAATCCACAGAAAATCCTGGGAAGCAGGGAAGATTATCTCCATTTTACAAATCAGAAACCTGAGACTTAGAAAGTGTGGTTTGTAAGATCGAGTAGGTCATGCAGATAGTATGGACTGTAAAAAGTAAAACAGCCAGCGGTTTTATCAGCAAAATGGGTTTATTCAGGAACGGGAGAGAAATCGCACTTTGAGCCATGCAAAGCTCTGGCAAACCATACGCAAGTCGAGATCAAAGGAGAAAAATATTAAATTATAGAGCAAAGGAGGAAGTTGGGAGGGGTTTCTTTGGACATAAGCTCATTGAAGAGAATTGAGCGTTCATGCCTTCTCATTGGCTGAGCTTGTTGCTGGGCAAGGAGAAATCCTTCCTTCCTCTGGCTGGGGTGGGTAGTCAAGTGGGCTTCTTCCTGTTGGGGTCTGCAACTGAGGACCAGAAGTGGTACAGGAGAGCTCCCCATTTAGGCATCCAGATTGCATTTTAAATAAGGTTTCCTTTATTCCCTTTCACGAAAGTAACAACTGAGAATTCAGATCCCGGACTTTCTGTCCAGTAGTGATTCCACTGTAACAGCGTCAGTCAAGGTTTTCCATACCTGTGTATGTATAAGGATAGATGAGAGGGTGGTGTGTGGAGATTAGCCCTAGGGGGATGGCCACAAGCACTCTGTTTCTGTAGAGCCAGGGCCTACCTTTAAGATGACTGTGCATTTTGCATTCATTGCCTTGTCTCAAGATCAAGGTTTTTCACCCAGCCCTTCGAGTAGAATTGATGAGGCAGATTTACCCTCCGGCTTTGGGAGCAGAACTTGGAGGAGACTGGCTTTTTTTCCTGGAGGCTGGAGAGCTCCCTGGTGGTTTTGGATTTCTTCGTTAAACTTTAAAAAATTTTTTTTCTTCCTTCTACATGAAGATTTGAAGTCATGTTCAGTGAACACTCAACCAGTGTGAACTGATTCTGTTTCAGATCTCTATTCCGGCGTTCTCAGTCACCCTCATAAAGAAAACCAAAACTGCCCTCCTCGTGCCAAATGCCTTAATTATAGCAACAGTCACAGACCGGGTGAGTAGGCCTCGGAGACGAGGGCGCCTTCGCTTTGTCCTGTTTGTATAGTGTTTCCCCTCACAAGGTGCTTTATTCTAATATAATTGTTGGCAATTTTGCGTTTCCTGCTGACTTAATTCTACTTGCTTGACCAAGGTCAGAAACGGAAAATTCTTTCCTAACTCCCCTTTCTCTAGTATCTCTTGGAAGAGGCTAAACTGATATGTTGAGTTTCTTTAATATTTAAAACCACCACCACTGCATTGTTGAGGGGATGAGACTGAAGAGTCTCTGGGACCCAGAACCTTACTCGGTCCTTCACCAGAGCTATCCCCAATATATGAACCCGGTGCTTGCCATGTGGGGTCAGCTTCGGGACCAGTTTCTAGCACCTCTTTGTTTCCAGGTTGCATAAAGTACTGTTCTATATAGAAATTCTGTATTTCTCTTGACTGTTGAGCTGCGCCACACATGTGTGACCGGATACTTGCATCGATAGTGGTGTTTATTTCAGTTTAGGCAGAAAGAGGGAGTGGAATAGTTCGGTTACTCATTTCTCACTTGAAATTTTTTTTTTTTTTTTTTTTTAAGATTCTTACCTACTATTTCTATGTAAGCATAAAAGCTGCATTCCATTTCCAACCTTACTGGATAACTTGGAGAGGGAAAGAGAGTGGAGGAAAAGATAAAAGAGGCTATTCTGATGAGAGTCGGAAATAGGTTAATATTTTGAGAAAAAAAAAGTTTATAGTACGAGTGGCTAACAGGCATTAAGTACTTCTCGCCAGGCATACACTAAATGCTTTCCTTCTATTTTCACATTGATTTCACACTGCCACCCAGAAAGGCTAAGTGTTATTAGCCAACTGAGCCACCCAGGCGCCCGGGCCTCAGTTTTCTTAAGCGTCTAGACGCCTTTGGCTCAGGTCATGATCCCAGAGTCCCGGGATCGAACCCCACGTTGGGCTGCCTGCTTGGCGGGGGGCATGCTTCTCCCTCTTCCTCTGCTGTCTTCCACTGCTTGTGCTCTCCTGTTCTCTTATTCTGTTAAATAAATAAATAAAATAAAATAAAATCTTAAAAGAAAAGAAAACTGAAGCCCAGGGTCACTTGAGGGTCCAACTCTTCATTTCAGCTCAGGTCCTGATCTCAAGATCATGGGATCCAACCCTGCTATGGGCTCTGCAGGCAGGTGGAGTCTGCTTGAGATTCTCTCTGCCCCTCACATACTCTGTGCCCCTTCACATACTCTGCCTAAGTAAATAAAATATTCAAAAAAAAAAACAAAAGAAAAACTGCAGCCAACTGTGGTTGAGCAGTTCGCCTACTGTCACCCACTTCTAAGTAGCAGAGCCAGACCTAGCAAGTGGGTCTAAAGGCAGAACCCACAGTGTTATCTACTCTGGAACACATACTTTCTGGGAAAACCTATCAAGGGCTCTCCTCCACGAATAAAAGGGATAATTATAAATTTCTGGAAGGGGGCTCTGAAAAGATTCTGTGGCTCAAACAGAGAAAGAGTGATTTTTAATATTTTCTTAACATATGTAACACTTTACCACTTAACATGGGTTTTTTTAAGATTTTAGTTACTTGAGAGAGAGAGAGATCACAAGTAGGCAGAGAGACAGACAGAGAGAGGGGGGAAGCAGGCTCCCCACTGAGTAGAGAGCCTAATGCGGGGCTCCATCCCACGACCCTGAGATCATGACCTGAGCTAAAGGCAGAGGCTTAACCCACTGGGCCACCCAGGCATCCCCACTTAACATGTTCATGGTAAATTCATTTTTCCTTATGTCATGTGTCTCCAAATTCCTTCTCTAGTCTGATTTCACTTTTTGCCCATCACTTACATTTACATGCATCCACTAGAAAAATCTCCATATTTGTACAAGGGAGAATCTGAAAGTGGCTTGAAAAAGAAAGGAGCCTCTAAGAGCCTCTGGGAAATTCTTAGTGGAAATCTAGGTCAGAACAGAGAAAGAGGACCCTTGGGAAATGTTAAATACCTTAAAGGGGGGGAGGGGTGGTGGGAGAACAAGCTTCAAAGAAGATCTAGCAAGTATCACTAGCCTTTTTTTTAATATTATGACTTTTTTTTTTTTTTTTAAGCCTGTGTGTGCTTGTTTGGAGCATCTGTTTCAGTGCCTTAACACCTTCACATTGCTATTACCTAAATGGGGTTTGAGGGGTTCTTTGCCCTTGTGGGGGAAGAGGTTTGGTTTATTATGGAAATGGAATTTAAAAAAAAAATGTGTGGGTGAATGAGAGTCTTTCCTTTGAAAAGGAAAAAAATTATATAAAATTTTTTGCACACTGAACTCTCACGTGTTTCCACGCAGTATCTGTTAATAATGACTATTTTGTTTTCCAGTACATATTTGTCTCCTTCCTCTCCAGAGATTCTACTTACAAGCTACTGAAATCTGTGTGTGGACACTTAGATGTGAGTACAACATCCCTAAGCCTCAGTTGCTGTCTCTCTTTTCTATTTCTGCTGGTTTCCTAGTTGATTTAGTTTTTCATTTTGTTTCATTAATTTCAGAATACGAGTGTCGGGAACAGTCCCAACCCATCTTCTCTTGAAAACAGTTTCCGGGCAGACCGCCCTTCATCTCTGCCTCTGGTGAGTTGCCTACGTAACAATCTAAAAGCCACAGAAAGGGAACGTGTCCCACAATGACACTTCTCCTTACACCAGGATCAGGGGATGGAAGTAGCGTAGGACCTTAAAATCTGAGGTCAAATCTGAAGACAAGGGCATTTCTGTGCTGAAGAAAAGGGGGCCATAGGAGGCCATAAACTTTTTTAAGGTAACTAAAGAGCCATCCTAGAAAAGAAACAGGATAGTGGGCTGTCTGGGTGAGCAAGTGGTCAGTGGAGATGTTTGTAAAATCTTGCTATCTTTGCTTGTCAGTGTTTTGCAATTGTAGAAGAACTCTGTAGTCACCAAGTGAAAGAGATTTTTTTCCCCCTTTAGATTTTGTTGACTGAATAGTAAATCTCCAGTGGAAAGTAGTTCCCCCCATTTTTACCTATGATGCTGTGATGTCAGCCCAAGAGAGTCCTAGTCATATTTATTCAAGTCCTTATTCCCAAATTGATTCCTGTTAAATATCAGAATACCTTGAGTACAATAGTATGAGCCCATGACTCCCACATCTACAAATCTTCTGAGAGCTATTAAATAGTACAGGGACTGAAAACATGTACACATAAAAAGTCGTCCAAGAATGTTCACAGCTGGCACACCTGGGTGACTTAGTCAATTAAGTGTCTGCCTTCAGCTCAGTTCATGATCTTGTTGTCCCGGGACTGAGTCCCCCATCGAGCTCCCTGCTCAGCAGGGAGTCTGCTTCTCTCTCTCTCTCTCTCTCTCTCACTCTTTCTCTCTCTTTCTCGCTGTCTCTCAGGTGAATGGATAAAATCTTTAAAAAAAAAAAAAATGTTCACAGCTGAACTGTCTGTAATAGCTAAAAAACAAACAATTCTAATGTCCATCATCTGCTGAATGGATGAATAAAATGCCATATGTCCATACAATAGAATATTATTTGGCCATACAAAGGAAGGAGTACTGACACATACAACATGAAAGAACCTTGAACACATGACACTAGGCAAGAGAAGCCAGACTCAAAAGGCCACATACGGTAGGATTCCATTTATACAAAATGTCCCAAACAGACACCCTGACAGGGAAAGTAGAGGAGTGGTTGCCAAGGGATGGGGCAAGGGAGAAGTTAGAAGGGAGAAGCTTCTAGGTAAAGGGATTCACTTTGCGGGTGGTGGAAATGTGCTGAAATAAGACAATGGTGATGGCAGCATAACATTCTGATTATTCTAAAAACCACTAAATGGTATGCTTTAAATGATGATTTTTGTATCATTGAATTTTATCCCAATTAAAAAAAAAAAAAACCTTAGGGGAAAAAAGTAGTGGGAAGTTGTTTAAAAAAAAAAAAACAAAAAAAACCAAGATGTATAATTTGGAATCCAACAAACTTGGTTTCAAATCTGGCTTCCGCCCAGCTGAGTTATGCCATCAGAGAAGCGCTTTTAACTGCTGTGACTCAGTTTCTTCATCCAGCCAAATGCCAACTTCATGGTGTGGCTGTGAAGATTAAGTGCAGTCGTCGGTCTGAAGAGCTTTGCGTACTGCCTGATACATGATAGGCTTTCAGTCAGTAATTACTAAATCCAAGAGACTGGAATTCTTCAACTTTCTCTTTCCTATATATTTTTGCATGAAATTGAAATGAACTGAAATGAAATTGAAATGAATTATTGAAACGATCCAAAGATAGCCAGTGTAAGCTGAAAGGCTGGTCCTTTGCTATTTTGCAGCTAACTCAGCTGTGAAAATCTCAGCTTACTTGCACCTCCTGGCAGTGGGGAAGGGTACATTTTAATGACCCCTGTGGTCCCTTCAGTACTTAAGCACTTGGGGGAAACAAGTGGGATAAAAGTTAAACATCCCTGCTTTGTCCCTACTGCTCACACCTCTATCCTCCTTCTATAATTCACAAGTTATAGCACAGCCTCTCCTTTAATTTGGTTGGTGGAAAGGAGCTAAAACTTTGCTTTCAGTGTCTAATTTGTTAAAGGCATTTTTCCTTTCATTAAAATTCCTTTTTTTATACTGTGATTTAAAGAACACCTTTGCATTGAGAACATGGGTTTAGAAAACTGTGCTTCCATTTCTTTCCTCCGATATGTCTGTGCCGATCACTTTTTCTCATGACAGAATGCTAATGAGACTTTTCCAGTTGGACCCTGGAAGCTTTTTCAATCATCAGCAGTGCTTTTTCTAAACATTTGTTGTTTCAAACAAGTTGGCCACTGTTGATAGGATTTTAACGGCCCAGAAAAATCTGTTTGGTCACCAGATACTCTGATCTGTTGGGGAAATCCCAGGGGTATGGGGTAATCCTCCCTTCTTTATCAGTGTTTTATAAGTGAGGCCCAAGTGTGGGGGTTACAGAGGCCTGTCTGTTTACTGAGGGGAATTGGACTCTGTACACTTCCTTGTTTCCTTCAGGATTTCAACGATGAATTCTCAGATCTGGATGGAGTGGTTCGACAAAGAAGGCAAGACATGGAAGGATACAGCAGCTCTGGTTCTCAGACTCCCGAATCTGAGAACTCTCGAGGTCTGAGAAATTTCTGTATGTTACCTAAAGTATACAGATATCCTCATCTCACGCCTATAAAACAAAACAAAACCAACAAAAACCACCTTGCCAATCAGGAAGGGACTAATTAACAATTAAAATTCGATAAGAGACTCTGGAGAAAGGGTCGTTTGAAAGTTTCAGGGAAAAGAATTGTCTGCTTGGTTAAAAAAAAATTCTCTTTATACACATTTAATAAATCTCTTAAATTGACATCATATTAGGGCAGTTCAGAGAGAAACACACAAAATGTTTTGTTTTGTTTTACCTCTTCTTTCAATCATATTGTTCACTGTTCTAGCTGAATGGGCCCAGTGAGTTAGTGGGCTAAGGACAGACTGTCCTTGTATCATTTTCTTACTTCTTAAGCATTGAATTTCAATACCTAGCCACTGAACCAAATTGTGAGAAGATCCATTTATATTCTCAGCCATTATGCATGTTGTGAGATTAATTTGCTTTGTGGTTGATGCTGTGTTTTTAAATGCACTGGGAAGGAAACTTAGCCAGCCCCATTTTGGCTTGATAGATTTCCATGTGACAGAATCCCAGACAGTTCTGAACGTCTCCAAGGGAGAAACAAAACCAATCCGGGCAGATGCCCATGTGAATAGAGTGCCTGAAGGAAAAGCCAAGAGTCTCCCTGTACATGGTAAGGAACAGAATGTCTTGGGTAAGGGAGTGTGGTAGTCATCAGCTTGTAACTTTTCAAGGACCCCCCATATATCAGGGGCCCCTGGGTGGCTCATTTAAGCATCCCACTCTTCGTTTTGGCTCAGGACATGATCTCAGAGTCCTGGGATCAATCCCTGCATTGCCCTCAGTGCTCTGTGGGGAGTCGGCTTCTCCCTCTCCCTCTGCCCCTCCTTCTCACTCAATAAATAAAATCTTCAATAAAAAATAAAGGGCACCCATATTTCAGTTTATGACTGCCTTTCATATTCCCACCCCTCCTTTCCTACTGTAGGTCTTTGTTCTGTGCATATTAATTCATGCACTCATTCAACAAACATTATCCAGTTTTGTGCTTTATTGTGAGGGATACAGAGGTGACTTGTCTTCCTGGAGGTCCCTTCATTATTTATAGTGTCTTGAGAATGTTACTCAAAAACTGGTGATGAAACTCAAATTAAATTATTGCTTACTTAATAAGTATTCTAATAGCTGTTTACCAATTATACTGATATGAGAGCAAGGACAGACACCTGGAAGGCTTCAGTGTTTTCTTCAGTGTCTATTATCCTGGAATAATTACCTCTTTCAAGTACCTCTTCCCTGCAGGGACTTTGCTGGATGAAGGAGGTGTGTTGTAGTTTTAAAACCATTTTTTCTTCTCCCAACAGGTCAGTCAGAAACCACTGGAGTCCTACACAAATTCAAGTCTCAGACATGTACGACTCTCCACCATATTCTTATATTTTACGCAATTGTGTAAGTAGATGAATTTACTATGAGTGACTTAAAATCATTCATTTCTCTAAAAGAACAGTCTCACGGTTCCAAGAGTCCTTGTAAATCTCAGTTGTCTCTCATGTGACCCATATCTTACCTTTGACAGTTTTGTCTCCTATTCCAACATTTTGTTTTCCTTAGGCTTAGGTTACATTTTCCTATTCATTCCCTTATTTAAATAAATGGAAGGAAGGAAGACCAAATTGGGCCAATTCCAGCAGAGGACTACGTTATGAGTGGATACTATTAGTAAGAAAACTGTTCTGTGAATGATGAAGCATCTTTGGCCTTACTATTTATCTTCTCATCTATCCCATGTTCTCTGGACAGAGGCCAAAACAACTTCCAAATACCATCATGCCTTTTACTGTGAAAACTCTGGCATAACTTGAAGACCTTTCCTCCTCAGCTTCCAGCCTTTAACCAATTGTTTTTCTGAAAATAGGCTGACCCAGTTCTAGGTTCTCCTTACTACCAGGGAGAATGTGCCCAGTTTGGTTTCCAGATAAAGAAGGGAACTTGTGAGTCACCAGAGAACGAGACTGGGCACTCACTGGCCAGGCCCTCCTAGTAAGGGACACAGCACCGCAGGGGAGGAGCACAGGCTTGGTAATCCACCTTGGGCATAGCCTTGAGGGACCCTAGTAGAATGGCCATTGTTTATAAATTGAGGAACCTGGATCAGAAGATTTTAAATCCTATTTTCGCTCTCAAGTTTTGTGACAAGCCATCAGCCTATTGAAAAAAAGACCTTTTTCAAGTCTCTCTGGCAAGTTAATTTTGGAAAATACCTTGCCTTAAAGATACAACACTGGCCCTGAGTTGATAGTTTCATGAATGTCAGTTCATGAACCTATTAAGAATTTCTCTTTTATCCCTTTCCAGTGTCTGTGCACTAATCATCTCGACCTTCTACATGAGATACAGAATTAATACTCTGGAGGAGAGGCTGGGGTCACTAACCTCCATCGTGGACACTCATCATCAGGAGTAAGACGATTCCCTCCCGTGCTATCATCTGCTTGCTCCTGAGACTAGTCTAATGTTGGGTGCTTACCATCCTTCTTAGCAAATGTGAACTGAGGTTACATTCCATAGGAGACATTTTGTTAAGTGCATCCAGGGGGGATAAAGGGGTGGGTGGGAGGGTCCTAGAAATGAATGCCTGGATTCTGAACTGTTCTTGCTAGAGTGTTGCCAGATTATCAAGAAACATGCCTGATTTTACATTATCTTGTTCTGGTAGCCCAAGACTCAGCTGTGACCTTGGCCCACTTAGTAAAATATACCAGTTTATCTTACTAAAATGGCAGTGAGTGAAGACACTAATAGGAAAGAAGCAATTCAAATAGCTCAGCTCATTTATCACATATTAACTCTTTACATTAACTCATATATTCACAAAATTCTTGAGTACTTTTAAGATCTCTGTGACTAGTATTAGCTGAATACATCTGTGAAGATTTTCTATCTCACCCACTCAGAGCTCATTCCTTCAAATCCATATACATAAGGATTTTGATCCATTACCAAAAAGTGAAATAAATTACTCCATGTTAGAAAGCATATTTGTAACACAAGTTAGTTTGTTTGTTTGTTTCTTTCTTTCTTTCTTTCTTATTTAAACTGTTGGGTTTTTCTTTTTTAGTTTAAGTAATCTCTACACCCAACATCGGGCTCAAACTCATGACCCAGAAATCAAGAGTCACGAGCTCTTCTGAGCCAGCCAGTGCCCAACTCAATTTCTACAAGTAGTGATACTCATTTACAGAGCTTATACCACCTACTAGAGACTCTATTAAAATAGATAACATGCGGGGTGCTTGGGTGGCATAGTTGGTTAAGCAGCTGCCCTCAGCTCAGGTCATGATTCCAGGGTACTGAGATCAAGTCCCACATCAGGTTCCCTGCTCAGCAGAGAGCCTGCTACTCTCTCTCCCTCTGCCTGTCACTCTGCTTACTTGTGCTCTCGCTCTGTCAAATAAATAAATAAAATCTTTTTAAAAAGTTATGGTGAACATAAAATTAGAGAGAATTGCACATATATATATATGTAATTTTTGTTGTTGTTGTTGTTTGTTTTGTTTTGTTTTTTTAAGATTTTATTTATTTATTTGACAGACAGCACCATAGCCTTTTAAGACAACTTTTATTCCCATTTTACAGATGAGGAAAACGAAGACCCAGAGAAATAATTTACTGTCATACAGTTTATAATAAAATCAGGTCTCAGATGCAAGTCAGTATGACTACACGGAGGACAGGCTTTCCCATCTACCAGTGGCTTGGTTGTGAGGAACAGCCTAGGAACTGGATTAGGCTGTAGAGAGTGTGCTTCAGAATCATCTGATGGCTTGTTAAAACAGACTGCAGGGCCCCTCCCCAGAGTTTCTGATGCACTAGAATGGAGGGCCCAAGAATTTGCATTTCTGTCAAGTTCCTAGGTGATGCTGATGGTGCTGGCATGGGTCTGTACTTGGAGAATTACTAGATAATGCCATTCTAGGGCCTCTTTATGCTCAAATAATGACCTAAAGTCTCGTTCTGTGGCTTACATGTCTGCTGGCATACAGGTTCTTTCTGAACCATAACATATACTGTTGAGCCAATATAGTGGAAACATAAAGAACAGTCTAGAATAGATTTATACCCTGCCCTTACTTTCTCCCTTCTTGTTCAATATGCTAACATACTTAGGCCAGAGTAATATCGTGTGCCCTCCTAGTTCACTATCATATACAGGATTGGTTTTTTGTTTTTGTTTTTGTTTTCTTTAAAAGAGAGAGATCACAAATAGGCAGAGAAGCAGGCAGGGCCGGGCGGGGTGGGGGGGGGGGAGTCGGCTCCCTGCTGTGCAGAGGGCCTGATGTGGGGCTCAATCCCAGGACCCTGAGATCACAACCCAAGCAGAAGGCAGAGGCTTAACCCACTGAGCCACCCAGGCGCCCGAGGGTTGTTTTTTTTTTTTAACAAAAATGTACTTTATGTCTGATTTTATCATTTTGTTAACTTGGTGATGATGAGGGGGAAACTCCCGCTAAAAAGAACAAAGGGAATATTCATTCCACTATTTACTCAACATGGGGCTTCTGGGTGGCTCAGTCATTAGGAGTCTGCCTTTTGCTCAGGTCATGAACCCAGGGTCCTGGAATTGAGCCCTACATTGGGCCCCCTGCTCAGTGGGGAATCTGCTAATCGCTCTCCCTCTGCCTGTCACTGTCCCTACTTGTGTGGGCTCTCTCTCAAATAAATAAAGATTTTGTATGTATTTATTTGATAGAGAAGGAGCACAAGAGTAGGAAGGGTCAGAGGGAGACGCAGACTCCCCTGAGCAAGGAGCCTAATGCAGGACTTGATCCAGGACCCGGGATCATGACGTAGGCCGAAGGCAGACACCTAACCAACTGAGCCAACCAGTTGCCCATAAAAAAAATCTAAAAAAAAAAAAAAAAAAAAAAAACACGAAACAAGAAACAACCCAGGAAGAAGTAGTGTAAAGAATCTTCATTTAAAGGAAAAAATCACAAAGATTATGACATGGGACCAAGAACACCCATGATGGGAAGAATATGTTCATAAAGTGATTTATAAGACCTGAGCCTAATCTTCCTTTCACCAAGGTGATCCAGCCAGGCTGCCCCATAGTTGGATCCACACTTGTAAGTGGGTCGGTTAGTGGTCGCAGAATCCATTCCTTTTAGTGGCTTTGTCGGTGCATCAGTAGCCTGTATGCTCTCAAAATTTCATGTTGATCCATCAGTTCCATGGATCTCCGTTCTCTCTAGACACTGACAGATTCCCATTCAGCTTCCTGTCTGGGATCTAAGATTTTGATGGTGCGGCTCAGGGATACAGAAAGCTGTTTGTTTTTAGTACTAGTATACAGAAAAACATCTAATTCCTTTCTTAATGTTTAGAGGGTCCTTAGTCATTCACCAAGTACCTGTGTTAAATAATTAGACCCATCACTGCCATCTAAAACCTTAATGGCTAAATAAATTACAGCCAAGAAATATGGAGAAGCTAGAGACCATGGTTCTTAACCTTAACATGAAAATCTGCTCAAAGGTGTTAGACCACTTCTCCAGGAAAATGTACACACAGCGCTCAATTTCCTACAGTTTCAGCTGGTATGGGACCCCACTGAGCCCTGGGGAAGAGCCCATGCTGTAAATACTTGAAACGGTACACAACGAATCCATGTTCCCTTGTAAGACAAGGCCAGCTCCATGGGCATGGCAAATCCCAAACTAGAAAAGTCTTGCACTTGAGCAGCAATTTGACTAAAACTCCTGTGTAAATAAATGGTCTCTCCTCCAAAAATAAGTCTGTGACTGAGAAGAGCAGTAATTCTCACTCATTTCTGGTCTGGTGGGGACAGCAAGGATATTCGAGGTGAACAAGAGGTCTAAGAAGCCATGTGCTGGAGCACTTTTTTTGGTTCGGAAGCCAAGGTACAACACGGCCACTTCCACAAAAACAGGTTAAGAGATGTCCAGCCTTTCCAGTGTTAACAAGTGAAATGCTCACGCCTGACGACTGTAACCCAGTTTTCTATACAAATAAATTTTAAATGTGTTCATTCCACTTCCTTTGCCACCGCTGCACATAATCATTTTTCTCTTTGTTCTTACAGACAGACAGCACCATCCGGCCTGGGGTCACAAGTACAATTAAATGTGGAGGTCCTCTGCCAAGAGCTGACGGCTAACATAATGAAATTAGAAAAGGTGACTCACATATTTCCTGGGCTGGGGTGAGAGCCGTGGTGTCTGCTGATGGCCAGACAGCACGGGTCACGCACACAAACACCGGCACGGGGTAGCAAGCAGCCTCCGTGAGCAGAGCCAGCCAGGGAATGTCATTGTAAATGGGAAAAAGAGTATTTTTTTTAATTCCACCCAGAAACAGATTTCAGTCTCACTCTCCGTGTGGGTACATCTTTGACTTTTCCTCCTTAGAAAGATTTCTCTCTACCACAAGGGCCCGATGGCCAGTGACCACTGACACAGGGCTCAGTGGAAGGGACACAGCAGGAAGTGTCCTCACCACAGAGTGGGCCCCAGCCGCACCCAGGCCGATTGTTGCCATCCATGAAATACTGTGTTCAGTCTGTTGGAACCCCTGCCAGATGGATGTCACTGTTCTGTCTGGCAGACAAAGAGTCCAAGTTTCCGAGTAACTCGCTCAAAGAGACACACAGAGAAAGTTGGCAGATCTGGAATGTGAACCAGGTCTGATTCCACTGTTGTGTTTGCTGCTCCTCACAGGCCAACCTGAGGCCTTGCCAGTAAACCTCTGATGTACATTTACCCTCTAGAATTATCTAACAGTAGGGCAGTTTTCGAGCAGATCTGTCCTAAAACCTGTCATTCTTCGAAGCCAGGAGGAGGGCGTACAGGAAGATTGGCACAGGAGAACCGGCCCAGAATTAAACCTAACTAACATTTCTTCACCTCTCCTTCCGGTATGTCCCTCTCTTCCATCTGGTGGTTTGTTTCTGCCCTAAACCTTAAGGAACGGTTTCAGGTACAGGGGTTCTGTTTAGACTGTTACCACAAATGCCCAGCGTAGCTCTCCCTAACAGTGCAGTTATGTTTACCTGGTAAGAAATGTGAAATACAAATTAGCCAAATGATGTTGGTTTTGCTAAACTAAATGGTGGTTAGCACTCAGTTACTGAAGGATTGAGAGCCAAGGAGTTTCCAAAGTTCTGCTTGAAACTGAAGGATGACCTAGAATTCCTACTGAATCTATGGACAAACTTGGAAACTTTTCCTCTTCTTAATCCAAAATCATCCTAGAGAAAGTCGGTTGTAGCCACACAGAGTTTTCTTTTCTAAAATGTGAGTTGCTGAGAGTTGAAGAGATGTTTTTTATAAGTGCCCCGCCATGCTTACAGACGTCAGGCTTCCACACTGGCCTGGAGAACAGGTTGGTCATCATTCTCCATCCAGTTGCTCACACTGGTACGCAAGGGCATTTTGGGGCTAGAAGCACCCAAATTCCTGCCCGTCCCCTTTTGCACTCCCTCCCACTCTGGTGCCAGACCCAGCTAGGGCCCCCCACGCTGTAATGAGGGACAGAACCTGTCCACAGGGGGCAGACAGACATAGCTGTGTCTCCTGCCTTCCGCCTCAGCTTCTTCTAGAGCCCAGCTCCTCGGCTCGGAGGCCTGCACTCCCACCAGAAACCTAGGTCCCGAAGCAGCAGTAGTAAAATAAGTGGAGTTAGGCCCCCGTGCTGTGTGGAAGTTCTAAAAGTTGTAAGTTGCCCACACAGCTCAAAGGACTCTGGGCATGAACAATCCTGCTCTGGTTCACAGGTCCGCCCCGCTCTGCAGAGGCTGTCTGCAGCGGGGGGCGCAGACTCGAGGTGCACTCACGGCTGCCCCCCCCCAGCTTTTACTTCCAGGTTTCTGTCTTTGGAGGTGTGTTTTAGATATTTTGATTATCAGGGACTTTATGTCCTTTCTTTTTCTTCCTTCGTACACCTGCTTTTCTGTTTACCTCCGGTCCTGTGGAGTACGTAGGAAAGCCAGGGCAGAGTAACAGGGTGGGGACAAAGGCAATGGTCATGAGATAAATAAGTAAACTTATTGTCTGAGAGCCGCAAATGACATTCATGGCGGAGCAGAAGCAGCAGACCTCTGTTTTCACCCTTCATCTGCCACTGAGTATGTGGCTGATCTCCCAGTTCGTGTGTGAAACCTGTGTGTGGTGGCGGAGGGCACTGAGGGGAGCACCTGTGAAGTTCCCGGCACAGACGTCCTAGATGCTTTGCTCCTCACCAACCCTGGGTGCCTGCAGGACATCACAGACTGGTCTATAGAAATAGATAGGGGCTCAGGGGGTTAAAGCCTCTGCCTTTGGCTCGGGTTATGATCTCAGGGTCCTGGGATCGAGCCCCGTGTTAGGCTTTCTCCTCGGCAGGGAGCCTGCTTCCCCCACCTTTCTCTCTGCCTGCTTGTGATCTCTGTCAAATAAATAAATAAAATTAAAAAAAAAAAAAAAAGGAAGTAGATACTACCTGGGGCACCTGGGTGGCTCAGTCAGTGGAGCATCTGACTCTTGTTTTCAGCTCAGGTCATGATCTCCAGGTGGCTCGATGGAGCCCCATATCCGGCTCAGTGGGGAGTCTGCTGGAGTTTCTCTCTCCCTCTCCCACCTTGTGCTTGTACTCACTCTCTCAAAAAAAAAAAAAAAAAGAGGTTTATATATATATATATATATATATATACACACACACACACACACACACACACACACAAACACGTGTGTGTGTGTATCTTTTCTTTCATGGGGTTCCCCACTCCCATCACCATACTGCTTGTTGAGAATTCCTTGCTTAGAATTCCTGAAAGTTCACTTACTCAGCAAATATCTACTGAGCACATTTCTAATGCCCAACACTGTCCTGTGGTCTCAAGATCCAAAGATATGTCACGGACCTGGGCCTGTGAAACTCAGTCTTCTGGGAAATGGGTAATATCTCGTAGGAGTGTTCAACTTTGATGGTTTGAGTCAGACACCACAGGACACACATGCTCCATAAGGCTCAGTTTCCCATTATCTGTATTTAGGTCACACATGGTGCTGTGAAGGCTTTTTGTTCTTTTCCTTCCATCTGATTTCTTTTGGTCTCTCCTAACATTTGCATCTTTGTGCCACTCTTCGTTTTTAGCCCCCCCCCCTTTTTTTTTCATCTTAAAGTGGATTATCAACAGAGTTTATTTCCATTAAGCAGCATTTGCCTGATCTCCACTGAATGTGGGAGCCGCTTTTTATTCAACGTAGAATAGATGAATCTCAGACATTATCCAGATCATGGCAAATGGGCTCTTGGTAGAAGCCATTCTATTTAGGAACAGGAACTTCTCTCTTGTTATTTCCAGATACAAAACAACCTCCAGAAGCTGCTTGAGAATGGTGACTGACAGACCGGGTCAATCGTTCAGGCCGACATGATACCTCGCTCGCGCATCCCTTTGGAGAAGGTGCTCCCCGAGGCATTCTGGTGGAGCGCTCCCTGCTGGCCAGAGGAGCGGGCTGACCAGCATCCCCAGCCATGTTTGCACTTGGAGGTCTCCAGCTCAGGAAGGGGGGGAGGGGGAATAATTCTGGTTCCTGTGCAATAAACATTGACCCTGTCTCTCTGAGGAAGTTTTCAGTGCTGCTGCCCGAACAGCGGGCAGAGGTCTCTGGAAGGGCCTGGTGGACACTCTCGGGTGATTATGGTGCCACGGTTCTCGTGACTGTATCAGCAAACACACTCCACTCCGTGCCTTTTTAGTCCTTTCTGTGCTCCTTTTCTCTCCTTTACACCCCTCTGAACCAGCGTTCCAACGAAGGGAGAGATCATGTGCCAAAAACCTGATACGGTCCTTTCAAGAATGAGCCCTGGTTCTCCAAAACAGACTTGCCTCAAAGAACACCAGCATTTTTTTTTTTTCTTTTCCGCCCTTCTGCTGTTCTGTTCTGCTTTAAATCACCCTGCGTACCTTCTCAATTCAGTACGGACAAGAATATCACAAAGCAGATTAGAAGTACCCCGTTTATGTTGTGCTTTGTTCCTGTAACTAATACTTAATTGGACTGATCGTCACCCGGCCCAGATCAAGAATCTATGACCACATGCAACTGAAGTACTAAATTAAACTTACTCAAAACCAAAACTAATCTTTAAACCAAAAAGTACAATATGATTTGATACTGGATGAAAAACGCTGAATTTTTAAGTTTATAGGTGGATGATGTTAGTTTTGAAACAGGCTGCCTGCATGGAATGCTGAAACCCCTCCCAGCATGACAAATGAATGCTTCTCTCTTGCTGACCAGAAGAAGTGACTGGCGGTTTCCTAACTTCTATTTACCATATGGGTTGGCTGGGTTTTATTAATTATTTAGGTACCATAAGATCTGTAATATAAATGATACTCTGTTTCTATTGGCAATGCATTTTATAATCATTTCTATGAAATGTACTTTGTTTAATCAGATAAGCTAATAAATGAATTGGTTACATCATTTATATTTGTTAGCCTGTTGGACAAGAACTGTGCCTGGTGCACCACCCCACACCCCCGGCTTTTAATAAATACTCATTGGCTAAAATGCCCTGCTAACACTGTGTTCTGTCCATTTGTAAACTCATTTAACTAAGACAACGTGGCCTTTTTAACTGCTTCTCCCCTCCTCTCTACTATTTCCAACTCACCCATACTTCTCTCTTCCCAAGTATCCATTTCAAAACTTCAAAATAATTTTAAATTCTGGGGTGGCAATGATACAGGGGAAAGAAAATGAACTTTTTTTTTTTTTTTTTTAAGATTTTATTTATTTATTTGTCAGAGAGAGAGCAAGCGAGAGAGAGCACAGGCAGACAGAGTGGAAGGCAGAGTCAGAAGGAGAAGCAGGCTCCCTGCGGAGCAAGGAGCCCGATGTGGGACTCGATCCCAGGACGCTGGGATCATGACCTGAGCCGAAGGCAACTGCTTAACCAACTGAGCCACCCAGGCGTCCCAAGAAAATGAACTTTTAAATCATAAAAATAATGCTTTATTCTTGGGTTCATGCTTTATAAGTTGTGTGACCTGGAGATCTTTGTCCTTTTCCCCCGTTTTATGTATGTGACTAAAAGTACCAACAAAAAGTATCACTGAGAGGATCAAATATGATATCTCTAGAGCCCATCAGTGTCATGCCAATAGTATACTCTCATAACAAGGGCCATATTCATTCTTTTTCAAAATGTTCTCATGTCTGACATTCCAGTTTCATAAAAGTTCTAAGTCAGTATAGTCCAAACCCATTAGAAATTCAAGAATGGGTAAACTACCTACACCTATACAGAGAAATTTTACAACATATGAAAAGCTTTGTATGCCCAATGTATTATATTAAATACCCAATGTATTAAAAGGTTTAAATTTCACAGTAAAGAAAACAAAACTAAAAGGCAACCTTCAGAATAGGAGAAGGTATTTGCAAATAACACATCCAATAAAGAATTAGTACCTAAAAAATATAAAGAACTTACACCCCCCCCAAAAGAAGACATCCAGATAGTAAACAGACACATGAAAAGATGTTCAGCATCACTGACCGTCAGGGAAATGCAAAGAAAAGTACAATGATCCATCACCTCACAACTGTCAGAATAGCTAAAATAAAAAACACAAGACACAACAGGTGTTGGTGAGAATGTGGAGGAAAAAGAACCCTTGTGCACTGTTGGTGGGAATGCAAACTGGTGCAGTCACTCTGGAAAACAGTATGGCGCTTCCTCAGAAAGTTAAAAATACAACTACCCTATGATTCGGGAATCACACTACTGCATATTTACCCACAGTGGATATAAAATGACTTATTTCAAAGGGATACATGCACTCCTGCTTATAGCAGCATTATTTACAATAGCCAAATTACAGCAGCAGCCCAAGTGCCCATTGAAAGATGAAGAAGTGATACAGAGAGACAGTGATATATGAGAGAATAATACGTATATATCACTGTGTGTATACATAACAATGGAATATTATTCAGCTATAAAGAGGAATGAAATCTTGCCATTTGCAATCACATGGATGGAGCTAGAGGGTGTTATGCTAAGTGAAATAATTCTGTCAGAGAAAAACAAAACCACCTGATTTCACTCATATAAGGAATTTAAGAAATAGAAGAACAAAGGGAAAAAATAGAGACACCAAGAAAAAGACTCAACCCCCGAGAACAAACTGATGGCTACCAGAGGGGAGGTAGATGGGGGGAATAGGTGACACAGGTGATGAGGATTAAAGAGTACACTTGCCAAAAAAAGGTCTGAATTTCAGGAATTGGTAATCTCTCTAGGAATTTATCCTGAAGCAATAGGCAGAGATCTAATCTAAGATTTATATGCAAGAATATTCTTTGAGAAATTATGACTGCAAAATACTACAGATTTTAAGCATTCAATAGCAGAACAATTAAATCATAGAACTATGGAGAACTGTCAAAGCATTGTCTAAGAATGGCATCAAATATACCATTAAAATGTGAGGCACAAAACTATATGGTATGATCATAATTTCTGAAGAAATTCCTATATATATGTGTCTATACACATACATACATGTATATATATGATATGTGTATACATGTCTATACACATATATATAGGAATTTCTTCAGAAATTATGATTTCTGACACTGACATTGCCTATCTTCTCTAAATTTGGTACAATGAGCAGTTACTACCTTTTGTTAATCAGAGAAGTTGATCAGAAACATTACATGGCTCTCAGCAGGGAAGGAGATCTTACTATTGTGCCCACCCCGCCCATAACACAGCCCCTAGTTCTGTACCACGAGCGCCTTCTTTAGTTGTCATTCCAACATGCACCACAGTTTTTCCCCAAAGAGAGAACACATCATTTTTAAATTATAGTGACTATTTTTGCTCTGGGTATGCTGTTACTTGGTTTTTTGTTTTATTTTGTTTTACTTTTGTTTTTTCTTTTTCATTAATAGCTCCTAAATCTAAATCTGGTACAGATGGGTCTGAATGATGTCCATATGCCAGTCCAATATGCAGGTCATATGCCTACTTATTATCCAAGGAAGCATGGGGGAGTAAGCATCTGGGATTTTTCAGCCTCTACCACCGAGATTAAAAATGTAGGGAATTCTATGGGGTGCCTGGGTGGCTCAGTGGGTTAAGGCCTTTGCCTTCGGTTCAGGTCATGATCCTAGGGTCCTGGGATAGAGCCCCATGTCGGGCTCTCCACTTGGCGCGGAGCCTGCTTCCTCCTTTCTCTCTGCCTGTCTCTCTGCCTACTTGTGATCTCTGTCTGTCAAATAAATAAATAAAATCTTTGAAAATCAATTTAGAGAATTCTTTTTTTTTTTTAAAGATTTTATTTATTTATTTGACAGACAGAGATCACAAGTAGGCAGAGAGACAGGCAGAGAGAAAGGAGGAAGCAGAGGCTCTCTGCTCAGCAGGGAGCCTGATGCGGGACTCAATCCCAGGGGCCGATTCGGGACTCAATCCCAGGACCCCGAGATCATGACCTGAGCTGAAGGCAGCGGCTTAACCCACTGAGCCACTCAGGCGCCCTTTAGGGAATTCTAAAGTAGAAAAGAGTTCCAGACGTTGAGCCGTCCCAATAACAGCAAATGTCCAGCATATACCTTACGTTTTAAAACTTCAGCATTACCTTTCAGAAAAAACAACAACTTAAAAAGAGATTAACTGGTTGTATTTCTACTTCTGTGCATCCTAATATATATTTCATCATAAATGATGAAATATATACTATTTGGATGAGCAGAAACCAGCAACTTCACATAAACTAAAAATGCAATTATTATTGATCTCTCAAGCTTTGTGAATATTTAAGATACTTTCCTACATAGACTCCACAACACTCCAAGACATTTCCCAGGTATTCATTTATGCAATTCTTTGAAAACATCACAGACGTATTTTCCTTTAAGATTTTATTTTTAGGGGTGCCTGGGTGGCTCTGTGTATTAGAGCCTCTGCCTTCGGCTCGGGTCATGATCCCGGGGTCCCAGAATCGAGCCCCGCATCGGGCTCTCTGCTCAACGGAGAGCCTGCTTTCCCCGCTCTCTCTGCCTGCCTCTCTGCCTATTTGTGATCTCCGTCTGTCAAATAAATAAAATCTTTAAAAAAAAAAAAAAGGATTTTATTTTTTATTTTAAATAATCTACACCCAAAGTGGGGCTTAGACTCACAACCCTGAGATCAAGAGTTCCACGCTCCTCGGCCTAAGCCAGCCAGGCACATTTGTTTTTTTGTCTTCCACAACTCATCCTAATTCATAAATTCATGGCATCAGACTGAAAATTTTCCCACTTAAGTGTAAATTTTCTCTTTCATGGTTTTGTTTTATGTGTCTTAATAGTGAAATTCAAGTGATGCTCTCCTTGTTTGTTTCTGGTGACCTGAAGGTCAGGGACACTAACAGATTATAGATAGCTCAGGTGATTTTACTCTCAAGTATTATTTTTTTTAAGATTTTTAGGGGGTGCCTGGGTGGCTCAGTTGGTTAAATGACTGCCTTCAGCTCAGGTCATGATCCTGGAGTCCTGGGATCGAGTCCCGCATCAGGCTCCCACCTCCACAGGGAGTCTGCTTCTTCCTCTAACCTTCTCCTCTCTCATGCTCTCTCTCACTGTCTCTCTCTGTCTCTCAAATAATAAATAAAATATTTTTTAAAAAGATTTTATTTTTAGGTAAAAATACACCCATAGTGGGGCTTGAACTCACAACCCTAAGATCAAGAGTTGCATGCTCCACTGACTGAGCCAGTGAGGCACCCCTCAAGCATTTTTTTAAGTCAAAATTCTACACTCTGGTAATAGTTATGCTATCATTTGGGATTCATAGCCTGATCGTCTCACAAAGGAGCCCAGTGGCATAATGTTCTTTTTACGTGCCTCTTTTAAAACTATCCCTGCAAATAATGTTAATATTAGCAGTTTTTAACTAAACTAAAAAATTAGGGACATTAAATGAAGCATCTCTGACCACTGAGTTTCTACCATCCTTTATATGTTCCAAATGCTAAGCCTTACCAAAGCAATCTGTAGATGTAATGCAATCCCCATCAAAATTCCAATGCCATTTTTCATAGAAATAGAACAGCATGGAACCGCATGCAAATAACATTTGCATGGAATCACAAAAAAACATAGCCAAAGCATCCTGAGAAAGAACAAAGATGGAAGCATCATGCTCCCTGATTTCAAACTGTATTATCAAACTATAGTAATCAACACAGTATGCTATTGGGATAAAAACAGACATATGGATGAATGGAAAAGAGTAGAGTCCAGAAATAAACCCATGCATATATGGCCAGTAATTTATGACAAAGGAGCCAAAAATTTATCATGAAAAAACAAGTGTTTTCAATAAAGTATTAGAAAAACAGGACAGCCACATGCAAAAGAATGGAAATGGACCTCTTACTCTGTACACAAAATTCAACTCAAAATTGATTAAAGACTTGAACATAGAACCTGAAACCATAAAATTTCTAGAAGAAAACATGGGCAGTGTGCTTCTTGGCACTGGTCGTGGCAATGACTTTTAAGATCTGACATCAGAAACAAATACCATAAAAGAAAAAAATAAACAAGTGGGACTCCATAACAAAAAAGCTTCTCCACAGCAAAGGAAACCATCAAGAAAATGAAAAGGCAACTTATTGAATAAGAGAAAATATTTGCAAATCATGTATCTGAGAAGGGAATAACATTTAATACATAAACTCACACAACTGAATAGCAAAACAAACAACGTGATTAAAAGATGGGCTGAAGGACTGAACAGACATTTTTCTAAAGACATACAGATAACCAACAGATGTGTGAAAAGATTCTCAGTATCACTAACCATCAAGTAAATGTAAATCAGCATCACCGTGAGAGATCACCTTTACCTGTTAGAATGGCTATTATCAAAAGAACAAGACATGGTAAATGCTGGTTAGGACATGAAAAGTGGGAGCCCTCTTACACTGGTGATGACTATGTAAACTGGTGCAATCACTATAGAAAACATATGAAGGGTCCTCAAAAAATTAAACAGAGAGCTACCATAGGATCCAGTAACTCCACTGCTTTATATTTATCCAGTAAAACCTAAAAACACTAACTCAAAAATATACACATGCTCCTATGTAAATGGGACATTGTAGCATTAATCCTAACAGCCAAAATATGGAAACAAACTAGGTATATATTGAATGGATAAAGAAAATGCAGTGTATATATACAATGAAATATTATATGACATTAAATATCTATTATTCCATTAAATATGTGTATTATTCCATTAAAAAAAATGCAATCTTGGGAGTTCCACTCCAAGAAGGCAGTGTAGGAACACCCTGAACTCACCTTCACCGTGGATACACCAAATCTGTATCTGTTTGTATAGATCAGTTGCTCTTGAAGAACTAAGTGCTAACTCAGCAGCTTCCACACACCAAAACATGGAGAAACCACACAGAGAATGCTGAGAGCTGGGGACATGGGTGCAAAGGGAACTGATCCTGATGATGCAAACTGCGGTGAGGAGGGAGAGTGGTGGGGGGACCTAGAGCAAATTCATCGACCTTGGGGGACAGGGATAAAAAAAAAACACCACAGTTTCTAAGAGCAACATGAAAGATCCAGCCCTAGGGCCCGACCCAACAGCAGGGGAGCGGCTGGAATTCTCTGTGGGTTGAAGGGGCTGGTGGGCACCACAATTTATGTTTCATCTCCACCCTGACGGCATGGACAGGAGCAGTGTATGGGCGCCCGAGTCAGCCAGCTGCCTCACTGAGCCCCTTGCTCAATCCATACCAGCCTCAGTGTGAAACACTACAGGACACCTGGTCAGTGCTCACCATAGCCCCAGCCTTTCCACCAAGGTGACACAGGTGCAAAGCACCTCAGAAGACTCCAGGCCCACACCACTTTGTCTCCAAACAACTCACAGGGGGCATGGAGCACCCCAGAATACCCTGGCTTTTTACGCAGTTCAACTTCAGCTGGCCTCCTGGATGCCCTCATCAGAGTCTGGAACTAACTCAGCCCAGACACATTTCAGTTTGGGCTGTCCTTCCAGGGTGCCCTCTAAGCGGAGAGCCTCCGGACCCGACAGTTGGCACCCACTTCAGCTTAAGCTATCCTGCAGAGATGCCCTCTGCGCAGAGAGCCCTGGGACTTCCCCAGCTCATGCACACATCAGCTCTAGCCATCCCACCAGGGCAGCCCTAGTACAAAGTGTCCTTGGACTCTCAGTCCATACTAGTCACAGTTCTAGGCAGCCAACCACAGTTAGTGGGCACACACAGTCTCCACAGGGGATGAGCATACACAAGGTCATTCCTTCAAGTTTTGAAGAAGTAGTAGTTCCACCTAATTCACAGATACAAAGAAATTCAAAACAAATGACAAGAGAGGGGCACCTGGGTGGCTCAGTGGGTTAAGCCTCAGCCTTTGGCTCAGGACATGATCCCAGGGTCCTGGGATCAAGCCCCACCTCGGGCTCTCTGCTTGGCCAGGAGCCTGCTTCCCTTCCCCTCTCTCTGCCTGTCTCTCTGCCTACTTGTGATCTCTGTCAAATAAATAAATAAATAAATAAATAATTTTTTTAAAATGACGAGAGAGAGGAATGTGCTCCAAATGAAAGTACAAGACCAAACCTCAGAAAAAGAACTAAATGAAACACAGAAAACCAGTCTAGGTGATAAACAGTTCAACGTTATGGTTATAAAGATCCTCCCCAGAGGAGAGAGAAAAGTGGATGAATCCAGTGAGAATCGCAACAAACACAAAATACAACAAGGAACCAGTGAGAATCGAAGAATACAGCAAGTAAAATGGAAATACACTGGCGGGAATCGGCTGTAGATGAGAGGATACAGAAGAAACCAGCAAATGGAAGACAGGGTGAGGGCAAGCATCCAAGATAAAAAGCGAAAGGAAAAAAGAATTTCCTTTTTTAATGACAGGTGATGGGTTATCTTGGATAACATCCATATCTCGGATATCTGGGAACAAACATTTGCATACAGAGATGCACAGGGAGAAGAGAGAGATAAGTGGGGCAGAAAACTTACTTGTTTTTTCAAGTAACAAACAACAGCTAACAACTTCCCTAACCAGGGAAAAGTAAAGGGACATCCAGGTTCAGGATACATAAGGAATTCCAAACAAGTTGAACTCAAGGACGGACATCCATATCAAAACATATAATAATCAAAACGCCAAAGAGGGGCTCCTGAGTCAGTTAAGCAGCCGACTCTCGATCTCAGCTTAGGTTGATGATCTCAGGGTCATGGGATCAAGCCCTGCATCGGGCTCCCTGCTCACAGGGAATCTGCCTGAGACTGTCTCTCTTTCCCTCTTCCTTTGCCCCTCCCTCCTCTCTCAAACAAATAAATAAATCTTCAAAATAAAATAAAATGTCAAAGTTGGAAGATAAAAAGAGAATTATAAAAGCAGCAAAAGAGAAGCAACTATTTATGTACAGGGAAAACCCTATAAGGCTGTCAGCTGATGTTGCAGAACAAACTTGAGGTATCAGAAGAGAGTGGCATGATACCTTCAAGGTGCTGAAAGGAAAAAATATTCTACCTGGCAAGATTTTCACTGGAATGAGAAATACTACGTTTCCCAGAAAAGAGAAGTGCAAGGAGGTCATCACCAGTAAACTGGCCTTGTAAGAATGTTAAAGGGATTGTTTAAGTGGAAAGGAAAAGGCCATGTTTAGAAGAAAATGATGAAAGGAAAAAATTTCACGAGGAAAAGCAAACACACTATAAAAGTAATAGACCCATCACTTATAAAGCTAGTATGGTGGTTAAAAGACAAAAGGAGTAAAATCAAATACATCTAAAAAAAAAGATACATAAGGGGATTCACAAAATAAAAGATGAAAATATGAGGAGGGGAGAATCAATGAAGTTCTTTCAGAACATGTCTGGGGGCACCTGCGTGGGTCAGTCAGTTGTGTCCAACTCTTGACTTCAGCTTAGGTCATAATCTCAGAGTCGTGAGACTGAACCCCGTGTTGTAGATTGAGCTCCACGTGAGTGAAGACTGTTTAAGATTGTCTCTCTCTCTCTCCCTCTGCCCCTCCCCACTCATGTACCTGTCTCATTAAAAAGAAAGAAAAAAAATGTGGGTCTTAAGTGACCATCAACTTAATATAGACTGCTATATACTTGAGATGTTATATGTGAACTTCATGGTAACCACAAACCAAAGACCTATTACAGACACACACACACACACACACACACACACACACACAAAAAGAAAGAAAGAAAGAAAAAGAAAGCCAAGAATAACACAACAGAAAGTTGATCACAAGGAAAGAGAGTAAGAAAAGAAAGAAAGAAAGAAAGAACTATAAAAGCAACCAGAAAACAGTTAACAAAATGGCCATAATACCTATGAATAATTGCTTTAAATGTGCTCTAACTGTTCCAATCACAAGAAGTGATGAAATGGACAAAAAACAAGACCCATCTACGTGCTGCCTACAAGAAACTCACTTCAGACCTAAAGACACATACAGACTGAAAATGAAGGGGTGGAAGAAAATATTCCATAGAAATGGAGGAAGAAAGAATTTTAGACAGCAATACTTTAGAGCAGATGAGACAGATTTTAAAACAAATGCTGTAATAAAAGACAAACAAGGACATTACAGAATGATGACGGGGTCATTCTAACAAGAGGATGTAACAATCATAAATACCTATACAGGCAACATTAGGGAACCGAAATATATAGAGCAAATAATAACAGACATAAAGGGAGACACTGACAGTGATACAATAATAGAAGAGACTTCAACATGCTCCTTACCTCAATGGCTAGATCACCCAGGAAGAAGATCAATAAGGAAACAGTGTCTCTGAACAACACATTAGACCAGATAAACTTCCCAGATATAAACAGGACATTCCTTCCCAAACCAACAGAATATACATTCTTTTCAAGTGTATAGAGAACATCCTCCAGGAGAGATCACATGTTAGGCCACAAAACAAGTGTCAATAAATTTAATGAGACTGAAATCATATTAGGCATTTGATTCTGACCATAACATTATGAAACTAGAAATCAGTTATAAGAAAAATTGAAAACTGGAAAAAAAAAAAACCCACAAACACATGGAGGTTAAATAACATGCTGTTAAGTGACTAATGGAGCAATAAAGAAATTAAAGAGGAGGGGCGCCTGGGTGGCTCAATCAGTTAAGCATCCGCCTTCCGTTCAGGTCATGATTCCAGGGTCCTGAGATTGAGCCCCACATTGTGCTCTCGGCTCAGCAAGGAGTTGCTTCTCCCTCTCCCTCCAACTCTTCCCCCTGCTCAAGCTCTAGGGTTCTCTCTCAAATAAATAAGTAAAATCTTAAAAAGAATTTAAAGGGACAATAAAACATATGGACAGAAATGAAAACACTATGGTCCAAAATCTTGGGGCCACAGCTAAAGCAGTTCTAAGAGGGAAACTTACAGCAACAGAAGCCTTTCTCAAGAAACAAAAAAAAAGTCTCAACTAATCTAGCCGCACACATAAAGCAACTAGAAAAGGAAGAACAAAAAAAGCAGAAAGTTAGTAGAAGAAAGGAAAAAATAAAGATTAGAGCAGAAATAAATGACACAGAGACTAAGAAAAAAAAACAAAAAACAAAACAAAACAATAGAAAAGATCAATGAAACCAAGAGCTAGTTCTTTGAAAACTACTGTGAAAAATTATATGCCAGTAAACTGGACAACCTAGAAGACATAGATCAGTTCCTAGAAACATACCATCTTTTAAAACTGAACCTGGAAGAAACAGAAAATCTGAACAGACCAATTTATCATAATGAAATCGAATCAGTAATCCAAAAACTCCCAACAAAGTAAAGTCCAGGACCAGATGGACTCATAGGTGAGTTCTACCAAACACTTTAAGAAGGGTTAACAGCACTGTCAAACTATTTCAAAATATAGAAGAGGAAGGAAAGCTTTCAAAGACATTATAAGAAGCCAACATTATCTTCATACTAAATCCAGACAGAGGCACTACAAAACAGAAAACTAGAGCCAAAATTCCTGATGACCACAGATTCAAAAATCTTCAACAAAATAGTAGCAAACTGCATAAAACAATACATTAGAAGTATCTTTCACACACAATCAAGTGGGATTTATTCTGCTAATGTAAGGATAGTTCACTATCTGTAAATCAATCAAGAGACTATGCCACATTAACAAAAGGAAGGATAAAAATCATAAGATCATCTCAACATAAGCAGAAAAAGTTTTTGACAAAAATCTGACTTCATGATAAAAAAAAAAACTGTCAAAAAATTGGGTTTTGAAAAAACACTCCTCAACATAATAAAGGCCATATTATGAAAAACCCACAGCTAATATCATACTCTCAGTGATGAAAAACTGAGAGCTTTTCTCCTAAGGTCAGGAATAAGACAAGGATGTACACTTTGTCACTTCTACTCAACATAGTACTGGAAGTCTAAGCCACGACAACCAGACAAGATAAAGAAATAAAAGGCATCCAGACTGGTAAGGAAGAAGTAAAACTGTCACTATTCTCAGGTGACATGACACTACACAGAGAAAACCCTAAAAACGCCACCAAAAAACTGCTGAAAGTAAATTTAGTAATGTTGCAGAATATAAATCAATATACAGAAATCTGTTGCATTTCTATACACTAATAATGAAGCAGCAGAAAGAAAAATTAATATAACAATTACATTTAAAATTACACCAACAAGCCTAAAATACCTGGGAATAAACTTAAACGCATAGGTGAAAGACCTGTACTCTGAAAATTATAAAACACTGATGAAAGAAATTAAAGACAACACAAACAAATGGAAAGATACCCCATGTTCATGGACTGGAAGAATTAATACCGTTAAAATGTGAATACTGCACAAAGCTATCTACATATTCAAGCTAATCCCTATCAAAATACCAACAGCGTTCTTCTCAGGACTAGAACAATCCTGAAATTTGTATCGAACTACAAAAGAACCCCTACATATAACAAATCAATCTTGAGAAAGAATAACAAAACTGGAGGTATCACAATTCCAAACTTCAAGATTATTATAATACTGTAATAATCAAAACAGTAAGGCACAGGAATAAAAACAGACACACAGAGCAATGGAACAGAATAGAGAGCCCAGAAACAAACATACACGTACACGGTCAATTAACCTACGACTAAGGTGGCCAGAATGTACAATGGGGAAAAGACTGTCTCTTCAACAAATGGTGCTGGGAAAACTGGATGGCTACACGTGAAAGAATAAGACTAGACCACTTTCTAACACCATACACAGAAATAAACTCAAAAAAGATTAAAAACCTAAATGTGAGACTTGAAAGCATAAAACTCCTAATAGAAAATAATAGTCAATAACCTCCTTGGCACTGATCTTAACATCATGTTTCTAGATAATGGCTCCTCAGACAAAGGAAACAAAAGCAAAAACAAGCTATTGGGACTACATCAACATAAAAAGCATTTGCACAGTGAAGGAAACCAACACCAAACAGAAAGGCATCCTACTGAATGGAAGAAGTTATTTGCAAATGACATAGTGGATAAAGGGTTGAGATCCAAAATATATAAGGAACTTCTATGACTCAACAACAAAAACTCCCACATAATCTGATTTAAAATGAGCAAGGACCTAGGACACCTGGGAGGTTCAGTTGATCAAGTGACTGCCTTCAGATCAGATCATGGTCCCAGGGTCCTGGGACTGAGCCCTACATCGGGCTCCTTGCTCAGCAGGGAGTCTGCTTCTCCCTCTGCCTGCTGCTCCCCCTGCTTGTGCTCTCTCTCTCTCTCTCTCAGACAAATAAATAAATAATTTTTTTTTTAAATGAGCAAGGACCCAAACGGACATTTTTCTAAAGAAGACATCCACAAAGAGGGGTCATTTGACACCTGTCAGAATGGCTACTACCAAAGCCACAAGAGACAACTAGTGTTGGTGAGGACGTGGAGGAAAGGGAGCCCTCATGCACTGTTGCTGGGAACATAAATTGGTACAGCCACTGTGGAGCAGTATGGAGGTTCCTTAATTTTTTTTAATTACTGAGTACCCAAAGAAAACTAAAACACTATTGTGAAAGGATACCGGCACCCCTATGTTTACCGCAGCATTATTTACAATAGCCAAGCTGGGGAAGTGACCCAAGGGAATTGCTGATGGAGGAATGGATAAAGAACATGGCTGGCACTTTGGAACAGTGTGGAGATTCCTTAAGAAATTAAAAATAGAGCTTCCCTATGACCTGGCAATTGCACTACTGGGTATTTACTCCAAAGACACAGATGTAGTGCAAAGAAGGACTATCTGTACCCAATGTCCATAGCAATAATAGCCATAGTCGCCAAACTGTGGAAGGAACCAAGATGCCCTTCAACAGACGAATGGATAAAGAAGATGTGGTCCATATATACAATGGAGTATTATGCCTCCATCAGAAAGGATGAATACCCAACTTCTGTATCAACATGGATGGGACTGGAGAAGATTACGTGGAGTGAAGTAAGTCAAGCAGAGAGAGTCAATCATCAGGTTTACTTACTTGTGGAGCATAAGGAATAACATGGAGGACATTAGGAGATGGAGAGAAGTGAGTTGAGGGAAATCAGAGGGAGAGACAAAACATCAGAGACTACTGTGGACTCTGAGAAACAAACTGAGAGTCCTTGGTGGGGAGGGTTGGGGAGGGCCTGGTGGCAGGTATTGTGGAGCGCACATATTGCATGGAGTACTGGGTGCATAAACAATGAATTCTGGAACACTGAAAAGAAATTAAATAAATTTTAAAAATTATTAAAATAGGGGAAAAAAAGAAAAGAAAAGAAGATGGCTGGACCTAGAGGGTATTATGCTAAATGAAGTACATCAGAGAAAGACAAATACTATGATTTGACTTAAATGTGAAATCTAAAAAACAAACTAAATCCACAAAAGCAGCAGAAAGAAACCCACAGGACAAACTGGTGGTTGCCAAAGAGAAGAGGTGTGGGGAGATGAGCAAAAAAAAGGTGAAGGGAGGGGTGGGAAGTTCAGACTCTAGTTATGGGATGCTCAAGGGAGGGGAGGTACAAGCACAGGGTCTGAAGTCGATGGTATTGTAACACCAGTGTAGTGTGACAGACGGCAGCTCCACCGGGGATGAGCAAAGCCTAATTTACAACCACCTAAACAGCTGTTACAGGCCTAACTCTACCTTCTAGGGAAGTGAATTTCCTCAAAGAACATTTTTCCCCCTCCCAGAACATTTTATTTTATTTTAAAGATTTTATTTATTTATTTATTTGTCAGAGAGAGAGCGAGCAGACAGAGTGGCAGGCAGAGGTAGAGGGAGAAGCAGGCTCCCTGCCAAGCAAGGAGCCCGATGTGGGACTCAATTCCAGGACTCCGGGATCATGACCCAGAGCTGAAGGCAGAGGCTTAACCAACTGAGCCACCCAGGCGTCCCTCTCCCAGAACATTTTTAAAAAGCAGCAAAGAGGATGCCTGATCTTAAAATGTTTAGTGAAAAACACGTGGGTGTGAAGTTACATGACAACATCCAGGTAAAAATACTCAGCTATATGGACGAATCCTTGGAAGAGAATACCAAGGAATGAAAATACTTGTTTTTGTTAAGGTGATGAAATTGCCCATTACAAAACAGTTCCTTTTAATACTGCTATTATCTGATAATTACAGAAGGTAATTTTTTTTTTGAAATGCTACTTTTCCTAACTTGAAAAACACCAGTTGTCACGAATTGTTATAGTTTCTCTTATTTCTTTATGTTTCTAACCACTTTACATAAACTACCTTCTCTCTCTTTCTCTCACTCTCTCACACACGCACTCCACCATATCAATAATCCACGTATGTGGTAATGAAAATTGGGAGGGGAAGATGGCCCTGCCTTGGCACAGACAAAACCACTAGCTCAGCGGGTCTTAGTGAACCAGGTAGCCCATTCTCCTTCAGCCTTTAAACATTTCTCACATATGGGGCACCTGGGTGGCTCCAGTGGGTTAAAGCCTCTGCCTTCGACTTAGGTCATGATCTCAGGGTCCTGGGATTGAGCCCTGCATCAGGCTCTCTGCTCGGCACGGAGCCTGCTTCTCTCTCTCTCTGCCTGCCTCTCTGCCTACTTGTGATCTGTCAAATAAGTAAATAAAATCTTTAGGAAAAAAAAAAAAAAAAACTTCTATATGTTCCTCCAGAAAGTCACTTTCACTGTTCTTCCTGAAACTGACTATAAAAAGCCTTTTGAGACGCAAAAGTGACAAAGTATGTCATACAGGGAAGCGTGTTTATCCCTCTGGCCTCCACTGCACTGATCTGGTTCGTAAGCCCCTTTCTGTGTCTAGAAAGCTACAGTTACACATTTTCCTCACTCTGTTTCTAATTGTCCTTAAGCTACATGCCCATAAATAAATTCAACCCTGTATTTTTTTTTCATTTTCTCTCCCCATATGATAATGGGATGATAGAATAACCATTAACCTCTGAACCTAAGCAATGTAGGCGCTTGCCCTCCTTCACTTGTATGCCCTGGCCAGGCGGTGAGCTCACTACCCCTTTACAATGTTTCCACTTAAAAGAAAGCAAAGGGACGTCTGGGTGGCTCAGTGGATTAAAGTCTCTGCCTTCAGCTCAGGTCATGATCCCAGGGTCCCGGAATCGAGTCCCACATCAGGCTCTCTGCTCAGTAAGGAGCCTGCTTCTCTCTTTCTCTGCCTGCCTTTCTGCCTACTTGTGATCTCTGTCAAATAAACAAGCAAACAAACAAAAATCTTAAAAAAAAAAGAAAAGAAAGAAAGAAAGCAAAAAAATTCCTGCCCAGGACCTAGAGCTGGGGGCTTACCCCAGCGTAAGCCACCCTAGTGAGGGTGTGTTCCAAAGCACTAGAAACAGGAGAGAAACAGCGTTGTTAGCGGCCAAAGGGAATACATGTGTGGTTTTTATCTAACCAGAATCACTGTCAAAGCATGCTAATTTGTTTTGTTTCTAATTTTTAATACCCCTATTAAGGTATAATTTATATCCAGTAAACTATCCATGTCTAAAGTGTAGAATTTTAAGTTTTGACCTAAGTACACGCTTGCAAAACCATCACCACAATCAAGATAATAAACATAGCCATCACCCCCAAAAGTAATTCCTTTGCAACTCCTCTGTCATGTCCCCCTCTACAATGCCCATTCCCAAGCAACCTCTGATGTGTTGTCTCCATATTTGTATTTTCTAGAATTTTATCTAAAGGAACAATTCTGTAAGTACTCTTTTGCCTATTTTTTTCCTTTCAGAGTAGTTTAACATTTATCAACTTTTTGCATGTTTCAATAATTGATTTCTTCTTATTGGTTAATAATGTGTGTGTGTGTGTGCACCACACACTGTTTATCAGGCTGTGGATGGCTACTTGGGTTACTTCTAGTTTTCTTTACTACAAACAGAACATCTTTGAATTTTCCTGTACAAGCCTCCATAGGGACGGCCACTTTAATTCTCTCGGCTAAGCACCTAGCAGTGGAATGGCTGGGTCATACAGAAGGTATATGCTTAACTTGTTAAGAAACTGCCAAACTTGTTCCCAAGTGTGCTGTCTGACATTTCCACCGGCGAGTATGAAAAGGCCAGCTCCTCCACATCCCCACCAACACCTGATATGACCTGTCTTTACAACCGCAGACTTTCTAATATCAGTGTACTGGGGTTCCTCGTTGCAACTCTAATTCGCATTCCCTAATGACTACAGATGCTGTACATCTTTTCACGTGTAACTTGACACCATCTGTGTATCTTCTTTGGTGAAGTCTGTTCAAATCTTTTGTCCATTTTTATAGAACCATTTTTTTTTAAAGATTTTATTTATTTATTTGACAGAGAGAGATCACAAGTAGGCGGGGGGGGGGGGGGGGGAAGCAAGCTCCCTGCTGAGCAGAGAGCCCGATGGACCCTGGGATCATGACCTGAGCCAAAGGCAGAGGCCTTAACCCACTGAGCCACCTAGGCGCCCCTAGAACTATTTTTTTTATTATTGAGCTTTGACATTTCATTATTTTGGGTTCCAGTCCTTTATGCGATATGTGGTTTGCAACTATTTTTTTTCAGACTGTGGTTTATCCTTTTCTTCTCCCCCCCCCCTTTTTTAAAGATTTTATTTATTTGAGAGAGACAGTGCACACAAGTAGGGGGAGGGGGGAAAAGCAGACACCCCACTGAGTAGGACTCGATCCTGGGACCCTGGGATCATGACCTAAGTAAGTCAAAGGCAGATGCCCAACCACCTGAGCCACCCAGGCACCGCTATCTTTTCCTTCCCTTAATGTCTTTTAAAGAGAGATTCTCTTCCAGCCAGGGCTCTGCTCTGTGAACTCCAGACACTTGGGCTGACTCCCAGATCCATTTCTAGCTAGGTTCTCCTCTCCCCACCACAGCTTGAAAGCTCTCTCCAGGAAGTCAGTGGGACCGACTGTAGTAGGGCTCATCTCCTTTGTATCTCTCCTCTCAGGCATGACTCTCCTTCAGTACCTGATTTCCAGAGTCTTCCAAAACCATTGTTCCTAGAATTTGTCAGTATTACTTGGTTGTTTCAAGTGTTAATAACAAAAAACAAGTGGTGACCAGCCCTGAAAATTCTCTGAGTCAACAGAACTAGGTTAGTCATACAAGACAAGCTTAACTGAACTTATTTGGCAAGACTAACTTCACCTGAGTCATTTCTTGTATAGACGTCTGAAAATCCGAGGCAAAACCTGACTGGTTTCCCAAAGGTTGGTAAAAGATAACCACTGACCAATTCCCTATTACTTGAGAAAACTCTAATATTATAACCAATCACTGTGAAGAATGAACAGTCCCTGTTTTCTCAAAGTATAACCTTATATACTTTATAACAATACAGATGTTATACATCTGTGTAACAATACAGATGCTGTAAGAGCACCTCTTTAAAATCCCTGGTTCTCATTCTATATTCAGTCCGAGCCATCCAGGTTTCAGCCTTTTTGGAGTATGCACAGTAAGTTTTTACTTGTAACTACTACAGTGATACAATGGTTTTACTTCCAACTTTCCACACTGGTGAGAAGTTAAATCTCCTCCCTGTTAACTCCATCTTGAGAAGAAATGGAAATCCCACACCAGAGAACATCCCACCCCACCGACTACGAAGCGGGTTGAAAGAATTGTCAACTTGGTAACAGAAAAGGGAAACAGAACACAAAGCACACAGGTAGCCAATCTAGGCTTTGGGGAACAAGAGAGAAGTGGCTGAGACTATTATAAAGCTTGGACGCTCAGGAAGGGCTCCAGGGAGCTGAAAGGCAGCCATCCAAGGGGCTCACAGGGGGTGCTCATGTCTCAGAGGGACCCAGGGACGCTGCTTCTGCAAATTCGGGGACAAATGCAAAGTGGATTCAGCGGCTGCTGCAGAAATCAACTGCGACCATCAGGATGAAGAAGTGAGGATAAGCCGACACTCGCCCGCACAGAAAGCAGCTGAGGTCTCAGGAACAACTAGGAAGGAGCAGTTCCTTCTTCCGGCCTCAGGGCTCTCTTTAGCGCCCCTTTTAGCAGAACTCTAACACGGAGCAGCTGGAGGCTCGGAAACATGGTTTCTAGAAGTTTCGACACTACCATGACAAAGCGGGATCTAGAAAGGCGGGCTTCGAGCTGAGGGACGACAGCTTCATGACTGGCTACTAGCCACCCTTCTCGCTCCCCTGGAGCCATGCGCGCTCTTCTATACCTCTGTGAGCTCTCATGCAAGAAACTCACCTGCAGGTGCCACCCTTGTCCTTATCTGAAAACGATGCGACGCGGACTCCCAGCCTGCGCGGGGTCGGTCCCCGCGGTACCGCTACTTGGAGGAGCTGAGCGCAGACCCGGCCTCCAAACAAGGCCGCCGGGAGCTTCCTGCTAACAGGGGGCCCAGGTGTAGACGATTCCAAGCCTGGCTCTGGGGCCTGGCTCTGCTCTTTGTGGGAGCACAGAGGCTCCGAGTTGCAGTGCCCCACGTCCTGAGGCCAAGCTTGCCCTCCTTGACCCCTTCTCCAGGGAAGACGGTGCAGGCTCCAGTCGGACCCCACGTTAAGTAAGTGGGCAGCGATGCAGGCAGAATCCAAGAGGCTGCAGCAGGCGTCTTGGGGGCCAGGAAGGCAGAAGGAGGAAGCGGTGGGAGGGCCTGCTCTTGCTGTCTGCACTGAACCTCAGAGCCCATCAGCCAGGCCCTGCCGCTCTGGAGGGCTACCAGGACAGGTGGCATTGCGCGTGGTGCGCAATTTCCAGTGACACGTGCGATGTCTGCCAGGAAGACGTGGAAACAGTAGCCGGGCACCTGAAGCAGGCAGAGGAAATCCGGCACCTGCACCTCCCCCACTCCCGCCCTGAAAGAGACTGGATCCTTCCCCAGGACACCAGTTCTTCCAATGCCTGCCACCGACTTGCCCTCTGTCTCCCTGGTGCCTGCCCCTGTCTCCTGGTCTTACCACCCCAGGAGGACATTTCTGTGTGTAACTAGGCAGAGACTGGGAAAAATAATGAATTCAAAGCTCCCTTTAAACAATAATGAGTTCCTTTTAAATAATTCAAAGTAACTGATAATATTATTTTTATTAATTATTCCTCACATCTGATCACATCCCCATCAGAAGAGTGTGTTCCTTGATGACTATATTCTAAAGTTAGCCTCCAGCAAAACTTGAATAAATATTAAAGGGAAGGATGAGAAGAAATAAAAAACTGTTACTACACACACATCTATGCTAATATACCACACAGATATGTTTGTACACACACACACACAGAGAAAAAAATATGCATGGCTGCTAGTCTTCATTTCTGTAAGTAATCACAAAGATATTTTTATAACCCCCTTTCTCTAACCATTTCGTTTTCTCTTTTCTCATAAAGAACCACAGCTGTTCACTATTCTTTATGAGGTCAGGTGATCTAAATCTCCATTCTTGAAGGCTCTCAATTCCCAAATCTTTTTTTCTTCTTCATTTTTTGTTGTTGTTGCTGTGTTGGTTGCCTGTTGGTTCAAAGGTGTTGGTAGACTAAAATGGGTATTTGGCAGTGTTCACTTCTAGTTCAATGGAAAAAGTGTTCACTGGGAACCACAATCTCAGAGCTCAACACTGGAGAGATAAAAAGCAAGAATTCCAGGGCTCCTGGGTGGCTCAGTGGGTTAAAGCCTCTGCCTTCAGCTCAACATGGTCTCAGAGTCCTGGCATTGAGCCCCACATCTGGCTGCGACCACTCAGGACCCTGTGCGAGGCCAGGAAATGGCCCTATGGGACCGTGCCACCCAAAGCGAGCACTGGGCATTTTCTTGCCAATTCTCATGAGCTTTCTGCCTGTATTGATATCGATTTGGGCAGAAAGCTCGTGAGAATTGGACAGTGTTGGGCAGCGAGTTGGGTCGCACTGTTGTCCACTGTCTAGAGCACTTTCTCGCTAGGTGCATGTCACAGCTATCCCGGGACATGGGCTGGTATGTGGCTCCCCTGAGGGCCCCTGCCCACAGGAGCTTTCCAGGGGCAGAGTTGAGGGAGGGGGTCTGGATGAGCATCCGTCTCCATGTCTGTGGCCCAGTGGGTTGTTGAGGGTGGAGATGGACTCAAGAGGGGCATGCACATTTCTCCCGCTCGAAGGCTTTTGCGCAAATCCAGATGGCACTGTTTCCTCCTGAGTGGTAGGCGGAGTCCTGGGTAATGGCTCAGGGCTCCCCAATCTGGAGGGCTTGGGGGACAGGTCCCTG
>NC_081568.1:133672029-133916167 GCF_022355385.1 Mustela nigripes | reverse complement strand
AGTGTTTTTTCAATGGAAAAATATGAACTTCCTGATCTCCACACTTCCTTTTGATTGTTCATGTACTGGTTTACAATCCCTATGTTTTAATCAAGTGCCAAATCTTTCTCCCCTCCTTTAGGAACCTTCTAGCTTTTTTCTTAATGTATGAGATAAAATTAGAAAGAAGACAGTTTCTAGGCTTGCAACCTAAAAATGAATGAAATATATAAACTACAGGAAAAGAAGGTAACTTTAACTGTGAAAGAATAACTGACTTGAATGTATTGTTGTCAGTGTTTCATTATGAAAGGCAGACAATATGGTGAAAAAACTAAACTAAAAAAAAACTAAACTCAAAATTAAAGCTGATATCTTGATAAAACTGGAAAAGTTTCTTGTTGTTTACCCTAAAATAGCACTAATATTTTATTAAAGAGGAAGAGTGTATTATTTTTAGCACAAAGGATTATGAAATAAATACATTTAAGAGAAGGCCAAAAATAAATATTGTTTACCAGGTTTCTGCCCCTCTAAACTTTGAAGAGCCAATGTTTTGTACTATCATTTAAATGTATTATTATTTTTTCAAAATATTAATTTGAAAATTGAAAAAATACACCCAGAATCTAATTGTTTTCTTAATTCTTGCTAAATAAGAAATGTTCATCATATGAATATCAAGATTGATTTGGGGGTGATTTCTAAAAGCATTACAAATTAGAAAAGATATATTTATATGTATGATACAAGCTATAAACAGAGATATCTTCATTAACACATATTGTGAAGACTGTACTTAATCGCCTGTTAACCAATCCGTTATAATAGAAAACTCAGATACTTAAGGCTGGCACAGATTACTGAAAGTATAGAAATACCATTCTTAACAAGTACTTTTCAGAGAGAGGTTTAAATTAGGCACATTTATAACATCCTACCTGGGGACTCTTGTAGAATGTTAATGAAGTTATAACATAGTTAAAACTAAAATTCAGAACTAAAATTAATATAATAAAGTCATAGAGTACATAAGTACAAACATTCCTGTTTTGGTCTGGGCATGATTCCCACCCTTCCAAATAAGGGAGAAAGAAGGAAAAATAATTTTTTATTTATTTCAATATTTATCATTAGAATAACACTTATTTAAATAGTTATTATTTAAATGGTAGTATTTAGTTAACAACAGTATTAAGTAGATGGGGAAAAAAGGAGGAAATATATGTATTTGAGCCCTAGGAAATGATCCTAATATTGTATGTGGTTTTAAAAGAGTTATAATAAAAAAGTTTAATAGTAAAATTGTAAGTGTCACTAATGACACTAGAGTGTATTTCTCTCTTCAGGTCACTCTAATAGTCAACTATGAGCAAGATTTAAAAAGGCATTTAACAAATGAGTGTTAAATCAGAATATATACAGAATAGGTCTTAAATATAAAGTGCTTATAAACTAAAATGTTACTATCAAAACTTACATGATCTACTGTTTTGTAAAACTGAAACAGTGATAATAATACCATATAAAGTTTATCACAAATAAAGATTAAAGAGAAGAAAAAACAAAACAACTGCCTGCTAGGTATTTCTGGACAGCAAACTACATGTTAAAATAAAAACTGCGGTTATGTCCCTTAACCACACCGGGATTCAGGTACATAAGACATTACTATAGATTATACTGTTTATAAGACACACTTCTGAGAATTATATAAATGTGTGGGCCCATTAGCAAAAATGGCACTTTTTAGTTTTCCCTAAAATAACTATTTTGGACACAAATAGCTCTATATTGTTTTATTTTATGTAATGAACCCCCTTCCCAGAAGAAAAAAAAAAAGAGAGAAAACCCTAAAAAACCCAAAGTGAAACAAAAATTCCACATACAGAGTTAAAATAAAGACAGTAACATATCAAGAAAGTACCTTCAAAATCCAAAGATTTTGAAATGTATATTTCTGTACAAATTACTTTCTAAAGGTGACTAAGAATATTGAATATATCTCAACAGGGAGGAAATGTTTGATTATATCCATAAATATTCTTTTAATATTTATAAACTGAGATAATGTCCACATATACAGCTCAAATTATACATGTAAATCTTGCCTTTGTCCCTTCCCCTGAATGCAGCTCAGCATAATATCCGACCCAGGCATGAGATTCCATGGTAGTGCTGCAGGACAAACATAAATGCTCTAGAAACATTAGCCCAGATTTTCCTAACTGAGTCTCTCCAGAAAATCATTTCACTGGGATAATTTTCATATTAGAGTACAAGATTGATATACTAACTTTTATGCAACTGAAATACTGGAAATCAGGGTTAAATTCTATAGGCTACACACACACACACACACACACAAACACACACACGGATGACAGAAACACAGGTATTACACCTATAAAAGCAATGCTTCCCCAAATAACTATGTTAGCGCTCGAAGTCATAGATCTAAATATGAAACAGCCCCTGAAAATACCAGTTGTTTTGTTGTTGTTGTTTTTATTAACAGGGATCTTGCACTCATGACCCTAAGATCCAGATCTCTTTGCCTTCTGTGCAGGAAGAGATCCAAACGAAGAGTTTTGCCAGCAAGGCACTGGCTGGTCTGCAGGGGGACGAGGCTACACCCAAGGCTGTTGCCAGGTCTGGTCCAAAGCTCTGTCAACCATAGTGAAGGAAGGTTCATGTAGGCTGAAGCCAGGAAAAAACGTAATGATCATTAATATTCTCTATTTTTTTTTTAAAGATTTTATTTATTTGCCAGAGGGAGAGAGAGAGAGCACAGGCAGGCAGAGTGGAAGCAGAGGCAGAGGGAGAAACAGTCTCCCCGCCAAGCAAGGAGCCCGATGTGGGACTCGATCCCAGGATGGGGGGGATCATGACCTGAGCCGAAGGCAGCTGCTTAACCAACTGAGCCACCCAGGCATCCCCAATATTCTCTATTTTTAAAGTTTAAAATTGGAATGGGTTATTTCAGATTGAACGTGGCCCTTAGAGCTACCCTTCCCTTCAGCAACCCCCAAAAAAGAGCAATTTTAGGCTCTGCTCTGCCTCGCTCAGCATTGGACTTGTTAAAATGGTATTTATTAAGTGCTCAGTGAGGAAGTCATTCAGAGCCAGTCAGCTGTCGGGGAGGCTGTGAAGAAATTTCCTAGATTGCTTGGCATTCCATAGTTCTGGGGACAACTGAGCAATTGCGTATCTTCCACGACACATCCCCACATGGTGAAGGCGGTAGCAGCATTCTGTTCAAGGATTAACTTCGACCACGGGAAACGAAACCGTTTTGTGCTACACTAAGAACGAAGAACAACAGTCCCATGAGAACGCCAGGGCTCTGACGTGGCTGACGTGTGTAACTTTGTGCGGATGCTGGGAGGTGCTCTGGGCTTTACAGACAAGTGTCTTGTGACCCAATTCATTCACCAGGCAGGTGTTCCTGAGAGGTAGTCTACTGACGGAAGACAACTGAAGGCAGAGGACTGACTGGACCATCAAAGCCGAGTGTCTGCTGAAGTGAATAAAACGCTGTGTAAATCTCGGTGTCACCATGGCATGAAGAAAATGAACTACCAAGGAGGAAGAGGGATTAACTCACAAGGAAACGCGAGGTGATCTTGACCTGCACTGACCTGGTAGGCTCATCCCCGTTCAGCTGTCTCCATCCAGAGGCTCATGAACAGAATCTTACCGGCAATCTTGGTAAAAAAAGAAGCCAACAAGCTTTGGGTCAGCATACACCTCCTTTTGCTGCCACTGTTTAACTCTCGAAAAACCTTCAGAGAGATTTTCCGTTGTATTTCACATCCTTCTGTATGCTCAGGGAGTCGTGTATGATTTTCAGGCTCTCCTTGAACACTGCTTTCTGTGATGCCACCACACGAAATCCAGCTTACGTACTGTCTGTCTGGAAGGTTCGTGACCCTACTGCATGAACAGATTTGTGAAGGATGTTTCAGAAGAAAGTAACACGAGGGATGGACTTTCTGAGTGGCTTGAGCCCCCTCGGGGCTCCTGAGTTTTTTCCATGTATTTTCAATGTCAGGAATAATTTGTTTCAAAGAATAAACGATATAAAAAGAGGTCTGTAACAACTGTAAACCTTCTCAAGCAATTGAATCCTTTCTCCTTTTTTTTTTTAAAGATTTTATTTATTTATTTGATAGAGATCACAAGTAGGCAGGGAGGCAGGGAGCCAGGCAGGGAGAGGAGGAAGCAGGCTCCCCGACAAGCAGAGAGCCCGATGCGGGGCTCGATCCCAGGACCCTGAGATCATGACCTGAGCCGAAGGCAGAGGTTTTACCCACTGAGCCACCCAGGCACCCTGAATCGTTTCTCCTTTTAAGGGGCACAATGTGAAGTTTGGTGGGGATCCAAATGCCATGTCAAATTGTCTTCGCCAGAAGATGATTCTTACGGGGCCCCTGGGTGGCTCAGTGGGTTAAAGCCTCTGACTTTGGCTCAGGTCATGATCTCAGGGTCCTGGGATCGAGCCCCGCATCAGGCAGGGCTCCTGTTTCCCTCTCTCTTTCTGCCTGCCTCTCTGCCTACTTGTGATCTCTCTCTCTCTGTCAAATAAATAAATAAAATCTTAAAAAAAAAAAAAAGAAAAGAAGATGATTCTTGCAACATATCCTCCCCTGACTTAGCCAGGGAAGGAAGAACATGACTGAGTCCAATCAGAACTAGCATCTCCCCCATCCCCCAGAAAAAAGAACTAGAGTAGCCCCTTTTTACATGGAGCCAAAGGGAAGGTTAAAAGTTCTAAATACTGTCTGTGGCAGTGGTGGAATAGGAATAGGAAGCCAGTGGAATAGGAAGCCAGGGCCCCTGAAAAGCCCTTGAAGTTATACAATGGCACAGAACTACAGTCTGATGATATTAGCTCTGAGATCAGAACCCATGATGACTCGAATAGATTTGTGGTAAAGGCCATCAGCTTTCTATGCGGTTCTGTTCCAAGTAAATATTCCTATGGTACCACACCTGCTACTGAGGAGAACACAGAGATCGAGGAAAAAAGAGGGGGTGTATCTCTATCTAAATCCATATTTGTACAGTCTTTTGTTTGGGTACCATCAGGCTTTTTACAAATGAAAGACTTCCTGACATGTGGATAAATATTAATAAATCAACCCGTGACATTTATAAAGGACAAAAGACATCGCTCCCACCCTCTGCTTCTAACTTTGCAAACAGAACCTGAGATGGTGAGGTGAAATCGTTTTCTGGAGGCCTAAGCAAAGGGGACTTGCTGTAGATGGTTTTGTTTCCTTTCAAATCTGGGAGCTTATCATGTGGATGCTTTTGTTTGTACACACCTGTACTGGTTTAAGGAGATCAAAAGGTGGAAGATAGTTCTTCCTCCCAGAAACATGGTTTTCATTACAGAGCTAGGATCCTATAAACACTTTGTTATGTCACATTTAATGGTATTGTTTATATTTGGCATTTGACACTAGTAATGAACACACCCCCCAAACAGTATAACTAGACACTGTAATTCCCTGATGAGACCCTAATTTAATCAGCTAGGACACGGACACTGCCCCAGGATGAAACACTTGAAGCCTTAGCTGCTCATTTTCCTAGGTATTAAGTTTCATCTACCTTTCAAGCTGCCACGGGACCCTTGCTCTCCTAACTTTGTCTGGTCCTGGAAAAAACACAGGCCTGCCTCAACACACCCTCCTGTATTTGATGATGCTGAGACCATGGGGCCCACTCTGAGGAGGAATTTTTCTTTTTTCATTTTTATTATATTTCTTCTTTTTTAAAGATCTTCTTTATTTATTTGACAGGCAGACAGAGAGCACAAGTAGGCAGAGAGGCAGGCAGAGGGAGAGAGAAGCAGACTCTCCGCTGAGCAGAGAGCCTGATGGGGGCTTGATCCCAGGACCCTGGGATGATGACCTGGGCTGAAGGCAGGTGCATAACGACTGAGCTACCCAGGTGCCCCTGAGGAGGAATTTCTTGATTTGACTGTTCTAGTCAGTAACTATGTCCTTCCCCAGGATTACCTCACTGAGTTTTTAACAGCATCACCCCATCCCTACCCTAAAAGAGTGCCTGGACACTCTTTTAGTGTCCAAGGAATGCCTGTGACAGAGCCCTTGGGAGAAAGATGTTTGTTGAAACAGATCCTGACATCTTTATCAAATCTCCTGAATTAAAGTCTCTAGTGTTGGGTGTGGGAATCTAGTGTCACTCACTTACTCCAGAGCCATATATTAAATCCAAATTGACCCTGGATCGACACCATGAGGTCCTTTAGGAAATGAAGGAGCATTCAATGCAAGCAAAATCCAAGTCCGTGGGTTCTAAGAAGTACGAAGCAGCAGCCAACATTGTGTTCAGCTCAGATCAGCCCCCAAATTCCTTTAGGCCACCCCATATTCCTCTTTTGGGCTGAGGATGTGACCTAGGACCTGCCTTCATGGTTACGCAATACCCTGGTTATGCCCGTTCGTGATTTATTTCCGGAAAGACAGATATCCAAATCAACATCAACACAGAGCACGAAGAAAAATGTTCACTGAGGGATGTCAGAACACATTTCAAACCACACATTTCCCTGACGCAAACTCATCAGTGCATGTCGAAAGCAGATCATGAGCTGAGAGCATCTCCAGAGGTAAGGAGATGTTTGTGTTCCCAAACCAAAGAAAGAAGTCCTTGAAATACCATATTGTTGGCTCTCAGAATGGGGAGCCTCTCGGGGCCTAGACGGTCATTCACATCAACTTGTGCTCTGTACTCCTGAGGAAATACAAATACAGCAGTGGTGAAATTTAAATTTAAATTTAAATATGCTACATCCACATCAAGGAAATTTCTTGGTATATTTAAGTGTAAGGAATCCCCAGATGTGTGCTCTTCTACAGAAATGAAAATACATGGAAACAGGAAGTCAGCCTCACAACAGAGAGAGGCCACAGAGAAAGAGGACTCACACTTTTTTTTTTTTTTACCGTATTCCATTTGAGGAGACAAAGTCTCCCACAGCCTGCCCATTTCAGCCTTTCCAACTTTCCCACAGGGGAAGAAAAGCTCGGTAACAAAGAATGAAGAGAGGAACAAATCAGCCAAAATGGTAATAATGGAACAATTACACAAGACAATACCAAAAGAAAACCATAATAATGGTTTTACAAATGCATTATTTAATACAAAAATACCAATATCTCCAGATCACGACCATCATTCACACCAAGACACTTATTTTTTTTTTTTAAATTTTATTTATTTACTTGACAGAGACAGATCACAAGTAGGCAGAGAAGCAGGTAGGGGGTAGGGTGGGGAAAGCAGGCTCCCTGCCAAGCAGAGAGCCCAATGCAGGGCTTGATCCCAAGACCCTGGGATCACAACCTGAGCTGAAGACAGAGACTTAACCCACTGAGCCACCCAGGTGCCCCAACACCAAGACACTTCTAAGAGTCAACGGTGGTTTCATCAGGATAGCAGGTATAAATGGCACCTGTCCCAGGACATCCAGGACTTAAGGTCACCGAGTGATCATACACCAACAACATATCCTTCCATAAAAGCAGGGGTATTCCCAGTATCTAGGTGAGTACTTACTTAGTAAAGGCTTTGCAACATTATTGGTGGTAAAATGCTAAAAGTAAGGCCTCAGAATTCTCTAGCAATAGGCTGATTCTAGTGCTCAAAGACTCACATGACAGTTTTGGTCTTCTTGCACCTTAAAGATCTGTCAACTTGACTTCAGTCCATGAGGGTCCAATATGCAGCTGTCTCATCTCTCATGTCACTTGGTCCCAAATATTGCTTAACTTTGTTTCTTTTTTTTTTTTTTAATTTGAGTTCTTTTTTAAAATATATTTTTAAGTTTCTTTTTTCCTTTCAATTTTTATTTAAATTCTAGTTAGTTAACAGGGAGTAGAATACTCATTTCTGGAATAGATTCAATGATTCATCGCTTACATACAACACCCAGTGACCATCACAAGTGCCTTTCGTAATACCCGTCTCTGATCTTGCCCACCCCCCACCCACCTCTCTCCACCAACCCTCAGTTTGCTCCTTTTTTAAGTTTTATTTTTTCAGTGTTCCAAGATTCATTGTTTATGCACCACACCCAGTGCTCCATGCATTACGTGCCCTCCATAATACCCACCACCAGGTCAGTTTGCCTCCCCATCTCTTTTCATCTGTTTGTTTCCTAAATTCCACACAGGAGTGAAATCATATGGTATTTGTCTTTCTCTAAATTTGAGTTCTTTTTAAATCTAAGCTTTATTTAGTGATGGTATTTGGTTTCTAACATGTGAGATGTTTAAGTTATTTTTCTTTTACTGATTTCTAATTTTAGTGACAAGTATGGTCAGATAATATATTCTGGATGATATTGTTCCTTTTGGGATTTATTAAGGTACCAGATATGGCATAGTGTATTATATTAGAATTTCCCACAGAAACAGAATTGATAGGATATATAGAGATACATTAAGTGGACATTAATTATAGGCATTGGATCACGCAATTAGAGAGGATACGAAGCCTCTTCATATGCCATCTGCAAGCTGGAAATCCAGAAAAGCCTGAGGTATATTTCAGTCTGAGCTCAAAAGCCTGGGAACACGGAGCACTGACGTGCAACGGCAGGAGATGGCTGTCACAGCTCAAATTCTATTTGGCCCCACAGGGTCAGATGTCCTCACAATGGTGAACGTGTTTTTGACTTGAATTTACAGACTCAAATGCTAACCTCCTCCCAAGACACTGTCACAGACACAGCCTGTAAATCATTCAAACTGACACATAAAATTAACCATCTTATGTGTGGTTTGTTGTGTTTTTTCCTTAGTTTTTGCTCTAAAAGAACACTTTTTTGGTTTGATAGGTTTACTGCTTCTTTGTGGTACCTGTGTTGCCAGTTCTGGGTCCTGGACTCCACTGTCTTCACCAGTTTCCTCAAAAGGTCCAATTTAAGTTCCTAAATATACAGATTCACCTGTGATGTGAGAAGTCCAGGGCGAAGCGTTTATCATGTACTGCCCAGCCTTGGGCTATCGCACTGCTCTCCCTCCTGCCCCCGTCAGTCACTTCAAGTCTGCCTTTTGCCAAGGTCCTGGCTCACACCATGTGACCCTCCCCAAGCATGCACTTCAGGCCAGCCAGCGTCCTCAGCGTCAAGGCCTACTTTCTGTAACATAGTTTATAATCAATTATAGTAGAATTCTATATTATATATAATTATAATACTCAATATTATAATTAGTAACTGTGTATTTTTTCTCTCGTTAATCTGCTCTTTATCAATTTAATTCACATGCCACCAATACTGAACCGAAGAGGTAGAGGAAAATTTTCCCTCTACTTAAATATCAGGGAAGGTCCATAAAAATTTGTGATGTTCATCCATTAGAAAGACAAAAAAAGAATTTTCCACTTTTAGATCAGAACTGGCCCGGCTAAAGGACTTCAATATTCTTGATACTTCTGGAAGAAGAGATGCACCCATGAAGACCATACTCCCAAACCTAGTGACTTGTGAATTCAAAGGCAAAGTTATCAAGTGCTGAGAGTATGAATTCTGGAACCCATCTCTAGACTCAAACTTTTCTTCTGCTTCCTAATGGTGAGGTTTGGCAGAGCTCCCCATCTTTCCAAGCATTAGTCACACCACCTGCAATGGGGACGAGGACTCACAATTCTGGGGATCTGTGGGGAGGACTCGGTGAGATGATGAGCACAACAATGCAGTAACCGCGTCACCCAGGACACTCAGGGCTGCTGTGTTGATGGCATAATGGGAAGAGAGCCTGAGCCTCACCCACCAGGAATGTTGTGCATATACTTCTCTCTTTTTCACTTATTATTTTTTTAAAGATTTTATTTATTTATTTGACAGACAAAGATCACAAGTAGACAGAGAGGCAGGCGGAGAGAGAGGAGGAAGCAGACTCCCTGCTGAGCAGAGAGCCTGATATGGGGCTCGATCCCAGGACCCTGAGATCATGACCTGAGCCGAAGGCAGAGGCTTTAACCCACTGAGCCAAGTGGGGGGAAGGGAGAGGCAGGCTCCCTGCCAAGCAGGGAGCCCCATGCTGAGCTCCATCCCAGGACAAACCCAAGGCAGATGCTTAACTGACTGAGGTACCCAGGCGCCCTTCCCTTTTTTATTTTCTAACTTAAGGATCGCTTGTCTCAGAGATGTGCACCTCATAAATGAATGGAATTAACAACAAAGCTGCAGATCCTCCTTATAAGAGACAAACATATGAACACGCCTCCTCATACAATAGTAACGGGAACCTGTTACACAGCCCTTTTTTATAATTTGCCTTCAAGCTACACACAAAGAAAATGATTAAAAAAAAAACTGAGGCAGAGCCCCTGGGTGGCTCAGTGGGTTAATCCTCTGCCTTCGGCATGGGTCATGATCCCAGGGTCCTGGGATCGAGCCCGGCATCGGGCTCTCTGCTCCACAGGGAGCCTGCTTCTCCTTCTCTCTCTGCCTGCCTCTCTGCCTACTTGTGATCTCTGTCAAATAGATAAAATCTTAAAAAAACAAAAACAAAAACAAAAACTGAGGCACACGTTAGTATTACCATTCTACAGACAAGGAAGGCAAAGTCCAAGCTAAGGGACTTGCCCAAGGGAATAAATCAAGGAAAAGCACTTGAATCGTGTTCTAATTCAAAATCCCATGCCCTTCTTACCATAGTTGGTGCCTTGTGGATTTGTCCTAAATCCAGAGTATAATACTTAGAAAAATCTCATAATTAGTAGGGAAAAAAAAAATTCCAAAGATATCCCAAAATAACATTATCACAGACTACATGTTCTATCACAACTCATTAACCATCAAACATATCATAGACTATCATATGTACAAGATGAATACAACCATTCTTTAACTCAGTTTGTGCCTTTTTTTTTTTAAGATTTATTTATTTGACAGAGATAGAAAGCACACAAGCAGGGGGAGTGGCAGCCAAAGAGAGGGAGAAGGAGAAGCAGACTTCCCACTGAGTAGGGATCCTGATGTGGGGCTCAATCCCAGGACCCTGGAATTGTGACCTGAGCTGAAGGCAGCCACTTAACGACTGAGCCACCCAGGTGCCCCTCAGTTTGCATTTTCTGTTAAATATGACAAAAGCTCAAGAATTTACATTTTGTCTCAGGTCATGCAAACTTTCCCCAGAAATTCTGAAATATATGTTATTTAGATCTTGTTGGAACAACTTGCCTTGGCTTAAGAGAGGAATGTTTTGCTCAATTGCCTTTCAGAACCCATTTAGCACGGTGATCCTAAGACATCATGAAGACGTGAGGTTTAGATTCAATTTTAAGACCATTATTTGTGATTGTAAAGGCCAAAGGCTGTCCCAACACATGCTACTCTGGCATATTATTTTAAATAAAAGTTATTCAACAAGGACATTCAGAACCTCCTCTGTCCCCCTGAAAGCAGGAAGTGAATCTCCCCTGTGAAAGGACCTTCCTATACCAGGAGGTAAAGAGACACGTTTATCCCCAGAGATGGGAAATTTAGAACTAAGAAGTCTGTTTAAACAACCCTGGAGATAGATAGATAGATAGATATAGATATAGATATAGGTATATAGATATAGATATATATAATTTTTTTAAACCAACTTACTATCACAGCCCAAATTCTGTTTAGAGTTCCTTAAAATTTTAGAGTTCTCAAAATTAAGTTTTCTTTGTCCTGTCAACTCCTCACAGATTTATTGTCTCTTTGTCTAAAAAGTGTAAAAACTGCCCACCTGCCTTGTTCATTTCTTTGGTCTCAATTTCATTACTGGGCCTCCGTGAGCACATAATAAAACCTTGGGTTTTGCTCATGTTATCTGTCTCACATCAATTTAAGTCTTACTCTACCCAGAAAACCTTGAACGGTAGAGAGTGATTTTTCCTTCGCTTCTGATTATATTTTTGCCACTGGTAATTTTTGCTGGAGGGGAAAAATTTGCCTGTACTTTCAAGGTTTCTCTGGCTGGTCTATGAATTAAATTGACATAAGACGAATAAACAGGCAAAAATCAAATCTAATTACACAAGCACAGGGAATCCACATAAACCTAGGAGATTCCAAGGACAGTCAGGCAAAATGAGATTTATACATCATTCCGGACTAAGGAAGAGAGGGTGTGGCTCTGTTCTATAGGAAGAAAGACAATTCGCAGGAATAATGTAAAGAATAAATGTTTAGTAAATAAATGTTTATGGGGCCATCCGAAAACAATGGGACAGAGAGAGTACTTTGATCAAACAGATACTGGTAGGTTCCTTCTGTCTACCATATTCATATTATACTACAGTTTTCTATGGTGATAGCTTCTTTCCTGAAGATGGTTCTCTACTTAGGTTCCTTTAGGCAGTTAGTGAGGAGGTGAAAGGTTCTTCCTGAGCCTGCTTTTTCTTAGTAAGATACCTAGGAATAAACCTAACCGAAGAGGCAAAGAAGCTGCACAAGAGAACTATAAAGTAATCATGAAAGAAATTGAGGACGACACAAAGAAATGGAAAAATGTTCCATGCTCATGGATTAGAAGAAAACTGTGAAAATGTCTGTACTACCTAAAGCAATCCATACATTTAACACAATCCCTATCAAAATACCATCAATTTTTTTTCAAAGAAATGGAACAAATAATCCTAAAATTTGTATGGAACCAAAAAAGACCCCAAATAGCTAGAGGAATAATGAAAAAGAAAACCAAAGATGGTGGCATCACAATTCCAGACTTCAAGCTCTATCACAAAGCTGTCATCATCTAGGCAGTATAGTACTGGCACAAAAACAGATACATAGATCAATAAAACAGAATAGAGAGCCCAGAAATGGACCCTCAACTCTATGGTCAACTAATCTTCGACAAAGCAGGGAAAAATGTCCAACGGAAAAAAGACAGTCTCTTCAACAAATGGTGTTGGGAAAATTGGACAGCCACACGCAGAAGAATGAAACTGGACCATTTCCTTATACCACATACAAAAACAGACTCAAAATGGATGAAAGACCTCAATGTGAGACAGGAGTCCAACAAAATCCTAGAGTAGAACACAGGCAGCAACCTTTTCGACCTCAGCTGCAGCAACTTTTTCCTAGAAATATTCGAGGATGGAGACAAAGGGGAACATTCCTACACTGTTGGTGGGAATGCAAGCTGGTGCAACCACTCTGGAAAACAGCATGGAGGTTCCTCAAAAAATTGAAAATAGAGCTGCCTATGACCCAGCAATCACACTACTGGGTATTTACCCTAAAGATACAAATGTAGTGATCCAAAGGGGCACATGCACCCAAATGTTTATAGAATGTTTATAGTAGCAACATCCACAACAGCCAAACTACAGAAAGAACATAGATGTCCATCAACAGATGGATGGATAAAGAAGATGTGGTGTGTGTGTGTGTGTGTGTGTGTGTGATGGAATACTATGCAGCCATCAAGGGAAACAAAATCTTGCCATTTGCAACAACGTAGATAGAACTAGAGGATATTATGCTAAGCGAAATAAGTCAATCAGAGAAGGACAATTATCATACGATCTCACTGACATGAAGAATTCGAGAGGCAAGGCGAGAGGTCATGGGGGTAGCAGGAGAATAAATGAAAACAAGATGAAATCAGGAGGGCGACAAACTATAAGAGATTCTTAATCTCAGGAAACAAACAGAGTTGCTGGGGGTGGGGGGTAGGGATGGGGTGGCTTGGTTATGGACATTGGGGAGGGTGTGTGCTATGGTGAGTGCTGTGAAATGTGTAAGCCTGATGATTCACAGACCTGCACCCCTTGGGCAAATAATTCATTATATCTTAATTAAAGGGGGAAAAGTAACAATCAAAAAAAAAAAAGAATCAGCTTAAAATAATCCCAGCCAAAGACACACATTTTGAAGGGCCAAATTTTGCTCCCCTACATTTGCATCAATGTTGAAAGTTTAATGCACATGCAATTTTCCTGTTATTAAGGGGGGAGCGAATTCATTACAAAGTCATCTTTCCTAAGAACTAACTGATGGACACACAGTATTTTGAAATTACTATTTTCAGGATCACAGGGAAATCACGTAAAGTATTACTGCTACTAATTATCTCATATGTCTCTGGTCCTAACACCTAAGATTCAAACATCCAGATTCTATCCCAAGTGTCCAGGGCATTTTGTTTTGAACTAAAAAATTCTCCGCCCGCCCCGTACCCCGTAACAGTGAAACTCCTCATCTGTTCCGTTGTCTCTCTTCCTACATAATTCATTTACACCACCTCTGTTATCCAGATTGCAAACCTCCAGAATTCTTATACAACCAGACTACCTCAGAACCTAACAGTTCAAAGGAAAAGTAAGAAAGAACTAGTGATTTAAAAAACCAAAGGAAAACCATTTAAAAAAAGAAATAGCCCAAAGAATAACCTGAAGCATAACTTTGGGAGGCTGGCCAGAGGGAGAAGAGCAGTCTGGTTTTCTGATGACCAGGCCTGGCTCTTTATATGAGGCCATAACACAACAGGGAAACAAAAGATAATACGAAATAAAGCAGAGGAGGGGCCCCTAGGTGGCTCAGTCGGTTAAGCGTCTGCCTTAGACTCCGTTCATGATCTCCGGGAACTGGGATTGAGCTTCAGTCCTCAGTTGGAGTCTCCACTCAGCAGGGAGCCTGCTTCTCCCTCTTCCTCTGCCCTTCCCCCCAACACTTTAGTGCGCACACACACTCTCTCTCTCAAATAAATAAATAAAATCTTAGGGGGAAGAAAAAGGAATCAAGCAGAACAAAGAAGAGTGATGGGTCAGGGAGCCAAGAGAGCAAAGCCACTCTGCTAACAGGGTCACCCTCTCTGCGTGGGTCACTCACGTTCACCACCCTGCAAGGGACCACTCTGTTGTCAGGCAGATGACCTGCATCTGGCACACAGCCCAGAGCCCAACCAGTCCCCACGGCCACCTTGAGAGCAAGGCTATGGAACCCAAGGAGAACACTGTATCTATCACAGCCTCGGACTTTAATAAAAACCACTAATTATCGAGCACTTAATATGTGCCAAGTCCAGCTCTAATTACATCCTTTAGTGCTTCAATTCTACCTCTGAGGTGGGTACAATTATTAGCACCCTCTGTTAGACCAGGTCCTACAACAGTCAGATCCTGAGATAGGAATTAAATTTCCCCTGATTTTTGGCCAGATAAAATATGAGTTCTACTAAAAGTTAAAGTATAGTTTCAAAGGGAATTATTTGTTATCTTAAATTCACATCTAACTGGACACCCTGATGCTTATTTGCTGTTTAACCTGACGACCCTGTATTAGGGGAACTACTTAAATGAGGGATAAGAGGGTGGGGGCTGGACGAGGCTGGGAGAGGCCTGAGACCATGATGACATGTGAGGCCAGGGAGAAGAAAGCAGATTAGTTGCAAACATCACAAAGGGACAGTTAGGCAAAGCCACCAACAAGTCCACAAGCCAGAGCGGTAAATAAAGGATCTTTGTGTGGCCCAGGATTGGATCTACCTTCATAATCATGCCACACTCAGTGGGCTAGGAGCAGCCACAGGGGCCTAGCCTCAGGAAATCCCAGGGATAGATGGCAGAGCACAGGGGCTGAGGCCCTTGGTCAGCTGCAGCTGAAGATTAGCAAAGCACATCCTAGTGGCCACCACACTCCCACAATCCATTTTATTGGCAGTGAAACTGCGTCACGGAGAAGTTAAGTAATTTATCAGAAGTCAGGGCTAATTAGTTCAAGAGACAAGATTTGATGCTCTGATTCCAGAAGCCTTGCTAGAGATTGCTAGGCTGCCTCCTAGGTCTCCATTTCATGCACGTTTAGAAACGATCTGAAACTCGCACCACTGTATTTAACAAATAGCCCCATGCTCACTTGGGATACAGGGTTCAAGTAAACGAAGGCTAGGACAGTTTAAACCGATGTCCACCAAAGCAAGTATGTTTATAAACTACCAAAATTAGGAGATCCATTCCCAAGCCTAGCTAAGTACAGAGCAATATGAAAAAATTGCATAACCAGAAGCGCCTGGGTGGCTCAGTCCATTAAGTGCCTACCTCTTGATTTCAGCTCAGGCCATGATCTCAGGGTCATGAAATCCAGGCCTGGGCTCCATGCTCAGCGGGGAGTCTGCCTCTGTGACTCTCTCTCTCTCCTTTTGCCCCTCTCCACCACTTGTGCTCTCCAAAATAAATAAATAAATATATCTATTAAAAAAATATGTGGCCAGAATTATTCTTGGACAATTAAGAATTGCTCAAGAATGATTCTGTGGTAATTAAGATTAGTACTATCTCTTTTTAATAACATGACATCGCTAAACTCTAATTCATTAGGCTCCTCAAATCTTAGAATACCTGCAATATGTTTCCATTATCAGGCACCAAGCAAGGCCAAAGTCTGAATGAGATGCCAGGTAAACCTTCTGTAACATTGGTTGAGGCTTTTCTTAAAAGGCCTGGAAATACGTCTGAACACCTGAAGTTTAATTTCCTAAAAAGAAACATTTCCAGAAAACATTTCCTTTTTCAGAGAAGGGACTAGAGAATTAAGAGATGACCAAGGCCATCCAACGGGTCTGAGAGGCTAACCCATGTCCACTGACCACCTGCCTTCTGGGAGCAGCTGGAGGTCTGTGCAGGGGCTCCCAGCCTCTGTAGAATACAGTGACCTCAACAAATTCTTGAAGAAGCCAGGACCTGTGCAGGCAGCCCCTGTTGTCCTGGAACTGAAGACACAAGACTTGACCAAAGCCACTTCTCATCTCAAGCCTGCACACAGGAACGTCAGGGGCCCAAACTTCCCGTTTCTCAATAATCTCCTAGAAGTAAATCCGTTACATTGTTCAAGATTCCTAAGTCCAGTCCAAAACACCCTGGATTTTTGTAGTGATGACCTTCAGGGTACTGGGCATGGCTTCTAAATTATCCCTATTAAATAGAGTGTCCTATGCTTTGAGAAGCTCCTCAGGTTAGAAAATCACATGGTGACTTCCATCCAAACATTCAAATGCTGTACCAAAATGACTCACGTGGGAATCTTTTAACTTTCCTACATCCTCAGTCAGAGAGGATAGTTTTCTTGTCCTCTTTCTGCACCTTAGGCTTGCTTAATAAAACACATTCCATGTGTCTTCCTCCCTTCCCAGGTGACAGAGGACCGGGGAACAGGTTGCATGTGAAGAAAATCAATTAACAGCAATAACCAATTTGCATTAGATCCGACACCCCTCCATGATAACTTAGGAAAACAACTGCCAACTATGATGGTTCCAAATCTCCCAGATAGCAGGCTGGTCTGAATTAGCAGTTTATGTTGCCCCTCATACACACACACTCACACAATCACTAATCATGGAATGTTCTAGGTATACGGGATGAGATCTAGAACCAGTAGTCACATCTTGCATTTGAGTTTTACCAAAAAGTGGATCGAGCGGGGAATTCCAGCTGGGTGAGGACTGAAGGTGGTTTTTCCCTCTGACTGGGTGTGGGAGGATGTGGAAGTGTTTTTCAATCAGTCTTACCAAGCAAAGTTTTCCAGTGCACAAACCTGAGAAGAAATTTCTCTTCTCTGGGGCCTGTGCAAACTCTGGGAAAATACCCAAGCATAAAATGGCCCCTGGCTTGTTTTCTTTCTTTGCTTTGTCTTAGGGAAGTCTGTCATCAAGTCTCACCCAAAATATGCCAAACCATATTTGTTGTACTTGTCTCTCAAAACCTTGTGTTTTTCAGTTGAGCCTATGAAGGTGGATCTGTCAGGACCAGATATGCTGCCTTCCAGTGTTGCAACTGGAAACAACTCAAGTCCCAGCCCTAGCATGTGCCATGTTCCCTCAGTGATTATCAAGGGGAAATACTGATGGTAGCTAAAAATAGCAGTGATTAAAAACAGTCTCCCCAAATGCCCCACAGAAGGGCAGAGGAACGTATGAATTTCTTAGAGAAATCAGAGCACGGCTCTGGTAGAACACTAAGTTTTATGAGACTCAGATGAGTAGATAATGTGATTTTAAGGGGTTACAATTTAATGATACTAACACTGCACACAAATTTGATTTTTATCCTCTGCCTGGGCTTTGGAGAGGGCAGGAGACAGGCTCAGGAACAAAAAAATATTTTCTTAGGAGGAAAATGCCCATTTTGTGGGTTTCACTCAGTCCCAGGGACACACTTTCATACAAGGAAGTGGCAGTTTTTCCTTTTCCCAATTTGTATAATGTCAGGAAGAATAGACAGCCTAGTTTTCTCTCCCACAAAGGCAAGGAAGAGCAAGGAACAGGTAGGGTTACTCAAGTAAGGCCACTTGTGTGTCATAGACTGTACACCCCAAATCTGATGATGGAGGAGAAATAAGTGACAGTGACCACGCACACAATTATTCCATTTTGCTTCTAAAATCACATGTATAATTAATAATTACATGGGATACCATTCCACCTCTCTTCCACGCCCTATGAAAATGTGGGCCTCACTCCAGGCCAGACACCAGACACCTTGGTGTCCTGTTCCTCCTCCTGGAAAGTCTGTCACCTGTGCCAGCCTCCTTCCGGCTGGAGGGGAGGAGAGACTTTTCCACCACCTTCTCAGGTTCTGAGGCTGGGGTCCAGGAATTAACTGACAGGAGAAAAAGCAACAGATTTTCCTGATGTTACTATTTCTCCAAGGAATGGGTGGTTTCCTACACGTAAGTTAAAATCCAAAAGAAGCAGTTAGACTTGCAGGCCTATAGACCATTTTAGCAAAGAGCAATAAATTGTGGAGATATGACAAGATGAAGGAAAGGTGGCTTGGGGCCGGACACAGTGAAGTGTGACAAGGTGACTAGTATATACATGGGGAAAACTAGTACCAGGGAAGGGCTGTTTTCATAAGGTATTTGTAAGAATTTCTGTGCAGAATCATCTCATGTTGACTCCCTGTGTGTAACGGTAAGAATGTGCTCCTTCTTCCTGGTACACGGAGGCCATCTTTCCTGCAGGAGATCTAGACTCTACTTCTAGGCACAAAGTGTGAGATCCGACAGCCCTTCCTGCACCTGCTACTTCTCAAGTGCATTTGCTCTAAATATTCAGTATGCCAAAGACGCCTTTTTGGAGGGGTCATGTGCTCTGATCCCTCTCACTACGTTGCCTATACTTCTGCTAAGACACTCGGCAATTTCTATCACCAACTACATGACCATTCTCATCCCTGTGGAAATGTTTTCTCCTCAACAAGGCGATACCTGACCTCCCTGTCTAAATGAACATATTCCAGGGGCACCTGGGTGGCTCAGTTGTTAAGTGTCTGCCTTCAGCTCAGGTCATGATCCCAGGGTCCTGGGTTCAAGCCCCACACTGGGCTCCCTGCTCAGCGGGAAGCCAGCTTCTTCCTCCCCACTCCACCTGCTTATTTTCCCCCTCCCGCTGTCACTCTGTCAAATAAATAAATAAAATTTTTAAAAGATAATAATCAAATAAGTGCACATATTCTTCATTTCCTCTCTGACTCCAGAATTCTACCTTTGTTTTTTTTTTAGTAACAATATTGAGTGGTTTATTCACTTAAAGTTGTTGGATTGTAAAATTTAAGAAATAGTTTATATTTTTAATGTTATAATAATAAGCTCATTTTGTTCCTTTATAAACTCTTGTTTACATACTCCAGGTACTCCTTTTGAATGGTTTCTTTGGCTAACCTAAGAATTTACTTCTTTTTGTCCAATACTAGGCTAGCCATTGATATTTTTAAAATTTTTAAGGTTAACTTGAAAAATTTGGTGTGAGGGAGCTTCCAAGAAAGTTTCCTGAGAGAAATATTATAAACAATTTTGATTGCTTTATTCTATTACAGGAGCTACTTAATTGATATTTGCAGCTGTGTAGAGAGAGAAAGAAAGGAAAAGAACTGATAACTGAATAGTACTGGCCTCTTAAATATGACTCATTATTGTTGTTATTGCTTTCAAATATATCTTATATTTACAACATGAACAAATAGAACTGCATTAAAAATAAACAAGTGACTTGAATAAGTAAGCATGCAATTGAAATGTTTCAGTGGTGATATGTTTTATTTATAAATGTTATAGTCTAGAAATTTTTAAAATTAGTTTAATTTGGAACTATAGGATATATTGAGTGTCATCAACACTGGAATTTACTGCTTATTTCTCACAGGTCCAAAATACATACCTGACTACGTTTAAGTGTGGATATATAACTGGCTTCAGTATAACACACATGTAGCTGGGTTACATTTTAATTTACATTTCAACCGCTGACACACGTGCAGAAAATTACTTTTTTTTTTTTAAACATATTTTAGTTCTTCCTTCTATCTGTCAACTTCTGTAAATAAGTAAAATAAAGCAGAAATAATTTTATCAGGTAAAATTGATCTGATCTCCAAAATTATAAAAAACCTTTTCAGATTACTTTTCTCTCCTTCCTCAAGATGGGTTCTAGGTTTGTAGGTGAGAGTCTTTTTTTTTTTTTTTAATTTTTTATTTTTTATACCCTCTCTTTTTTTAAGGGCATTCTGTTTCAGATATCTCAACATGCAGTCAAAGTATTTGTTGGTGTATTTGTTTATTGACTTTAGCCACCTCCAGACTGAGGGCAAAGACTACATCTACTTGTTCAAACCAGCCCAGCACTTAGTACAGTGCCTGACACAGAGCAGGTACTCCATCAGTATCTGTTAAATAAATGAACACAGAGAGATAAGGACAAATATCCAAGTGTTATCAGTGCTTCTCTCCAGTTGGCGAAACCATGGTTGCCAGATTTTTTCTCTTCTGCCTTGGGTACTTTTTTTTTTTTTTCTTCCCTAATGCCTTGCTTCCATCATAGGAAAATAATTTATTCATACATTTTTAAAAGATGGTTCTTAATAACATACTGGAATGCTTTTTTAATTTCAAGTAGTCACGTCTTTATATAGAAGCTCAAGGCTTTTCAATAGTTCCACAACAAAAGAAGGTTAATTTCTGCTGCGATTACTTGCTTCTCAACTTGACCAGGAGGTTACCACACTGAATACAGTGAAAGGGCAGTGAGTAGTCATGTAAAAATCATAGGCTTCATGTTCAGTAGTTCCCAGTTCTGTACATGTGGAAAAATGATCTGTACTATATGAGCCTTATTTCCTTATTTAAAAAATATTCATTTCCAGTTTTGCTTTATATGTAATATTTTGTTTCTCATAACATTCATGGTCACAATTCTCAATTAACTCTTCAAGAAAACTAAAATCTCCTGTGTAGGTTGATCTAAAAAAAAAAAAGGTAAAATATTGGCAGTTTAAATTAAAAACGAAATGGCAATTTCCAACGATTCAACATAATGGGTGTTTTTCAACCTGAGGTCTCAGGAGAACACCTGGTATTTTGAACTGAGGCACTGCCCAAACTCCGGAAGTTCCCCAAATGACCCCACGTGACAGGACTGTCAGCTTTTTGACCCCTACTAGTTCAAAGTACAGGGGCATTTGAGAGCAAAATTTCTTAATGTCCCATGACTCCAATTAGAACTTTATCAAGTTCCCAATTTCGTCACTGCCTAAGCTGAATGAGAATTCCTAGAGGGGAGGGAAAAAAAAAAAGGTATTCACTTAAAAATGAAGGCAAAGAATTTTCTCATAAAGCCACGGCGCATAGATTTGAATGATAGCTCATCAAGGCCCCTTCTCCACACCTCCTCCCACACCCCTGCCCCGGAGCCCACGTCACCCACAGCCACCAGTCCTTTGGAAAAAAGACAAAATTTCCCTGCTCCTTTATGGCTAAGAAGGTACGCGGAACAAGGTTTAGACAACCGACGTGTATAGGAAAGAACTGGTTTGAGAAACATGCCATTGTTAAGGAAGTGCTTATTCATGTGAGCTAAGTTAAAGGAGACACTAAAGAAATGTAAATCCTTTAAAGGAAACAGGAAAAAGAAACTGGCTCCAGTGACATAAAAATAATAGGGGAGTGGTGGCTGGTTGGCTCTGTGGGTAAAGCATGGGACTCTTGATCACGAGGTTTGAGTTCAAGCCCCATGTTGGGTATGAAGCCTACTTTAAAAAATAGTAGTAACAGGGGAAAATCTTTTTCAAAAAATGCAATTGGTTGATTTTTCCTTATGTTTAAGAATGAAACAAAATACCAAGTTGGACACAGCAAACTTCCTGCTCCATTCAGTTACAGGTACACAGATTCCTTCTGCCTCCTGGCACATATTAAATATTATCAATGTGAGGTTTTGTTTTGTTTTGAGATTTTATTTATTTGAGAGAGAAGGAGCACAAGCAGGGGGAGCAGCAGGCAGAGGGAGAGGGAGAAGCAGAGGAGGGAGCCCCACACGGGGCTCAATTCCAGGATTTGGGGATCATGACCTGAGCCAAAGGCAGATACTTAACCAACTGAGCCACCTAGGCGTCCCTATATCAACATCTGATGTACTAATTTGTTAGTATTTCTAAGTCAAGGGGTGAGACAGGAAGAGAGGACAGGTTCCACATTTGTGAGCAGACAGGTATGAAATAAATCAGCCAAGAAAAGCACCTCACCTAAGGCTGTCCCAAGATTCTGAACACCTGAAAGTGGCATCCTTTTCTATGGTCATCCCAGCTAGATTTAGATTTTTTAATCCCACTCCCTCTGGTCCTCAAAAATGCAAATGTTAAACCAACATATGATTAGGAGGGGCTCCGTGTAACAAAAACACCAAAATTACAGTAGCACGGAACAGGATAAAAGGTTAGCTCCCTGCCTCAGAAAAGCCCAAGGGCTGGCAATCCAGAGGTAGTAATCTGCTTCCAGAAGTCCTCAGAAACCCAGCCTATTTTTTCACAGGCTATACCTCCCAGCAAAAAACTGGGAAGATGCTTTCTTTATTCCATACCTCCTGTTAATAGGAGAGAATGGATGGTAGTGGGAAATGGGGCTCCTTTACCACAACCAAATTTTACCAAACACATGAGAGGGATGAGAATATGCCACCCCCAAATATGCCACTTCAGCATAAAAATTATTTTGAGCTGAATCCAAGTGAGAATCTTCTTCTAATCTGCCTAAAAGTATAAACTTCCCTTATAAAGGTACCCCCCTCTCTTGTACCTGGAAGAGAACAAACTTCATAACCAGACACAGACAAAGTGCTGAGATGAGTCTGCATATACCTTACCAGGTAACTTTATCTTTCATTAGTTTCCCTCATATATTCACCTCTCCACAGTCTACCACCCCGAAAGTCCAAACCCCTTTTCCTTTGTCTTGTCATTTCTCAACAATTTATCACACTTTGTTAAAACAGTATGTGAGCCCCCAAGTTCAACCACTTCTTTCGGCTTTTTACTTCATTTTTATGAAGGCATCCATGCACATAAAAGTTAATAATACAATTTGTATTCCTTTTCTCTTGTCAATCTATCTTTTTTTCAGTTGGATTCACAGGTCCCAATTAATGAACCTAAGAGGGTACAGTATAATTTTTTTATTCCCCTATACATACAAAAAGAAGCCAAAATCTCCACAAAGCATCCATTTATTTGCTCATTCAAGAAACATATACTGATTCCATACTGTGTACCATGCATCCCATTAGATAACAGGAGAGAGTGAGCTAGACAGGTTCTGCCTAAGATGGACAAGGTCTTGACCTCAGACAACTTTCATTTACTTGACTGAGGGAAATGAACAGTTGAAAATAACGATGCATTGTAACTGCTGGGGGCAAAAAGAGAGACAAGTCCATTTGACCTTGGAGTGAAGATGCTCATAGAAAGTTTTCTGTAACCTTCCTTATTGTTAAGGGATACTCACAAGACAAAAGAAATAACAATGAACCAGAAGTAGATCTTGCAAGTGTAAGAAGAATCCTAAAGCAAATTTCCCGTAATGATTATGAGTCACAGCGCGGCGGGCACTATGTTGCTTGATGGTAAACAGGTCAGCCAGGGAGTCTTCGCTGGAGGGAATGGTTGGACCAGTTAGAAAGCCCCTTTTCTTTCTGTAAGCTACTAAAAATTCAAGCCCTTCAAGTCATTTAGGCAACTCTGAGGGAACAATTAGGCTTTTGCCCACTTCACAGAAACCATGTTACAGAGAAGCATTCTGTTGGGGGAGAGAGGAAATGACATACTGATGAGGTTATTTGTTTATAAAGAAGCAAGACAACGATGACTCCAGCCACTTAGCCTGAGAGGCACATGGATGGTAAAATCTTCATGATGGGGCACCTGCCCTCTTGTAGTGTGGAAGTTCTGGAAGCCAGAGTGGAGAGAGCTGCTGGGAAGACTGCACTACCTGCAACCTGCGTAGCTCTTGTGTTTTCTATAAGCAAGAATACTACAAGATCCCTCAAGGAGGAACAGAGGCCGGGTGAGCATAAGAAAGTCATAGTTAAATGTGCAGGGGTCAAAAAATAGAAATGGGGAATGAGGCTAGGAGGCTCTCAGCTTACCTGAGCTCACAGAAAATACTAGAATGATCTGTCATTTACTTGGCAGCCGAGAATGGCAGAGTTGGGAAAATGTCTTACGTTGTCCGACTCCTTGCATAGAGCAAACTAGGAGACTAAAAATTCAAGTCATTTGATGTAGAATCCATAGCCTACAGATTACAGAAATGTCCTGATACTTTTTCTTTAAGGATTCTTTTCCATCTCAGGAGATTAAAATCATTCGATCACTCTTTGGGCATCTGGAGTCAGGGTTAAACACACCACAGAAACACCACAATGATTATGCCTAATTTTTAAAGTTGGAACAGGTCATTACTTCAAGGCAAGAAAATAACTTTTCAGTTAATCATCTTATTTCTAAAATAGTTTGTCATATTTTAAAATTAAAGCTATTCCAGCACCTGGGTGGCTCAGTGGGTTAAAGCCTCTGCCTTTGGCTCAGGTCATGATCCCAGGGTCCTGGGATCGAGCCCCACATCGGGCTCTCTGCTCAGCAGGGAGCCTGCTTCCTCCTCTCTCTCTGTCTGCCTCTCTGCCTACTTGTGATCTCTGTCTAATAAATAAATAAAATCTTTTTAAAAATTAAATTAAATTAAAGCTATTAATACTCAGGAATATAATATAAAATGAAAAACTTATTCTCCAAGCTGCAGTACAAAATACAACAAGATGCATCCCTGGGACGCAGTCCCCTTCATACTATCCCCAGAAAAGGCAATGTGACTCTTCGGCTCTGAAAAAGGAGAGAGGCAAGGCTTCTCTCACATGCATGGTCTAAGTTTGTGAGCAAACCTCTCCCTCCTGGCTCACAGTAGAACGTCCTCAGGTTGACCACCCATTCAGATGATACACTATGAAATGCAAAATATCTCCTCATTCCGCACAGGAAATTTTCACAGCTAATATAATAGCCAACCAAGCGAATATGCATCCACTGCCTCAAACCAGGTCAGGAGCAGGGATGACCAGTTCTATGGCTACCTGGCTCTGAGCAATCCAACATCAGGAGTTCAAGCCACACTCCTTGGGCTGCCACGCCCATCAGAGGCAGCTCTGGAGGTCCCACCACAATGCCATTGCCCAGCCTAAGGTGATTCTGACTACACACCTGAGACATGCTCACGTTCTTCTCTACCTTCCCAGACAGGTAACTACTCTGAAGCCCAGGTCCTGTACCTGACAAAGAGGGCCCCAGCCTGTCCAGACCATGGTCTCTCCCCTAGATCCTGTCTGCTGTAGGAATGACCTTTCAATCAGGGTGACCCTATCTTAACTAAATCCAGGCCCCTGGGTCCACCCAGGCAGGCCTACATGAATTCCACAGAATGTAGAGAGTTTTACCACGTCTCTCAATATCATCTTTCTATTAGACGTTGTACACACAATTTGCCTATTTGTGCATTTGTATTTCATGATAGTGTTGGGAAAAGCAGCCAAATTGTGCCTACAGAAGACAGTGAGTGCTAGAAGAGATGTGGAATCCACTCTAGCCCTTCTGAAAGCCCCATTGTGACACATTATGAAACCACTGAGCCCCAGAGCAGGAAATGGGAGCCAAGAGGCCACACTAGTGGAAGCTCCTGTCCTGGTTCCTGGGTTCCCTTCTATTTCCTACTCCTCTTTTACCAGCACCACCTTCTCCCAGGGTTTGCTCTTTCTCTTCAGCCTGGTGTCCCCACAGGGTTTCCCACCCCCCTCTGCCAACCCTGGTCCCAGTGTCCGACTTGTCCAGGCTTCTCTGTTCCACCTTCTGCTCTTTCCTAACCAACTTCGAACGTTCCCTTATCAGCTGCTTTGGGAAGCTCACCCCCTCCACTTCCTACTAAAGGATAAAGGACGGAAAGCCCTCAGGGATGAAGACAGACTCTAAATGCATTCTTAATTGGCAGAGTATCCACATAAAGCAGCAAAAAGACACGTGACAGAGAATATTCCAGACAGTAAGCAGAGGGGAGTCTTTTAATAAACACGGAGTTGGAAGGCGTAATTTTCCAATATCCCTTCTGTCCTCTCAACATAATGCCATACCCACGTTTTGACTGGCTATCTGGGTCCCAAGAATAAAGGTCTGGGGGCGCCTGGCTGTCTGAGTCAGTAGAGCGTGCAACCTTTGATCTCAGGGTGGTGAGTCAAAGCATAGTGATTACTTTAAGGGAAAAAAAAAGGAATTAAAGGTTTCTCAACCTCTCATTGGTTGTGTCTGCTGTGTGAGTAAGTTCTACTTCTGTAATGTGAGGGGAGAGGACATGTGCAGTGTCTGGGTAACACGCTTCAACGGAAGAGCACCTTCCTTACCCTAAAGAGCGAAATGTGAGGTGGCAATGACCCACCTTTCACTATGTGGGACAACAAAGAAGCCTAAGGCCTGGACCCTGTGGGTCACTGACCCACCCTGGACTAATTTACACCTGAACTCTTAAATCAGAGAAAACTATTCTGTTTAGCCTTTCCTCTCGGTAGTCTCTGCTCAAGCAGTTAAAATAACATCCTTAATAATGCCAGGGTCCTAACTTAAGTCTAGGTAAACTTCTCACTCTTCGTGGAAAACCTGTGCTTAGCCAAGGGCTTTTTGAAATATGCCTAATTCATCAGAGCTGAAAGAATAAAGCCATTGAGCCTCTGGGTGGGAAGAAAAGGTATGAAACTGGGAAAGATCATGGTTGTGGCCAACTGTAGTGAATTAGAGTACACCACCTACGCTTTCAAAAAAATTTAATTTGAGTTTTATGGAAGTTAAATTCCAAACAAAACAGGCACCGGGCCAATTCTGGCCCACAAGGCACTACTTTCCAGCCTATTCACTTCACACGAAAGAGTTAGGGCCAGAGAGATCAGGGGATTCCTCAGAGCCTTCACCCCACTAGAAACAGAGCTGTCCCTAGACATGGACCTTCTGCTTCCAGAGCTTACTTCTCTGTTCGTCCAGTTGAAGCCCCATGCATCTCTGTTCCCTGGCAATCAGGCAGGGTGGGGGGCACCTAAATACCATTCGGAATTAAACTCGAAACTGCACATTTAAGAAGAGGTCAGGTCCTCTTTGTCTCTCTTCCTCAACAGTGCAATCCTAAAGCCATTCGATGGGTAAGAAGGATGTCCTCATGTAGGAGGTAGCTGTGGGGAGGTGTCTCAGGCTGAGCTGGGTGAGGAAGATGTCCATGGTGAGGGCAAGTCCAGTGCCCTGAGAACCAGGGTGAGGTGAGCAGGGTGTCCTTGGGGGAAGAGGGGGTTGGTGAAATCAACCAGAACAAGGATCGAGGGTCCTAGGAAGCAGGTTTCTATCAGAGACAAAAGCAGCAAATCCTGGAAGGGTGAAAACTGAACAAGCACTGTGATGTTGGACTGGTTTGTGAAGTTCTGATGTGACCTCATGGTTGTCCAGATGTAGAAAGGTTGTACGTCCATGTATTTCCCAACTCTGTCTACTGTGAGGACCTGACAGCACTGAAATCTTCATGTTGATACGTCTTGGCTTCTAAATAGGATTCTTGACTAAATGGCTTGAGAAAATGGATGATTCCAGGGCTGGGGCAGGTAACTACAAGAACCACCCAGAACATCTTGCTTCAAAAAGGAAAGCAGGGTCTAAAGAAGAATGAGAACACATCAAGAGAACACAGAAGCTAGTTTCACGGGTATCCTGCTAGCCAAATCAGGTATCAAAATTTATTTTGAGCATGTAACTTATTGGCTAAAAGAGGAAAACATAAAAACATACAAATGTAAGTAAATAAACATAAAATCTGAGGGAAAAACAGGCCACATACATAGTTTCAAAGTACCTCCCCACGAAAGACATTCATGTACAAAGGATAAAAGAATTGTTTTACAATGGAGAATGCCAGCAGACAACACCCTGTGAGAGCTACATGAACATCCTCTGTAACAAACAGATGGCAACCACACCCCACCTATTAAGATGCAGTGAGGCCACTACTGGGTATTACCCCAAGATACAAATGTAGTGATCCGAAAGGGCAAGTGCACCCAAATATTTACAGCAGCAATGTCCACAATAGCCAAACTATGGAAAGAACCTAGATGTCCATCAACAGATGAATGGATAAAGAAGATGTGGTGTATATATACAATAGAATACTATGCAGCCATCAAAAGAAATGAAATCTTGCCATATGCAATGATGTGGATGAACTAGAGGGTATTATGTTGAGCAAAATAAGTCAATCAGAGAAAGACAATTATCATATGATCTCCCTGATATCAGCAATTTGAGAAGCAGGGCAGCAGGTTGTGGGGTGTAGGGAAGGAAAAAAATGAAGTAAGATGAGATTGGGAGGGAGACAAACCGTAGGAGACTCTTACTCTCACAAAACAAACAGAGGGTTGCTGGGGTGAGGAGGGTATGGAGAGGGTGGCTGGGTTAGGGACATGGGGAAGCTGTTATATGGTGAGCGCTGTAAAATGTGTTAAACCTGATGATTCACAGACCTGTACCTGTGGCAAATAATACATTACATGTTAATAAAAGTAATTTAAAAAAAAAGATGCAGTGAGGCAAACACAGCATCACTTCTGTGATTGTATTGCTCTACCAGTTTTTTTGTAGATTTTATTTACTTGTGCGCAAGAGAGAGTACATGAGCAGGGGGAGAGGCAGAGGGAGAAGCAGACACCCTGCTAAGCAGGGAGTGCAATGTGGGGCTTAATTCCAGGACCCTGAGATCATGATCTGAGCCAAAGCAGATGCTTAACCCACTGAGCCACCTAGGCACCCCTTACAACACAAACCTTAAGCCCAAATATTCTCATGAGCAAACACCACGTTCAGGGGCATTCTACCAAGTAAGCTGTAATTTCTAAAGCATCATGGTTGGGATGGCTGGGTGGCTCAGTCAGTCAAGTGCCTATCTTCAACTCCAGTCATCATCTCAGGGTCCCACAATTGAGCCCCATGTGGGGGCTCTCTGCTCAGAGGGAATCTGCTTCTCCTTCTGTGCTCTTCCTCTCAAATTAATAAAATCTTTTTAAAAAGTGTTGGGGTGTCTGGGTGGCTCAGTGGGTGAAGCCTCTGCCTTCGGCTCAGGTCACGATCCCGGGGTCCTGGGATCGAGCCCCACATTGGGCTCTCTGCTCAGCAGGGAGCCTGCTTCCTCCTTTCTCTCTGCCTGCCTCTCTGCCTACTTGTGATCTGTCTCTGCCAAAGAAATAAATAAAATCTTTAAAAAAAAAAAAAAAGTGTCATGGTTATAAAAGCAAAAAAAAAAAAAAAAAAAACCAAAGAAAAAGTAGATAGAATAACACAGCTCCTTTTGGGTATAAAGGAGATTACTGATACAAGGGGCTAAAGTAGAACAGCATCTGAGAACAAGATGTAATATATCAGTAGTTCCCTGATTTTGATGGTGTGTAACAGTTACATAGGAAAATGTCATTTGTAAGAAATATACACTCAAGGATTTGGGGTGATGGGAGGGGTCAACTACATTGTCTCAAATAGTGAAGGGAAAGAAGTTCTTTGTACTGTACTCCAATTCTGAAGGTTGTGAAAATATCAAAATAAAAAATAAATAAAATCATAGAAGAAAAAATGAAGGGACAGCGATTAGAAAGAGGTAGGCAAGGAAGGATAGCATTAATTTTAGATGACTCGTTATTAGAGCACTACTAACTCTGGAGCCAGACTGCCTGGGTTCAAATTCCACCCCACCATTTATCAGCTGGTAGACTTGGGGAAAAGTTACTCACCACCACCCCCCCCCCCGTTCCTCCATTTCCAGGTTAATAAAATGTGGATTATCAGAGTACCTATTTCATAACTTGTTATGAGAATTAAACGGGTTTCTATTTGTTAAGTGCTTTGAAAAGTACCTGGAACATAGTGAGTATCATAAAAGTTCATAAAAGTGTAAGTAAAAGAAATAAAATGTCCCCTGGAGTAGTTCAAACTGGAATAACCTCACACATAGGCTCCACGAGGGACAGGCGGGGAGTGGATGGAAAATGAAACTTAATAATATTTCTTAACTTAAAACAAAAGATACTCCTGTGCAATTACGGCCCAAATACTATGTTTTCACTGACATTCCGTGCTCAGATTTTACCCAAAGTCAATCACCCACGGAAGCTCAGGTGATGTGTCATTAGCCGACCAGAGGTAGGAAATGCGGGTTACCAATGGTGCTGGAATGTAAAGCATTTCATACAAGTAGGGCATGGTGCTTAGCACATCCTTCTTCTGAATACAAAACCTTTTCCAGGTGACCTCCTGGCTAGGACAGTCCACACAACTTCCTTCTCTGCCGAACTTGCGCATTTGCTCTGAGCAGCAGCGCCACCTACAGCTCAACGCCGTAAAGACAACGCCATAGTATGAATCCTGGTCAAACCTCCCCAACTCTGGAGTTGAGGGGCTAAAAGACCTTCACCAGCCAAGAGCAAATGTAAAGTACTGACAGGATCTGTGTTTCCATTTTTGTAAAATAAAGACTTAATTTATCTAACACAGAGAGAGAGCGCACATGCACAAGCAGGGGAAGGACAGAGAGAGAGGGAGCAGCCAACTGCCACTGAGCAGGAAGCCCCATGGGGGCTTGACCCCAGAACCCTGGGATCGACCTGAGCAGAAGGCAGACCTTTAACGGCCTGAGCCACCCAGGTGCCCCCATGTTTCCATTTTCAAACCTAATCCACCTTAGAAAGTCAATTCTATGTAATAACTTACACATAAGGAAAGGGAAATCTCACCTACAACTGGAATCTTAAAATACACAGGCGGGGCTCCTGGGTGGCTCAGTGGGTTAAAGCCTCTGCCTTCGGCTCAGGTCATGGTCCCAAGGTCGTACGATCGAGCCCCGCATTGGGCTGCTCTGCTCAACAGGGAGCCTGTTTCCTCCTCTCTCTCTGCCCCCCTCTCTGCCTACTTGTGATCTGTGTCAAATAAATAAATAAAATCTTTTAAAAAAATCAATAAAATCTGAGTACTATGAAGTTGTTCTCTATTTTATTGATAAATTTAGTTCCAACGAAAACCCCCCAGAACATCCCTTTTCAAAAACATGAAATATCCTTCTACGTTTCTTTTAGGAAAATATGGAAAACACTCTAATAAGAGTGGTCAACATCTACAGAGCCCTCACCATGTGCCAGGCAGTGTTACTTCTTTTTTTTCCTTAAAAATTATGGCAGGTATTATTACCGCCCTGTTGAGTAGAACATATTATTTTAGCAGACCATCACCCACATTTCATTCCAAGATAATATAATTCTTTCCAAATCCTGGGAATTACGCTTCCTTGATTTCAGCATTCGATTAACACAGTGATTATGCTCTTCCTCAAAACAACAAGCAGGTCACATACCTGACAGGCAAAGGATCAACACCAGCCCAACTGCCTGCTGCTTCAATATTTTAATATTTTTTTATGATCTTATTTATTTATTTGACAGACAGAGATTACCAGTAGGCAGAGAGGCAGGCAAAGAGAGAGGGGGAAGCAGGCTCCCTGCTGAGCCAAGAGCCCGATGTGGGGCTCGATCCCAGGGCCCTGAGATCATGACTTGAGCCAAAGGCAGAGTCTTAACCCACTGAGCCACCCAGGCGCCCCACGATTTTAATTTTTAAGTAAAGGAAAATAGTAATAGTAAAGGAAATAAAAGGCCCCCAAACAGTTGAAGTTCATTCATTCTGGCAGAATGACAAGACAGTTCATTATTATCTGCTTCCCAGCTATGTCTGGGGAATAAGGAATTGAGGAAGGTGACAAACCCAGGAAGCACCAACACAACACCATTTGCACCTGGGGAATGAAGGGCAAGAAATAGGTATGGTGTTGCCAGAATCCTGTGTCATCACAGCAGAGGGGACACGACAAGGTCTGTAGTCACAGAAATAGGATTAAAACCACTGAGAGTAACTATCAAAGGCTGACAGAGAGTGGGGAAATGGATACTCTGACCTCTAAGCTTTGATTCTCTACCACTGGCCAAACAATCACAAACCAGAACACAAAGAAAGCCCAGGTGAAGGAGTCCAGAGGTCAGCCCTGAAAGACACACTGCCAGGACGATGTTGGAAAATGAATCTGCAGGAGCAAAGTGAGTGTGACCTTTCTAATTTTTGCTAAAGGCAAAATGGTTTATTTTGCAGCTTATAACAAAGCAGCCAAACTGGCAGACCCCAGATTATAGTTAAGAAAATTAAGTTCAAATAGGTTAGCTGCTTGCTAAAGGTCACACAAGTTGTCTGTATGGGACTTGACAAACAAACAAAAAAAAAACCTTTAGTAACAGGAATTTAAAGGCCTGGCAACAGGAAAAATTGGGCACCTGGATGGCTCAGTCAATTAAGCAACCAACTCTTGATTTCAACTCAGGTCATGCACGATCTCAGGGTAGAGATCAAGCCAGAAATTGGTCTCTGCGCTGGGTGGGCTCTGGGGCCGGCTTGAGATTCTCTCCCTCTGCCCCTCCTTCCACTCTCTCCTTCTCTAAAATTAGATAAAGGCCACAGGAATTAAATGTATCATATTATAAAAGGCAACAGTGAGGAAAGGGAAATTCATTCATGAAATCTGGGGTGAGTACTAAATATCTGAAGGGGAAATCAATTTAGATCAAGTCATAACATATACCCTAAGGCCAAATGGATTAAACACCGATAGGCCAATCCCACAAAAACATTTATGGGCCTTTTCCAATGGGTGGGGGAAAAAAAAGTCTCTGTATTTTTAACCCAGAACACTAGACTGAACCTTCCATTCAACATGGGGAATGCCCTTGCCAAGATTCTGCAAAAACTGCCTCCAAGAGACGCCTGGCTGGCTCAGTGGGTTAAGCCTCTGCTTTTGGCTCAGGTCATGATCCCAGGTCCTAGGATTAAGCCCGGCATTGGGCTCCCTGCTCAGTGGGGAGTCTGCTTCTGCTTCTCCTTCTCGTTCCGCTCCCACTCATGCTCTCTGCTCTCTCTCAAATAAATAAAAATCTTAAAAACAAAAACAACAACAAAAAAAACTTCTCTTGGGGCACCTGGGTGGCTCAGTGGGTAAAGCCTCTGCCTTGGACTCAGGTCATGGTCTCAGGGTCCTGGGAACAAGCCCCGCCTGGGGAAATCTGTGTTCAGCAGGAAGCCTGCTCCCCTGCCTACTTGTGATCTCTCTCTGTGTCAAATAAATAAATAAAATCTTAAAAAAAAAAAATTCTCCTCTCTAAAAATAAAAACAAAACAAAAAACTATCTCTGAAATTACCAGTTGGGAAGTTTCCACAGGATGTGCTCCAGCAAGACTAGAGTATAAAGCAATCGGACAAAATACATGGGAGCCAGGAAGATCGAGAGTCTCTAATGCAGAAGAGCAGCAAAGGAAGGGGAAATCTGCAGATGTCACTTGTATGCTAGCAAGGAGCAACCCATCTCACTGAAGCAGAGAACAAAGAGCACTGGACAGGGGATCCCAGGAAGAATAAAAACAGCTTCCTGAGTAACTGGAAAATATTAATAGGCATGTGACAGAATCCAGGAATTTTGAAATAATTAGTAATGGTCTATTTTTATGAAATATCCAGAACAGGCAAACCCAGAGACAAAAGCAGACTGGTTGACAAAAGTGACTGGAGAATAGGGTGAAAAGGGGAAAGTACTGGTCAATGGGTTATGGGGTTCCGTCTGGGGATGACAAAAATGTTCTGGAACCAGTCAGTGGTGACTGCTGCACCCATGAGTGAATGTACCAAATGCCACTGAGCTGCACACTTCAAAAATGGTTATGCCGTAGTTTAACGCAATTAGAAAAACAAAACGAAATAAAAAAAACAGATGTAGAGCACATAAAGCAATAAGGGCAATTACAAACTCCAGGAAAAAGACGAGATAAGAAAGCAGACATGATTTGTTGCCTTTTGCACAGTCGTAATTAAGTCATGACTACAGACTATGACTACAGAGTTCACATACACAGTATGTATGAAGAGATGAGAGGAATGCAGGGAAAGCAGCTTTATGTCTGGGGAAATGCTAATAAAAAAGTTAATCCTCACCTACTGCACTGAGAACTCTGCATTTAATATCTGAACTGATTTGCTGAAAAATCACAGTAGGAGCTTATTACTTAGGAATTAGCAACAGCAAAAAAGGTGAGGATGGTCATTCCAGTCAAGTGTAGGGGGGGAAGAGGAGGGAACAGTGTTTTAAGCATTCTAGGCTCATTGTATTTTTAACTGTGTATAAGTATTTAAAATACATTTAATGAACAACAAAAAAGCAGAGGAAAAATTTATAACCTAACTTTCTAAACTTAAGATGGAAAAAGATCAAGAGATTTGGGGCATCTAGCTGGCTCAGTCAGTAGAGTATATCTCTTGTTCTTGGAGTTATGAAGTTTGAGCCCCACCTTGGGTACACAGACTACCTAAAATGATTTTAAAAAATTCAACAGATTTGATTGCGTGAGAACTCCAAAACTTCAGTACATCAGAACGTATCAACACTTTCTGGGACTCAAAGGCTGTGGCACCTAATGTCTTCATACAAGCCCTTAAAAACTTTTAAGGCCAACAAACACCTAGAAGAAAACCAAACATGAGCAGTTACGTGCAAGACAAGAGAAGTGTGAAAAGGATAGAAATTGCAAACAGTTACCAGTGCAAATGTCTACAGCAAATAGGCAGATAAATAAAATTACAGCAAAGCCTAGAGGAGAAAAGATCTGAAGTGCTAGGGAAGGGGAGAAGAGCAAGCACACGGACTCCTCAGTCCCTTCAGCATTACCAGGGACAAAGTATGCCATTAAGAATATTATGTAGTGGGGCGCCTGGGTGGCTCAGTGGGTTAAGCCACTGCCTTCGGCTCAGGTCATGATCTCAGAGTCCTGGGATCGAGTCCCGCATCGGGCTCTCTGCTCAGCGGAGAGCCTGCTTCCCTCTCTCTCTCTCTCTCTGGCTGCCTCTCCGTCTACTTGTGATTTCTCTCTGTCAAATTAATAAATAAAATCTTTAGAAAAAAAAAAAAAAAGAATATTATGTAGTGGCACAGCATTGAAGAGAGAAGTGAAAAAAGGAACAGCATCCCTATTTGCTTTGAGAAAACTGCCTCATCTCTATTGTGTGAGGTCTTCGTCATGAGTGCTTGCCTCCCAAAATGGAGGCCAGGACAATCAAGTATTCCAATGCCTGCCTATGGAACTCCAGGAGTCAGGATCCTGGGGTCAGTCATTGGGATGCTCTGTCCAGAGACTGCAGAAGTACGGGAAGATGCCAAGACACTTAGGGTTCACTGTAGTGGTGAAGCTGGCATGCTGACCACAGCTCCCAACGGAGGCTGGGAAATGGCAGTATGGCTACAGTACCAGATGCAAGCAGTCAGGAGGGGCTCGACGGAAACAGTGATCACAAGAAGCAGTACAGGGTCCCTAGCGCCTTAAAATACACAACCCTAATACCACACACAAATGTGCATTTCAACTTCCTTGGTTAAAAATACTAATAAGCGATGTTTATTTTTTGATTCACTAAAAAAGAACAGAGAGGGGGACGCCTGGGTGGCTCAGTTGGTTAAGCAGCTGCCTTCGGCTCAGGTCATGATCCCAGCGTCCTGGGATCGAGTCCCACATTGGGCTCCTTGCTCAGCAGGGAGCCTGCTTCATCCTCTGCCTCTGCAGCCATTCTGTCTGCCTGTGCTCACTCTCCCCCCTCCTCTGATAAATAAATAAAATCTTAAAAAAAAAAAAAGAACAGAGAGGGACAACTGTAGCGCAAATTTTTTTAATAATAAGCATTATGACAAAAATAGGTCCTCATAATTATTAGAAACATGTAGAAAAATTATGAATTAGTCTCAAAAAAAAGGCAATCAATTAATTTTACTCAATTTCTGTATGTTAAGACTAGATCTGCCAGTCATCCCAGCATGCTAGAAAATTGGCCACCGTATCATGACTTTACCGGATACACAGGGATGGAGAGCCTCCTTAAGAACCTGAAAGAAAGAAATTATAAATGTAAAAAACTTTAAGTTAAAACAAACACAGTGATATAGCTTATATCTTAAAACATTTGTTTAAAAATAATATGCTGGGAAAACCAAGGATATGAGAAAATATTTCAATCAAAAATCACCTTGAACAATTTCACAAAATAATAATGGCCTATCAGTATGTGATTCCTCAAAGTGTTTTAAATGGGGCTTTACTTTCTTCAGATAGGACTATAGTCCCTAAGACAGGGCTAAAATACTTGAACAATGAAACCTTAAAAAAGAGAGGGGGGCAAAACAAGGCCATAGCAAGATTTCTAAAGTTAATGTGCAAATCCCATGATCTTCTTAAGGAACCACTTATTTTAAAAGGAAGGATATCGCAATATGGCATAATCCAGTCGATGAGAGACTTTAAAAAATGGAGAAAACTTGGTCTTCAGTAGGATCATTTCATGAGATGTTTCAAGGTCACCTAGGTCAATAGAGAGTACAAGTGTGTGTACAACAGAGAGTACATACAAGTGTGTGTGTGTGTGTGTGTGTGTGTGTGTGCGCGCGCGCGCGCTCTGGGCATGGGGATGGAGGAAAGGTCTGGAAATGAATGACTCCAAGCACCTCGTTCTCCAACATCATTTTTTTGTGTGTCGGTTTTCATTTTAATCAAAGTTACATATTTTCTTGACTTGAAGAATCAAACCGTTCTCTAAGACATGTTCTGAGAAACAGCCATCCCTCCTGTCTCCACACTGACCTCCCACTTGCCCTTCTGAGACAGAGCTTCTTTCAGAATTTACCTCCCTACCTCCATCAACCTTTGTTACTATTTCTTACTTCCAGGACATAATATGAATACCTTTCTCACCGTGATGAATTTTCAATTGCTTCATTTTTTTCATTTGCTTACTTCTTTGTCATAACTCAAGCCAGTCTTTACCGGTTGTCCAAATCTCTCCATACATCCTAATGCATCCGATTACCTACAAATACAATCTTCTTGGAAGGCTTCTGCCCAGGTCTAACCCAGCCGGGCAGTATAGATGGCCAGGAAGACAGGAGACCTTCAAGAGCCAATGTGGACTCAAGAGGCAACCCTGGGCTGAAATGAACCACTCCAAAGGGCTCAGTTTCCCAAGAGAAGGAAGCAGATTCTGCTTTGCAAGTTCTACATGTGAACTTCCTTTCCTCCTTTCACAAAAGCCACACACTGCCACATACATAGTGGTCATTCTCCCAGAACAAATCCAAGGGCAACCGCACAAATATAATAGTTATAAAGAAAATGCCCTAAGATTGTATAAGAAACCCAGATGATACTCTCCATAAACACAGGCAGGTGCAAAACCTATGTCCACCGTGCTCTATCTTTTTTGTGGTGACATAAAGCCAGTACGAGCAAGAGAAGCCATAATGGTGATGAACACCCTTAGTCATTTCAAACACAGCAAGTCATACCACATCGATGCTGTTCTGTGCTAATCTACAGGCAAGGAATACAAACACACTCCCTGCAAACACGCACTAGAGGCTAATGTCCGTCAATACTCACTAAAGCAATCTCTACTCACACTCAGATGTTCCTGCATCTACCAAGACTTCTATTTTCTTCCTTTTCTATTCTGTGTTTTTCCAATTTCCTCCTATGGCATCTACTCCTTTTTAAAAAAAAAAAAACTGTAGTAAAAAATTCAGGAACTCATCAACTACTAGTAAAAAATTCATCTTACCTTTTATTAAATATGGCTATATCATGACAATTTAGTTTTATTTTTTAAAAATTAAGTCTCTTGATTTAAGTGGGGCCTAGGGTTAAGAGACTAGCCACCGTCATAATCAAAATGATGCATTTATTCAGGACAAATCTTAACTTCCTTCATCTTCTTCAGAAGAAAGTCCAAGAATCTGAAGTAGTACCAATTTACTGTCACCTTTACTCAAACTTGATTCCTTGAGCCAGAGGAAGGTCCTTACTGTAATTGATGGTACTAGAAGGAAAAAAAAAATTGAATGAAGGATAGTATATACATAATTTAGAATATTTAATGTCATTAAGAAAACCTATTATATACACATACCTGTTATATACACATCTGTGTATATAACAAGGTGAAATGTCCCAAGATACAAGTTGGTACAGAAAAAAAGTTAAGATACAAAACAAGGTTAGTACAGATCCAGTTGCATGAGAGAGAAAAGACAAAGGAGAGAACATAATCCGGAAAAACACGTTTCAAAAACGTTATTCGTAGTCTTTGGGGCACAATATGGGGATCCACTCTAAATCTCAGGTGCGCAACGAAAGTAAAAGAACATAACTGACTTTGAAGAACAGGTACCAGGAAACAAACAAAACCCACAACAAAGAAATGGAACCAGGAGAGGGTGCATATGTCTGAGACTTAAAGCACAGCCAAAAGCTCCTCAGAATTTCTAGACAGACATCAAGTCACTGAAGCTCTAAGGGACTAAGGTTGAGAATCCACCTGAGGTTAGAGGGCTAGTGAGAAGCAAGAAATGAGACCAAAATGAGCATCCTGGGATCCTCAACCTTTGCTCTGTAACATAACAAGGGCCTGACCCACATATTGTTTTAATATACTTGGGAAAATCATTTCTATCTAAGGGAGAGAAAAAACAGCATACAAGCAGGGCGCTTGGGTGGTTCAGTTGGTCAAGTGCCCAACTCTTGATTTCGGCTCAGGTTGGGATCTTGGGGTCATGAGATCCAGCCCCACACTGGGCTCTGTGCTCAGCTGGAGTCTGCTAGAGACTCTCTCTCTCTCTTTCTCCCTCTGCTCCTCCCCCAGCTCATGTACCCTCTGCCCCCCAAAATAAGCTTTTAAAAAACAAATAAAAAATAGCATACAAGTAGAAGAACCAACTCCTTAGAAAACCCTCCCTGAAGCAGGCTCCGTCACCAGCCACCAGTGTGTGCTGGGTAAACAAGCTAAGGCACCATCAAGAGCCATGCTCACTACTCTGGCCTGCAAGGGCCCTGCACACTTCCCCTCTGCTGCTGCCCCTACCACCTCCAGGGGTGGTGGCCATAACCAAGGAGAAAACCCCAAGTACAGCTTCTCCCACTTTCTCCTACTGGCTGACCCTCCAATGTCCTGCTCTTCTGGTGTCTCCAGACAGAAACCACAACTGAGTTGGTTTCACGGTCGAGCCCTAGGCACTAGCTCAGGTGGGACAACCAAGGGAGACAAGTAACAATATAGGACAGATGTCCTGGGAGGGGACAGCTGCGCTTCATTACAAAACCAAACTGAAGTGAAGCAGTACAAAGAAAGAGCATACAGTAGAAAAGCAGAAAAGCACGTTCCAAACCCACCCTCCCAAAGCCTTTTCTTACCAAGTGGATCTTCTCATGTACTGTTTCCAGGCATCGCTACCAGACTCCCGGCCACCTCCAGTGTGCTTTTCTCCTCCTAGAGAAATACACGAGAAGTTCACAAATCATGAGCAGTTTTTCTGGGTACAGCACCTACTTGGTAGCATGGAGAGAAACACACCAAAAGGAGACTAGAGCTAGCCGACCAATGAGTTCACATTTAGCTCAGAGTATAGGCCTCCTCTATAAAAAAAGGACAAGAGGGGTGCCTGGGTGGCTCAGGGGGTTAAGCCCCTGCTTTCAGCTCAGTCGTGATCCCAGGGTCCTGGGATTAAGCACCCCCATCGGGTTCCCTGCTCAGCAGGGAGCCTGCTTCCCCCCCCCTTTCTCTGCCTGCCTCTCTGCCTACTTGTGATCTCTGTCAAATACATAAAATCTTTAAAAAAAAATTCAGAAAGATAAGAGACCAAATAAACAGCAAAAAAGAACTAAGGCGGTAGGGGTCGGGAGTGGGGGGGGGGGTGACACAAAAAGGGCATATAGAGGCAGTAAATCTGCCAGAAGCAAAAGAAAACCAACCTTACCACTGGACCAGATATTAAGATGGAAAATTTCTGGACAGTGGAAATATAATTTCACACTTAACCTCAGCTATATAATTTTCAATAACTATACACAGCTTTTACAATGTTCTGAAATGTTACATTAATGTCCTTATAACATAAGAAGGTAATGATTCCATAAAATAAGAGAAGGGTATTATGTGCAAGTGTGCTATCAAACCACAAGAAATAAGTCTTGGTAGTGTTTTTACTAACAGTAGAGGAGAAAACACTTAACAAAAGAGCTACAAGAAAGATCTGAGGGGCGCCTGGGTGGCTCAGTGGGTTGAAGCCTCTGCCTTCGGCTCAGGTCATGATCCTAGGGTCCTGGGATCGAGCCCCGCATCGGGGTCTCTGTTCAGCACGGAGCCTACTTCCTCCTCTCTCTCCGCCTGCCTCTCTGCCTACTAGTAATCTCTGTCAAATAAAATAAATAAAATCTTTAAAAAAAAAAAAAAGATAGAAAGATCTGAGCAGGTATCCAGCTGGCTCAGTGTTTGATTCCTGATCTCAGGATTATGAGTTCAAGACCCATGCTGGGGATAGAGATTACTTAAAAATAAAATCCTATGGGCACCTGGGTAGATCTGCCAGTTAAGCATCCAACTCTTGAATTTTGGCTCAGGTCATGATCTCAAGGTATTGAGATTGAGCCCTGTGTTGGGCTCTGTGCTCAGAATCTTTCCTTGAGATTCTCTCTCTCCCTCTCCCTCTGCCCTTCACCCAGTACACATGTACCCTCTAAAATAGATAGATATTTTTATAAAAATTAAAATATGTGAAAATCTGAGGAAATTGCCCATATTTTTTTTAAAAAAGATGAAAAATAGAAGGGAAAAGATAACAAAATTAGATGATTCTTGAAGAGATATTATTCAAATAATAGTTCTAGTCATTAGAAAAAGAGAATAATTGCAGCACCTGGCTGGCTCAGTCCATAGAGCACGTGACTCCTCATCTCGGGGCTTTAAGTTTAAGCCACATACTGGGTACAGAGAGTACTTTAAAAAAAAAGGTGGGGGAGGATGCCTCACTGGCTCAGTCAGCTAAGTCTGACTCTTGGTTTTGGCTCAGGTAATGATCTCCAGATAGTGAGACTAAGTCCCGAGTCAGCCTCAGCATGGAGTAGAGATTCTCCCTCTCCCTCTCCCTATGCCCCTCTACCTCCACACACACTAAATAAATAAAACCTTAAAGAGAGAGAGAGAAAGGGAAAAAAACTGTCAAAAAAAGACCCAGCACTGAAAATTATTCAGCCCCAACACTCTAAAGCTAATCACTGGCCCAATGTCTAAGAAAATGTTTTACAAAGATCTCAAACCTAGGACACCTCGTATTTTTTGAAATAGGAAAAAAAAAGAGATCAGAAATTGAAGTGGACTGGGCTCTTCAACCATGACACCAGCCATAATGCAAATGAATTAACAACTTCAAATGTCTGAGGAAAAACTGCTGCAAACTGTGCAGGACAGGCAGAGGTCTGTCGGCAACACTGCAGCATGTAGGAACCCAGCTGCTGAAGACAGCCCTCCATGGGTAGCAAACTGCCCTTCAATGATTAGTTTCTTACTGGGCCTCAGCTGCTCTGATACAATGTGGTTTATGTGAAAGCCCTCCTTGCCTTCAGGGAGTCTGGAGTTTCAGTATGTGCCAGGGAAAGGAGGCCTCAGCGACCAGCCTCCAACAAAAGCCTGGGATGCAGAGCCTCTCCTAAGTTTTCCTGGTAGAGAACATGTCATGTTTGTCGTCCCAACCCACTGCTGGAAGAAGGAAGCACATCCTGTGTGACTGTGATGGGGAGAACACAGAAGCGTGGTTGCTTCCTCTGGTTTCCTCCTGACCTCACCCGGCAAAACCTCATGCTGCACACACAGAAGACGGAGGCTTAAGAAGGTTCATCTATGCTAACAGAGGGTCAACAAACAATGTCTACAACAGAGAAGAGTAAGCACTGAAGCACACTACTTTGAAAGACTGAAGGAGGGGTGTCTGGCTGGCTCAGTCGAGGGATCACGAGGCATGGGGGCACAGAGCTGTGAGTTCCGCCCCATAGTGGATGGAGATTATTTAAAACTAATAAAAAACAAAACAAAACAAAACTACAGTGAATTAAGGTAAATTTCCTTTTAGTAATTTCCAAGTAGCTGCCTCTGGGAATGAAGCCGGAAGAGAAAAGTGCAAGAATCCCCTTTCCCATTTAAAAATTAACTTGTGGGGTGCCTGGGTGGCTCAGTGTGTTAAGACTGTGACTTAGACTCGGGTCATGATCTCTGGGTCCTGGGATTAAGCTCCTCATCAGGCTCTCTGCTCAGCAGGGAGCCTGCTTCCCTCTCTCTCTCTCTGCCTGCCTCTCTGCCTACTTGTGATCTCTGTCAAATAAATAAATAAAAATAAAATCTTTAAAGAAAAATTTTAAAATAAAAATTAACTTGTGTGGGCTTCAGGGAGTAAGAGTCAGGTGCACAAAGTAGTGTGGGCTACAAACAGGCACTAAGGCCCTGCAGGGGGAGAGCTGGACACGGGGGCACACAGCCTACTCAAGAGCACAGTGCAGGGGTGAGCCTGAAGGAAAGCAGGAACCTTTCCCCAAAACTTATGTAATGAATAGTAAGTACAGCAAACACTGGTCTGAAAACACTAAAAAGTGCCTCGAATTATTTACAATGTTGGAGGTATTAACACATGCGTGTTCTGCTCTATACATATATAGATGTATATGTAAGTATAAACAAGGTCATGTTTTTACTCTACTTTCGCTCATTTTTAGTTGAAATGCTTAAAACCCAACTGCTGACTGGGTTGACTTCAAGAAAAAAACAAACTACTACTTAATTTAAGCATTAAGAACTCAAGGCTTATTAAGAGAAAATACAAGCAGAACCCAGTGGAAGAAAACACATTAGTGTTTTATATAAAATAAAAACTAATGTTTAACACCACATCCCTTTGCAACAAAAAAAACAGAATTTTTTGTGTGACAAAATCTGGCTTATCTCTAAAGCCAGGGGTTCTTAAATGTTCTTTGGGTCACTGACCGTCTTCCCAAAAAAAGAGATGTCACTGCTTCAAGGGGTCACATATCCTAGGCTAAGGGCCCTGGCTCCAATGTGATGCAGAGTTTGAGAAAAGAGTCAGGTTCTGGATCATCACTCTGAATACGGCAGTAAGCTCCTCTCAAGCATGTTAGACCGGACTCTTACCAAGTTCTATTATTTCGGTTTCTTTCTTTTTTTTTAAAGATTTTATTTATTTGACAGAGAGAGAGAGATCACAAGTAGGTAGAGAGGCAGACAGAGGGAGAGCGGGAAGCAGGCTCCCTGCTGAGCAGAGAGCCCGAAGTGGGGCTCGATCCCAGGACCCTGAGATCATGACCTGAGCTGAAGGCAGAGGCTTAATCCACTGAGCCATCCAGGTGCCCCATTATTTCGGTTTCTTGGTCAAACTTTTCTAAAAGCTACTACTCCTTTTCCTTTGCTGCCTGAACTGTGTCCCCTCCCCAAATACTTATGTTGAAAACCTAACTTCCAAAACTTAGAATGTGGCTGTATTTGGCAAAAGCTCCTCTTAAAGAGGTAATTAAGGTTGAATGAAGTCATAAGCCAAAGAAAGATGTCACAAAGGTGCAGGCCTGTAACAGAAGGACTGGTGTCAAAGGAAAGGAAGAGGCACCAGGCATGTACAGGCGGGCATGGAGAAAAGGCCACGGCAGGACCCCAGGTCATGAAAGAGGGGGCTCAGGAGAAACCAGCACTGCCAACACCTTAACCTTGCACTTACAGCCTCCACAACTGTGAGAACATCCATTTCTGTTGTTCAAGCCACCCACACCATGGCATTTTGTTATGATACCCCAACCATGTGCCCCCGACGTAGAACAGGAATTCTCTACATACCAAATGCACCTCCGATCTCAGCCCCGCTTGTGGGGATGTTGACGTTCACAATGCCACAGTCGGATCCTTTCGGTCTGTGTGTAGAAAGGGAAGCAAGGTTGAGAGCAACAGATAGGAATTAAGAAATAAACTGAAAAAATCCAAGCAAAACCTCTAAGACTCTTCATGCTCAAAAATGGGATTTTCAACTATAATGGTTTCTTTCTTTCTTTTTTTTTAAGCCCACTCGTGACACAAACTAAGCTTATGTAAATTCTCAAAACAGACAGAGTTATACCCAAGCCAGCGGAAGATTCTGCCCAAATCCTTGGTAAAGATGCTACTGGAAAGCCCCTGTTTTACTTCATTATTCCAGGCGAAGACTTCCTCTTCATTCTAAAAAGGACAGTGGAAGCTGTTAGAGGATGCAGCAATTGCTTCAAAATTCACAAGAGTCCATTTCATGAGCTGTACCAATGTAATCTCCACACACAGAAGTTAACTAAAACCTCAGTATCTTACTAATTCTGTTTCTCTCATGCACAGCTTTGTGGGGGTTTTCCCTGAATTGTACTCTGAGAAACAGACGAGGACATGCTTCCACTCAAGCTGCTACATGTAAGACCTATTACTTACTGAGCTCCTCTTCTATGCAACCCACTGACCGAAGCACTTTGCACACATTTAAGTATTTAATCCTCATCCAACAATACAGGTTTTGTATTACCCCCATTTTACAGATTAAGCAAGACACACTAAATAATTTACTCAAGAATTCACTCACATACACAGAATACAAAACATGAAATTATCCTCTGTCACAAGACATGAAATAAGACGACAATTTAAATCAATATTTTTGAAAAGCAATCCTTTGAGGGGCACCTGGGCGGCTCAGTCAGTTAAGCATCTGCTTAGGCTCAGGTCATGATCCCAGAGTCCTGGGATCAAGCTCCTCATCAGGCTCCCTGCTTAGGGGGAAGCCTGTTTCTCCCTCTCCCACTCCCCCTGCTTGTGTTCCCTCTCTCGCTGTCTCGCTCTGTGTCAAATAAATAAAACCTTTAAAATAAGTAAGTAAGGGCGCCTAGGTGGCTCAGTGGGTTAAGCTGCTGCCTTCGGCTCAGGTCATGATCTCAGGGTCCTGGGATCGAGTCCCGCATCAGGCTCTCTGCTCAGCAGGGAGCCTGCTTCCCTTCCTCTCTCTCTGCCTGCCTCTCTGCCTACTTGTGATCTCTCTCTGTCAAATAAATAAATAAAATCTTTTCAAAAATAAATAAATAAATAAGTAAAAATAAAAAGTAATTCTTTAACTGTAGTAAGATATAATTCTTGTTAATATTTTCTTAAACTATTAATCATGGCATATTCAAACCTTGATTTGATCACTAAGTATTGGCTGGCATGGCTCTAGTCTGTCTGGGGAAGGAGAAGGTGGGGTGGGGAAGGAGACCCTCCAGCTTTTACCATCTGCTAAAACCTCCACAGGCTGTCCACAGATACAGGTTACAACTGTAGTAGGTCTGAAGACTGCATGCAGCTTGTCACTTGTCTGCTGATGCTCAGCACTGAGGCTATGGGACGGTCTGGTCCCTTCCATGTGGAAGCTGACCATAAGGCCTACACAGCTCAGAGCAGATGACACACAAAGGCAGCCATCAAACTCGAGAAATGGGAAACAGAATCCATTTTTACCTTGAATTTAAAGACATAAAGAATCGGAGCAAACGTCTCTGTGTGTGCAATGGATGCGTTGTGAGCCAGACCTGTCACAATTGTTGGTTCTACGTAATTGCCAGGGCGATCCATGACCTTCAGTAGAGAAATAAAGTAGAAAGAATGAAGGTGTTTTGTTTTTTGGTACTTAGGGTCAGAGGACACAACCTTCCCCTATACTTTGGAGAAAAAAAAAATAAACACCATTTATACATATGAATCATTTCCCCAAAATAACTTCCCATCATGAATAAAAATAACCTCTGTCTTGGTTGGTCAGAGAAAAACAGAAAAGAAAGTGAAGAAGCAAAACCTGTCACAGGTTGACACGACCAAGTGACACTGAAAAAAAGCAGTTATAGCTGGCTTTTTAACAAGTATATAATGTAAAAATAGGACTACACGGCATCTGAAGACTGTATCATATCCCCATCCCAAATTCCTACAGGGAAGCCTTAACCCCCACCAGTGTGACTGAAACTGGAAACAGAAGCTTTTAGTAAGTAAGTAAGTTAAAAGAGGTCACACAGGTGGGGCCTGAATCTGGAAGAACTGAAGACCTTACAAAAAGAGGAAGAGATACCAGAGACCTATTTTCTCCACCCTCAAGGCAAAGGCCGTATGAGGACACTGAGAAGATGGGCGTCTGCGTGGTCTGTGTGCCAGCAACAGAGGCCTCACCAAAAATCAACCCTGCCAGCACCGTACTTTAGACTCAGCCCCAAGAACTGTGAATAAAGTAAATTTCTATTGCTTAAAGGACCCAGTGGGGGACCTGGGTGGCTCAGCTGGTTAAGTATCTGCCTTAGGCTTAGGTTATGATCTGGGTCCTGAGAGCGTGGGGCTCCCTGCTCAGTGGGGAGTCTGCTTCTCCCTCTCCTGCACCTCTCCCTGCTTATGTGCTCTTTTTCTCCCTCTCTGAAAAAAACAAAATCTTAAAAAAAAAAAAAAAAAAAAAGGAAAAAAAAACTGTAGGTCAATACTGTTCAAATAATTGATTCTGTGGATGGTACGTAATTACTTGTTTTCAAAATCTCTCATTTATAGTATTACACATTTTCTTGCTTGTTGATTTGACTCCTTGTTTGACATCATACTTTCTCTTTTTTGGCTACAATTTCTTCCTTTGTTAAGAGAGGCATCAGTTTCCAAACACTAGGATGCGTATTTCTAATTGAGCTTTGTTCTGCACTGTGAACGCCTCTGCCTTGTTTGTGCTTGGCATGTTCTCACATGTCTGTTGACAGACATTTCAAGGTTCTGTGGGAAATGCAAAGTCCACAGTTCTGTGGAAAATGAGTTCAAAACTCTGCACCACTGCACAGACCATCACGAGGGCTAAGATTTACATAGTATAAAAATGGGAAACTACATCAATGAAGAAATGAAACCTAACAGTCAACCCAATGATTAGGCCAATACAGTGACCAACCAACCAGCCAACCAGTTATGTTCATTATTTTCATTACCCTTTATGCCAAAATTGCCCTTATAACCAACCAATCAGTTAAGAAACAATAATGTTTCTGGTGAAAATGCTAGCAGGAAAGATACCTATTATGGCATCCTAGTATCCCGCTTTTTGATACCCTGCCTTTTAAAAATAGCCACTAAATACGGATTCTGACTCTTCTAAATACAAAGTCTTGTACTATCCCAGGAAAAGGAGGTGTCCCTTCCATACAAAATCCCAGGGACTCAATTCAAAAGCAACCATGGCCCTGAGTTTCCTGTGTGTCCTCCAGAAGTGTTCCATGCATTTTACTTTGTCACTCACCAAAACACTGATTTCCCCCTTATAAAAGTATGATGGAGAAAAACAAAGACAGCAGTAGGAGACCCTTCGCCCATCCGCCCAGAGCCCTGCTTATGCTAAGGAAGCAAAATGTGTCACTACTGAGCTTAGTGTCATTACCTTGCCACCATAGACCACGGTGCCACCTTCTTTCTCTGCTTGCTCCACTGCTCCCAGAAACATGCTCACGGCCTGTTTGGTGTGGAGTGGCCCATAGAGAACATTGGCTGCAGAGAAAAAGGAATGCTCTCAATCTCAAACTGAATGGCATCATTTTCTTGTTAGAAGAGCCCTTCCGATGAACAGCCCTATGTCTTCATACAGTGCCCCAGTCAGGCAACCTTTCCCAGTGAAAGGACAGGAAATACGGAATGCTCTGAAGGACACATGGACACCATCACCACCACTCGTCTCTGCGAGGGGAGCGAGAGTAGCCGCAGAAGACACAGACACCAGCAGGTGGGACTGTGTCCTGAAAAAGCTGCTCTATGTGAACAGGGGGAAGGCCAAATCTGTCACGCCCCCTGAGTTAAAGGAATGGCTATCAATGAATCAGAGCACTGCATTAAAAATGCAAGATCCATTGATTCATGACCATGGAATCACTCTCTAAAACTTCACAGGTTTGGGAGCTGGTATGGAATCTAACCAGCAGAGATGGATGCTGCTGGAATCCAGAGCCTTAAAGGTGACCGGGGGGCAGAGGAAGAAGGGAGACTCAGGTACGCCTCAGTGAGGAGGTGGCATCTTACAGCGCCAGGCATGAGGAAAGTGGGTAACGAGAATTTCCAATGGAAAGGGTAGCGGGACGGAGCCTGGGACAGGGGAGCTCTGTGAGAAGGACACAGAAGCTGGAGCTCAGGGAGTAGGTCCACAGAAGTCATGGTGGGGGTGGTAAACAGAGGCAGAAGTCACATCATGAAAGAGCATGAGCGGATCCAGAGGGACTGGGAAGGAATCCAGGTTTTAGCTGAAGAGCAATTAGGAGTCACTGGAGTGCAGGAAGCAGGCAGGTGATTTGTCATCTAATTACATCTTTTAAAAAAATCACTCTGGGGGCGCCTGGGTGGCTCAGTGGGTTGATGTCTCTGCCTTCAGTTCAGGTCATGATCTCAAGGTCCTGGGATCGAGCCCCGCATCGGGTTCTCTGCTCAGTGGGGAGCCTGCTTACTTCTCTCTCTCTGCTTGCCTCTCTGCCTACTTGGATCTCTGTCTGTCAAATAAATAAAATCTTTGAGGGGGAAAAAAAATCACTCTGGCTTCTCTGGAAGGCAGAAGTGAAAGCAGGAAAGTCAGCTAGGTGCCTCCTACAGCCTTCCACGAGGATGGTGATGGCTTCCATGAGCGTCATAAGAGTGAAGAGAGAAAAGCTCATCCAAGTCATCCTGCCCGAACACCAAGACCTAAGCTCACCCACCAGCTGCCATCAAGCACTCACAATCCTAAACTAGGAGCAGATGTGATACCCCAAGTGCCCAATGACCCTACTTCTTATGCCCTCTGGCCTCTCAGGAAAGGAAAAACAGAAAATGTAAGATCAGAAACACTGTTAAGACCAGTTGTTAAAAGCAAACATCTTTGAAATAAACCAGATACTCACAGTCCCATGGGTTCCCCACACGGATCTGTGCATAGGCCTTTTTAAGTCTATTTACAACTTCATCATGGATGCTTTCGTGTAAAAACTAAGTGAAAAAAGGAAACATTCAAGGGAACAGTAAAATGCACAAATTAACAATGTGCAATTTTCCTTAATACTCCTGACTTACAACTCATAATGGTTTTTAAACACTGTGACCTCTGAAAACATAAGCAAATTAAGTCTTAAATAATTTCTAATTTTAATATTAACTACATTAAGGCAGTAATTCCCACTCAGTGGAGGTTAGAAAAAAATTTTAAGCCATGTGTTTAGCAAGATTCTAAGGACTTATGTGGCCAAGCTTCACACACCAATTAAAGCCTGTTTTTTGTTCTAGAGCACTTGATATCTTAATTACCAGAGAACCTCAAGTTTATCTAGGCTAATCATGGTGAACACACACCACAGCTGTGCGGTCAGCCTGGGGCTGCTGCTGTGTCACATGCCCTTAGCTCTCAGGCCAAGCAGGGCTCCAGAGGGAGACCTCAACCAGGAGCACGGCCCTTGGGCTCATTCAGGTAGGATGTAATAACATCCTGTGCTACACTCCCACGGATAGAGATGAACTTGGCAAGCCATCCACTCTCTGGGTTGGTCTCCATGTAGCATATGGACTGACAGTCACGGAGAGCTGTGGGATGGATTTTTTTCTACATACCACTAACTGTCCCTGCAGAAACCAATCTGGGCAGTGACTAATAGCATCCTCTAACATTTAACACTAAGTACAGAGCCTGATTATGTACAGTTGCCCCAAGACACAAAGGAAAAATAAAACTCAGCTGAATAGACAAATGCTTGACTTCCATCTCATTTTTTGGAGTACTGATTTCTTCTCAGCATTAGTGTAGTAAATGTTTAAAGCAAACAAATTCAATAAATTGTTAACTATTCTATGAACATCACATCTCAGATTTTTTTTTTTTGAGAACTTCAACTAATGGAACAACTATGGAACAAATGATTACAGATAATCAATTGTCGTATACAGGGGAAAAAATGAATACGAAAAGTTACAGAAAAAGGAGATTTACATTCTAGGTATCTTTTAGTCTAATTAATTTATATTATGTCAACCTTATAAAGAATTGGTTCATACTCACCATGGGTGAAAATAAAAACAAAAAGCCAATTCCTCTAATTCAACTGCAAAATTTTTTTAATTAAAGAAGGAAAACTCAGTGATTTTTAAAATGTCAAATGTACAAGCAGCACCTGTGTGGTTCATTCAGTTAAGGGACCAACTCCCAATTTCAGCTCAGGTCATGACCCTCAGCCCTACATCAGGCTCTACAATGGGCATGGAAACTGCCTTGGTTAAGACTCTCTTTCTCCCTCTCCCTCTGCCCCACCTGCTCTGTTCTTTCTCACTATCAAAAAAAAAAAAAAAAAAGGGGCGCCTGGGTGGCTCAGTGGGTTAAAGCCTCTGCCTTCAGCTCAGGTCATGGTCTCAGGGTCCTGGGATCGAGCCCCGCATTGGGCTCTCTGCTCGGCGGGGAGCCTGCCTCCCCTTCTCTCTCTGCCTGCCTCTCTGCCTACTTGTGATTTCTGTCAAATAAATAAATTAAAAAAAAAAAAAAAAAAAACCACCTTAAAATTAAAAAAAAAAAAAAGAAGAAGAAGAAGAAGAAGTCAATAATGTAGCCAGATCTTACACCTCATCAAAACTTGTTTGGGGGGGTGCCTGGGTGGCTCAGTGGGTTAAGCCTCTGCCCTGGGCTCAGGCCATGATCACAGGGTCCTGGGATCGAGCCCCACATCAGGCTCTCTGCTCAGCAGGGAGCCTGCTTCCTCCCCTCTCTCTCTGCCTGCCTCTCTGCCTCCTTGTGATCTCTCTCTCTGTCAAGTAAATAAATAAAATTAAAAAAAAAAAAAACTTGTTTGGTAGTAGCAGAGTTTTCAGCACCATGAAAATCAGGGTTGCATCCCACACAGAAGTGAAATCTAGCTAAAATCTAAGTATGGAGATTAAAACTTCCAAACTCCACACACGGATGCTAACCCATAACTCCATATATGCACTTAATACCAATGTGGTCTATATTTGTATGCAGTCTATATATTCATCCAGAGACAAAAAACAAAGTCATTTACTTTTCAATAAACCATGCAGAATCAAGTCTAGATCTAATACCAGACTTTCAGGCCCCAAATTAAAATCTTTCTAACAGTTTACTACTTAAAGTGTTTTTATGAAAAAAACTAAAGCTGGGGCACCTGGGTGGCTCAGTGGGTTAAAGCCTCTGCCTTTGGCTCAGGTCATGATCCCACGTTCCTGGGATAGAGCCCCGCATTGGGTTCTCTGCTCAGCAGGAAGCCTGCTTCCTCCTCTCTCTGCCTACTTGGGATCTCTGTCTGTCAAATAAATAAATAAAATCTTTAAAAAAAAAAAAGAAAGGAAAAAACCTAAAGCTATTTTTTAGCAAATGATTTGCAAATTCTCTGAACTCTGACCTGACTTTATTCTCTAAGTGACACTGGACTCTGTCCAGATCGCTCTAGGTTTAAGACTGAAAACAGTCCCAGTCAAACTCTAATCAATGAGTGTGAGTCTGCTTGTAGTTTGAGTGGAGGGTGAGGCTGAGACCCCGGTTGATCAGCACCACCACCCTGAGCAAGGACCACAGATGTGCCAACCATATCTGCAGAATACAAGTCTCAGGTCTCTAGCAGTACTTCTACAATGTGTCCTAACAGTACAATGTGATACTAAGGGACTGTATGTCATTCAACGTCATGTGCCCTCATGGACACACTCACCAGGCGCCTCGCAGTGGTACACCTCTGGCCAGCTGTCCCCACGGCAGCAAAGAGGGCTGATGGAACGACTAAGCTGAGGTCTGCATCTTCAAAGGCTTAAAGAGAGACAACACAGATACCCATCAGTGTCACCAAGGAGACGTGCTAACCGGGACTAAATGATGCTCTCAGAAAGCTCTGTAAGGAGCACTAGCATTTCCTCTGCGACAGAAGCATGCTCACATCACAGGGCAACTTTTCTTCCAGGGAGGATTACATAAGAGCATAATAATGAGCTCTAAGGTCTTTACCCCAGTACAGATGTCAAAGGAGATTAATAATGGCATCTACCTCACATCTACCTCACAGTAATAAAGGGATTACTGTGGGGATTAAAGGAAATAACTCAGATCAAACAGCTGTACACAGTATCTGTGAATACCCAGTGTCACTAAATGTTAACTGTATTTTTGAATACACGCTCTTTAACTAGATGGGTTCAACCAGAATAAAGCCATCACTACAAACTTTTTACATTTCTGGTGTATACCACAAATATACAGGCATTTACACATGATGATAATGATGGCAATATACAAATTACCAAATTTGGTTTCAATATACAAATTACCAAATTTTTTTTCACAAAATCCATGTTTCCAGCAAGCAATCATCCTCCTAATGTTCGTTATCCAGAACAGGCTGGTGCCCTATTTCCTTTTGTGGCCAAAACCAAAAAAAAAAGAAACACGTCAACTCCGAGCCTACAGGTAAACGATACAAAATGCTTTAAGGGCGGGCTCTTTCCTGGTATAAAAGCACTCAGTATCCATTACAGACAAGCAAATATTTTAAAACATAAAGGAATCAGGAAGTCGTGTAAGAATTACTCACTTATTCTAGAGAAACGTGGCCAGTTCTCCTGAAGTAGGAGAAAAGTAAGAAATCATGCCACACTATAAAGTCTCAGTGTAAGCTCTAAGCCCCAGGTAGCATTTCCTAACGTGAACACCTGTCCTTCCTAGTCATCTCTGCCTCATACCTTTACATCATGACTCCCAAGTAAAACCTGAAAACTAAAATTACATCTTAGGCGCATGCAACACAGGAGGGATGAGTTCCTATTCGAGTTCTGTATGTTCATCTGAGCTACCAAAGCTATTCTGAACAGAAAATAAATGAAAGGCAGGCAGGGGTGTCTGGGTGGCTCAGTCGTTAAGCATCTGTCTTCAGCTCAAGTCATGATCCCAGAGTACTGGGATCAAGTCTCACATTGAGGTCCCTGCTCGGCAGGAAGCCTGCTTCTCCCTCTCACGCCCCCTGTTTCTGTTCCCTCTCTTGCTCTGTCTTCCCCCATCAAATAAATAAATTAGAAAAAGAAAGAAAGAAAAAGAAAATAAATGAAAGGCAACCTTACCAATAATGGCATTGTTTCCTCCAAGTTCTAACAAACTTCTCCCTTTAAAAACACAAACACACTTTAAAGCCCATTTCAGTATTTAACACACATTGCAAGAAAGCCTGAAATCACAGCTTATTTCAATTATGTCTTATTTTCAGATTCCAAATGTAGTATGAGCATTGCATCCACATCAAACATCTTGATTTTGTTAACTGTACCATGGTTTTATGGCACAATGTCTGTATTCGTAAGATATACCCCAAAATATTTAGTGGTAAAGAAACACAATGTTTTCAACATATCTTGAAAGGTTTAAAAAAAACGAATACGCACTCACAGTTTATGTGCATGCATGCATGTCGCTAGAGAGAAAATGATAAATGGGCCAACACGTAAGCCACTGAGTGAATTTAATTAAGGGCGTACAGGAATCCCTGTGTTAGTTTTGGAACTTTTCTCTCAATGTGAAAGCTCTACTCCTTGAAACTCCTTTTAAAAGTCTGGGAAATTTTGTAATCTGCCAAGATATTAAACAATGAATTACCATACGATCTAACAATCCACTTCTGGGTCCTTCACCAGTAGCTAAAAGGTGGAAGCCAAGGGTCCATCAAAAAATGAGAAAATAAACAAATTATTATCCAGCTCTAAAAAGGAAGGTGGTTCTGACACATGCCACCACCTTTAAGACATACGATGTAAGGTCAGCAGGGACTGAGTGGTAATGCTACTCACAGGAGGTTCTTGGACTGGTCAAACCGATGAAGAAAGCAACCAGAATAATGGTAGCCAAGAGCTGGAGGATAGCAGAAACGGGGAGCTCGCTTTTAATGGGGATACAAGTGGGAAAACAAAGTTCTGGAGAGGTGTGGTGATGATGGTTGCACAACAATGGAAATGTGCTTAGTGACATAGAAGTGTACACTTAAAATGATTAAAATGATACATTTTGTTATATCCATACACACACACATATATATACACACACATTTCTTTTACCACAATAAAGAAAAGAAACTGAACAACAAAAATCTTTTTTAAATCAGAAGGTATCAAATAGGCAAAAAGCTATGGTTTGTAAGTCACCATGAATCTCTCCTCATAATCTGATACAGCGCCTTCAAATCTCTTTCCTGTTCACTTGTATTTTCTTGACATAACAGGAACTAATGTGCTCTTACACCTCTTCCCTAAGTTGTTAAGAGCTGCTTGAAAAATCACTGCACACCATTTCAACATGATGATGGAACAAATTTTACTTAGCTCCTGCTCTAGTGCTGAATAATCTATTGATTATCTACCTCCTGATTATCTACTTCAGTCAAGGCCACAGGGTAAGTCTATTAGAGCTCCTGATACACACTGCCAACTTACATTCCAAGAAGTCACACAGCAGGCTATGAACACCACTCTTACCTTACACACATCAGCAATAAAGAACAAAGATTTGCCTCGATTTCAGAGCTGTGTTTACGGCTGATCTCTTGAGTATGTTTCCTTAAATGCCCTTTAAAATCAGCTTCTATGTAAATAAATACTACTGATTTGTGCTACCAGGAGCACATGTGCCAGCCAGAGATGTTCTCTCCAATGCCAACAGTTAAGCACCCAGGGGACATTAGAAGGAGATAGGGCTGTTATAACCGAAGCCCCTGTTACTATTAGCTGTAGTCTTTGCTACAACAGAGGATTTAATGATAACCTGGCTGGCTACAGCAGAGGACAATACTACCTGCTGAGAAAAGGAAAGCCACAGCAGATTCTACACCTAACATGGGCTCCTGCTGCCCAGCTTCAAGGGACACACTGCAGAGAAGGGACCCACACATTCCGGATCCTCCAAATTCTCCCTGTGCTCCCTAAATCGACTCATAACCACCAACCCTGTCCAAGAAAAGAACCTGCAACTGACAGCAGATGGATACGTGTTTCTAAAGACCGCAATCCTTCTCCTAAACAGTACTACTTAAGAGAGAGTAACAAACTACGGCTTTAAAGTAATAAGGGGATAGGAAAAGGAAGAGATCAATCTGTTCATGGAAGCAGTAGCATTAATGATCTTGAGCACCCCGGCATAAGCTTCTTGGGGTCATGGTGAATATTCGAACAAGTATCTATTCAAAAGCTTTGCCCATTTTTAAACTGGGTTGTGTTTTATACTGTTGAACTTTAAGAATTCTTTATTTATTCTAGATATGAATCTCTCATCAGAAAAAGGATTTGCAAATACCTTCTCCCATTCTGCGGGTTTTTCTTTCCACTTTTAAGTTTCTTTGGAAGCACAGATGTTTTATTTTTGATGAAGTCTTCTTAATCTTTTATTGTTTCTGCTCTAGGTGTCATGTTGAAGAAAGCACTGCCTCATCCACAGTCACAAAAACCCATTCCTGGGACGCCTGGGTGGCTCAGTTGGTTGGGCAGCTGCCTTCGGCTCAGGTCCTGATCCCAGCGTCCTGGGATCGAGTCCCACATTGGGCTCCTTGCTCGGCAGGGAGCCTGCTTCTCCCTCTGCCTCTGCCTGCCATTCTGTCTGCCTGTGCTCGCTCTCTCCTCCCCCCTCTCTGATAAATAAATAAAATCTTTAAAAAAAAAAAAAAAAAACCCCATTCCTATGTTTTCTTCTCTAAGTTTGACGGTTCCAGCTCTTATATCCACGTCACCAGAACATTTATTTTTTGTGTACAAGATGAAGCTGGGGGTCTAATTTCTTACCACGTACATGGATATCTAGTTGTCCCAACACCCTTCGCCCTTTGTTGAAAAGACTACTCCTTCTCCATTGAAATGTCTTGGCACCCTTGTCAAAAATCAAATGACCCACTGAGCCAGCCAGGTGTCCCCGTTTAATTTACTATTAAGTATTTTATTGTTTTAGGGGTGCCTGGGTGGCTCAGTCGGTTAATGGGAGGTTGGGGTACCAGGTGGTGGGTATTATAGAGGGCACGGATTGCATGGGGCACTGGGTGTGGTGCAAAAATAATGAATACTGTTATGCTGAAAATAAACAAAAAATAAATTTTAAAAAAATATTTAAAAAAATATCAAATGACCTAACTGTAAGGGTTTATTTCAGGACTCTCACTGTTATTACACTGATCCTGACATCTATCCTTAGGCAGGTACATCATCTTGATTACTATATTTTTGTATGAAGTTGTGTTATCAGGAGTATGGGTCCTCGAAATTTGTTCTTTTTCAAGACTGAGCTGCTTGCGGTCCTCCACAGTTCATCTAAATTTAGCGATCAGCCTGTCGATTTCTGCAAAGAAGCCACGTAACATTATGAAAGGGACCACAATCTCTGTAGACTACTTGGGCAGTATTGCTCTTAGGCTATAACAATATCAACTTTTCCAAAAAGTGAAAATGGGACATCTTTACATTTACTTAGCTCTTCTTTACTTTCTTTCAATGGTATTCTGTAGTATTTTGTGTGAAAGACTTCAACTCCTTCTATTATTTTTTTTTTTTTGAAGATTTTATTTTTAAGAGACCTCCACACCAATGTGGGGCTCCACCTCACAACCCAGAGATGAAGAGTTGCACACTCTACCCACTGAGCCAGCCAGGTGCCCCCGTTTAATTTACTATTAAGTATTTTATTGTTTTAGGGGTGCCTGGGTGGCTCAGTCGGTTAAGCATTTACCTTGGGCTCAGGTCCTGATCTCGGGGTCCTGGGATCAAGCCTCGAGTTGGGCTCCCTACGCAGTGGAGAATCTGCTTCTCCCTCTGTTCCTGCCCCTTGCTTGTGCTCTTTCTCTCAAACAAGTAAATAAAATTTTTTTCAAAAAAAAAGTATTTTGGGGGCGCCTGGGTGGCTCAGTGGGTTAAGCCGCTGCCTTCGGCTCAGGTCATGATCTCAGGGTCCTGGGATCGAGTCCCGCATCGGGCTCTCTGCTCAGCAGGGAGCCTGCTTCCTTCTCTCTCTCTCTGCCTGCCTCTCAGTGTACTTGTAATTTCTCTCTGTCAAATAAATAAATAAAATCTTTAAAAAAAAAAAAAAAAAAAAAGTATTTTGTTCTTTTTGACACTACTGTGAATGGAATTGTCTTCAGAATTCCATTTTCAGGTTGTTCACTGTTGAGGTATAGGAATACAAGTGATTTCTGTATAGTGATCTTGTATCCTGCAACCTAACCTTACTTATTAGCCCTAATGGTTTGTAAGTCTCCTGTTTAAAAGCAACACCCTGGGGTGCCTGGGTGGCTCTGACAGTTAAGTATCTGACTCTTGATCTTAGGGTCTTGAGTTTAAGCCCTGCACTGGGCTCCATGCTGGGAGGGGAGCCTACTTTAAAAAAAAAAAAAAAAAAAAAAGGTCACACCTTCAGGATGGGGAAAATAAGTAAAAGCAATGCCTTTATAGCAAAACAACTGGCAGATTTAGTAGTCAAGCCTCATTTTAGGCTAGGGTTTGTCAAAATTCAGCAAAACCACCAAAAATTGAAAGTCATTATTATTCTTGAAAACGTAACTCTAAGAAGCCGTCCAGTGGAGCACAGAACACTCTGTATACAACTCGTCAGTTGTATATACGTAAAATGTAAAGGAGAACAGACTTAAGATTTCCATTCCTAAATTCACTCATGTCCTGTCAATCCCTACACCTATTTAAAGTATGACTTTTCTGTTTTTAGTTTGCCCAACCCTTCTGACAGAAATCAAGAAATGTATTTGATAGGATTTCGCTCTGGTCATTTAGGAGGAAAAACGACACGCTTTTCCAAATTACGTTCTTAAATGTGCCATCTCCCCATTGGTATCTGTATCCCTTCTCTTTTACTTGGACAGTCAAATAAACATGGCTGGTGTCCCCATAGAAACAATCCAAGGAAAAAACCCAACTTTGAGATTCCCTATCCATCACACTGCTCATGAGAAAATCAACACTTACCAAACCTCTCCTGCACCATAAGGGCCACCTGTTTTCCCACCTGTGTGCTCCCGGTGAAGGACAGCAGGTTCACCCGCTCATCTTTGGCCATTGCTGTGCTGCAAGGGAACAAACAAGGTCACCCAGGCACAGAAGTCCAGCAACGGCACCACCTCCTCGCACCAATCCAGAGCACTGACATGCTTCCTCACCACAGAATGGCTCTCAGTCAAAGATACACGTCAGTCTATCCCAAGAGTGCAAAGGAAGGTCTTCATGAAAATGAACTAGATTTTCACAAGCAAAACCATACAGTCCAACAGGCTAATCTGATTTGGGAGCTCTCAATAAACGAAAATCACCTTGAGGACATTGTTAAGGATCAAAGTCCTGGGGCACCTGAGTGGCTCAGTTCGTTAAACGGCCAACTCTTGGTTTCAGCTCAGGTCATGATCTCCGAGTCACACATTGGGCTCCACACTGAGCAGGATGCCTGCTTCAGGATTCTCTCTCCTTCTGTCCCTCCTCCCACTCACTCTTGAGTGCTCTCTCTCTCAAATATTTTTTTTTTTTAAAAAGGATGATATACATTGTAACCTTAGCATTTCCTCTATGAGCATCCCAATTACGTGGCAGACTCCTAAACTATTAATTCTTTTAAGAATTAAAATTCTGAGGTGCCTGGGTGGCTCAGTGGGTTGAAGCCTCTGCATTCAGCTCAGGTCATGATCCCAGGCTCCTGGGATCGAGCCCCGTAATCGGGCTCTCTGCTCGGCAGGGAGCCTGCTTCCTGCCTCTCTGCCTACTTGTGATCTCTGTCTGTCAAATAAATAAAATCTTAAAAAGGGGGGGGGGCACCTAGGTGGCTCAGTTGGTTGGACAATTGCCTTCAGCTCAGGTCATGATCCTGGAGTCCCTGAATCGGGTCCCATGTCCGGCTCCCTGCTCGGCAGGAAGTCTATTTCTCCCTCCGACCTCTCCCCTTTCATGTTTTCTTTCTCTCATTCTCTCTCTCTCAAATAAATAAATAAAATCTTTAAAAAAAAATTAAAAGTCTGAGGGACACCTGGGTAGCTTAGCTGGTTAAGCACCTGCCTTTGGAAGATGCTAGGGTCATGATCCCAGTGTCTTGGGATAGAGCCCTATGTCCAGCTCTGCTCAGCAGAGAATTTTCCTCTCCCTCTGCCAGGTGCTAACCTTGCTTGTGCTGTCAAATAAATAAAATCTTAAGGAAAAAAAAAATTAAAAGTCTGAAGACTACAGGGAAACATCCTAAATATCTCTCATGGAAGCTCACTTAATGAAGACTGTGCTAGGATTTCCAGTTATCTCTAAGAAATATAGACCAGACACTACAGATGCAAATCTCTTGGCTCTTGGTTCAGTGCTCCAAAGGGCTTGGTAGCAGACTAGCAGATCAACCAGCGCAAGAGATAAACTGTTAAGGCTAGAACTGCTTGATGGGATTACACACCGAGATGTCCCCAGGTTCAGCAAACCTTAGCACTGATACTCTAAGTACCGTTACCTAATGCACAAGTAGCTGTTACTTAATGCATGCCTGCAAACACTCCCCCCTCTGAGCCAGTCCAAGACCAATATGAAGGATGGATGCTCAAAGAGCACAAATGTTGTAATGTTATATTTCACTAGGTACTCTACATGTGGAAGTTGTATTTCCTGCTATTCTCTCATTCTCATCAAAAGACGAATGTATTATTCCTTCCTGAAATGGGCAAGTGGAGCAGTAAGGTAAGTGAAGGAGGGAGACCAACGTTTCACCCAAGCCAGTGCGGGCTATAAGGCCCGACTCCCAGGGACCTCTGGGGAAAACACACCTAATCAATATCTAAGCCAGCAGTAGTAACTTCAGCTTTCATCATGGATCAGGGCAATTACAGCTCCTGGCTTAGGAAAAGGCTCTGATAGGATGCTGAGTTAAAGAAACCACAAAGCCTGCATGTTGTAGTATTCCACTTACATGAAAGGTTCCCAAAAGGCACACGTACAGAGACAGAGTAGAAGAGTGGTTGTGGGGGAGTAGAGGGGATGCCAAGTGACTGCTAATGAGAATGAGATTCCTTTTTGGTCTAATGAAAATGTTTTAAAAGACCATAACGGTAATGGTTGCACAACAATGTGAATCTTCTAACTGTACCTTTTTAAAGAGCAGATTCTACAGTATGTGAATTATACAGCAATTTTCTAAAAAGAATACATTTTTTAAGAGGCTACATTCCCAGAGGTCCCTTTTATTGGTCAGCTGAAGAACCTAGACAACAGGACAGGTTCTCAGCTGAGGGATACACCAGAATCCAATTCCACAGCTTTGGTTTTTCTAAGTAAGCACCTCTATGAACTAACTGGCAGAAAGCCATAGACTCCTCAATGTTACAGGAGTTTTTCTTTTTCTTTTTTTATTTTTTTATTTTAAAGACTCTATTTGACACAGAGAGAGAACTAGCAAGAGAAAGAGAGCACAAGCAGGGGGAGTGGCAGACAGAGGCAGAGGGAGAAGCAGGCTCTCTGCTGACCAAGAAGCCCAACATGGGGCTCCATCCCAGGACTCTGGGGTCACCACCCCGAATGGAAGGCAGATGCTTAACAGACTGAATCACCCAGGTACCCCAGGAGTTTCTTATTTTAGACTATAAACACCTCACAAAACTAGCTCTGGGCAATTAAAAAGATAATCTTATTCATCCTCCAACAAAGGCTATGTCCTAACAAAGGCAAAGCCCAATGACATACGAGATAACAATGATACCCCAAAACCCCTCCCTCCTCCTCAGCTGTCCTGGGTTTCATTACTCTAATAAAGAAGATTCTAACCAATGAACCTGAAGCCCTTCAACAAAAAGCTGCTCTGGGCCCAATGACTTACCCGATGTCCGCTCCACCGCAGGTCAAGGAACAGATCGCACCAGGCAGCTGATTATCCTCCAGAACCTTGGCTATTATTCTAGAAATGGAAAAACAATTACGGAGAAAGGGAACAATTTAGTTTCTTTCTTTCTTTCTCTTTTTACGATTTTATTTATCTATTTGACAGAGAGATCAAAAGTAGACAGGCAGGCAGGGTAGGGGGGAAGCAGGCTCCCTGCTGAGCAGAGAGCCGGATGTGGGGCTCGATCCTAGGACCCTGAGATCATGTCCTAAGCCAAAGGCAGAAGTTTAACCCACTGAGCCATCCAGGCACCCCAACAACTTAGTTTCTAATAGTTTTTTTATTTTATTTTATTTTTATTTATTTATTTGACAGACAGAGATCACAAGTAGGCAGAGAGTCAGACAGAGAAAGAGGAGGAAGCAGGCTCCCTGCCGAGCAGAGAGCCCATGCGGGGCTCAATCCCAGGACCCTGGGACCATGACCTGAGCCAAAAGCAGAGGCTTTAACCCACTGAGTCACCCAGGCACCCCTCTAATAGTTTTTTTAAAACTAGAATAATTTTGCACCACCTGACTTTCCCGTTTGAACTCTTTTAACCCCTTAGCCCAAGACCCAAACACACAGGCCTGGATTTCACCTGACATCAGACACAAGGATTTCTAACACCTTAAAAGCACGACTTATTTTCCCCTAAAATCTTAAGAAGAAAAATACATGGAGCACCTGGGTGGCTCAGTCTGTTAGGTTTCTTTTTTTAAAAGATTATTTTAGGGGCACCTGGGTGGCTCAGTGGGTTAAGCTTCTGCCTTCGGCTCGGGTCATGATCCTGGGGTCCTGGGATCAAGCGCCACAATGGGCTCTCTGCTCAGTGGGGAGCCTGCTTTCCCCCCTCTCTGCCTGCCTCTCTGCCTACTTGAGATCTCTGTCAAATAAATAAATTAAGAAAAAGAAATCTTTATTTTAGAGAGAGAAAGAGCGCGCGAGCAAGTGAGCGCACCACCCAGGTGAGGGGCAGAGGCAGAGGAAGAAGCAGGTTCCTCAATGAGCAGTGAGCCCAACTGGAGGCTCAATCCCAGGACCCTGAGATCATGACCTGAGCCCAAGGCAAATGCCTAACCGACTGAGCCATCCAGGTCCCCCAAATGTCTTGAGTTCTGACTTCAGCTTGGGTTATCATCCCAGGGTCAGCAGATTCATCCCGGCATTAAGATTGTCCCTCTCCCTCTCTGTTACTCCCTCCGCCCTGACCTCTCTCCCTCCCTCTTAAAAGAAAGAAAAAAGAGGGTGCCTGGGTGGCTCAGTGAGTTAAGCCTCTGCCCTGGGCTCGGGTCATGATCTCAGGGTCCTGGGATCGAGACCCACATCGGGCCCTCTGCTCAGCAGGTAGCCTGCTTCCCCCTCTCTACCTACTTGTGATCTCTCTCAAATAAATAAAATCTTTAAAGAAAAAAAAAAAAGAAAGAAAGAAAGAGAAGAAAAATACAACAAAAAAATAAAAGATACAAAACACTGGCCAGGTAGTTCAAGTGTTCATTGTTTTCGAAGATTTTTTTCTTTCTTTTTTTTTTAGAGTTTATTTCCCCAAATAAATAGGTAAATAAATAATAAAGATTTTACTTATGTGACAGAGAGAGAGTGCTCGAAGTAGGGGAAGCAGCAGGCACACGGAGAGGGACAAGCAGACTCCCCACTGAGCAGGGAGCACGATGTGGGACTTGATCCCAGGACCCTGAGATATGAGCCAAAGGCAGATGCTTAACCAACTGAGCCACTGATGTGCCCTGTTTTCAAAGATTTTCTGCCAAACTATGAACATACGGCTGGGTTCAAGATGACACACTGGTCGGAAGGCATTTGTTTGGTCTCTTGCCCCAGGTCCATTAAAATGAATAAAATCTTTAAAAAAAAAAAAAAAAAAAAAAAAAAAAAAAAAAAAAAAAAAAAAAATAAAATGAAGGAAAGGAATAGAAAGGAGTAAGGACTATAACCTAGAAAAATGAAGAAAAGGAAAGGTAGTTCCCACCAGCAAATGAGAAGTTCAACCCATCTCTGCGAAGAGACACCAGCCAGGGAAGTATCAAGGATGAAATGGGAAAGAGGCCCCAAACTTAGTGCTGCTAAGAAGACAGGGCAGAGGGAGCTGGACCTGCCAGCAGAATCTAAGCAAATTCGAGACTAGTGTCCACTGGTGTCGCACCAAATCCTTGAGTCCAGAAGCATCAGCACCCTCCACTTTAGAGCACTGCAGGCCAAGAGAGCGTTTTCTAAAACATTATCCTACTACTTAACATTATTCAAGTTAAGATCATAAATACAGTTCAGTGCCACAATGGGATATATATAAAAAAGGGCTCCAGTGATCCTGGTTTCTCTGATGCGGAGTTCTTTCATTCACTGAGCATCCTAGGGCCCTCAGGCCCAAAGACAGCCAAGGCTCTTTTCATCCATCACCCTAACCTTCTAGCCACTTCCTAAATTAAAAAAAAAAAGTCCAGGGGCGCCTGGGTGGCTCAGTGGATTAAGCCTCTGCCTTCCACTCAAGTTATGATCTCAGGGTCCTGGGATCGAGCCCCACATCGGGCTCTGCTCAGCGGGGACCCTGTGTCCCCCCACTTTCTCTATCTGCCTCTCTTGCCTATTTGTGATCTCTGTCAAGTAAATAAATAAAGCCTTTAAAAAAAAGAAAGTCCAAATTCTATACTGACTTCCATGAAAAACATACTGTTGTTATATTCTCCAGTTGTCCCCCAATATGTTCTTTTTATCGGTTTTCTTTTTTCCTGTCCATCAAGGATCACAGGTGTAGCTGTCATGTCTGTGACCAGGCATCAGGTTGTACAATTTCTTCCAGGGACTGAGGGTGTATCTACCATCTGCACAAGGAGACAGACTATTCTTCAAGGGAGGGGATTCTGGTTTGTGCCTAGGAGCTCACCAAACCCTTTCCTGTACTGCATGAGCCCCTGACACTGGATTAACTCTCTCATTCTCCCGCCCTGGTTGCCTGGTAAATGTTGGAGTATCAACAAGTCTACAGAGACACATCATGACTTATGCGAGAAATGACCCCTGAGCTGGTCAACGCTGAAACCTGGAAATGTGAACCTCACGCGTTTTGGTCGTCCCTGAGCATAGGGACTCTTGGATTTTCATGTCCCTTGTGGGTAGCTAAGAGCTCTGCCTAAGGAACTGTTCCAAGACATTTTGGATCCTGAGGGTCAGAAGGCTTTTATACCAGGGCCCCCCGCCCCAAATCTGTCCAAATAAACTCTCATCTCCCTACTCCTGCATGAGCTGCTACAGAGACACAGAATGAAAAGAAATACTGGATGTTATCCTCCCGGCAAACTAGGACCTTTCCAACATCCTTCTGAAGAGAAACGGGCAACGCATGGCCTTGTCGTCATATACAAATCTGAACGTTTAGCTCAATTTATAAGAACTACTCAATTTATAAGAACATTACGGCACCCTTGGCGAATACCAACAAAACCTAGCATCATTTTACTTACTGTATTCTGTGACAAAAACAGGTAATCTCCTCAATTATGTCAAGAACAGGCCATGTTCCCCTATGAACATTTCAAATCCTTCAGTCTGTTTAGAGCAAATACATAAATAAGCTCAAAACAGCAATCACCTAGAACATTTGAAACTACTGTCAAAATAGGTATTTTAAACCAGCTGCTTAATAACAACTGGCAAGTCTGGTTCACTATGTTGAGAGAACTGTCTTGGGTCTTTTTTTTTTTTTTTTTTAAACTCCCTGGGAGGCAGCTCTTTCTGTCCGTAGGTCCTATCACTGTGCTTTAAGAAAACCAAATTTTAACAAAGAAAACAAAACAAAAAACCCAACAACAAAACCCAAACCAAAAAACCCCCAAAACCAAAAAAACTGCCTGGGAACCTCATTATTTTTATAGATATGTTCTGTCTTGTGTGTTTTGCAGATTATCATTGTCTGTAATACTTAATTATAATTTAAGTATAATTATAATCAAATTTTAATTATGGTAAGCCAATAATTATTTAACTACTCAATTTAATTACTTTGCCTTGGAGGATAAAGTTTCCTCAATATCACATTCCTTTCAAGTAAATACTAACACACACACTATTCTTTTTTTCGGCCCATGTTTCAATTCCTAAACCACTTTCCCTAAGTGAACTTTTCACATTAAGGACCCTCTTCCACAGAGACTCCACATGCTTTCTCCGAGCAATTCTTCTATCAGAGAAGGCAGATCATGCAACCAATGGGACATCAGGGACAGTCAACAACTACCACTCTACATGGGAAGGCATCCTCTTCTATACAGTCTCCAAATTCCACAATGACAGATTAGTAACACTAATTTTATGACCTAACCAGAATTGTCAATTTCTCAAAAATGAATAAAAAAATCTGTAATCCAAAGATGAAATACATTTTAGACACTGTAAGTATCAGTAGAACAGTATTATCATTTCTGTTTTGCTGATCACTTATTAAACAAAAGCAATAAAGTATTAGCTGGGTAGAAACCAAAAACCATGAACATGTTCAGCAGTTACTAAATACTGCTCCTAAATTGCACGACTTCCTTTCCACTGGATTTGTTTGTATTTCCCAAGTGACATAAGGTTTGTTAAGAGCTCAGTTTCAGTATGTTAATCAATATTTGGCATGTTTCCAAAGAGCTATGAAAGAGCTCCATATACTGTAAAATGATTATCAAAATGTTATTACAATCAAAGGAGAAAGATGTTATATAAATTTCCTGCTTAAGTAAATGTGACTCTTCCATTGAATTAAAAATCAGTGCCAACCGGGCGCCTGGGTGGCTCAGTGGGTTAAGGTCTCTGCCTTCAGCTCTGGTTGTGATCTTGGGGTCCTGGGATCGAGTCCCGCATCCAGCTCTCTGCTCAGCAGGGAGCCTGCTTCCCCCTGGCCCCGCCCCCACCTGCCTCTCTGCCTACTTGTCATCTCTGTCTGTCAAATAAATAAATAAATTCTTTAAAATTTTGAATAAATAAATATAAATCAGTGCCACCCTTTGAGATTATGCAACATTCAGGAAAAAGCAACCCACACATACTTACTTTGTGACAGCTACACTAATGAGCGAAGTTGTTGGAGCTCCTTTCCTTGAGAGGGTTAAAAAAAAGAAAAATGCAACTGAATTTGGTGGAAATCATAATACCTTTTACTGTCAAGCAGAACCAAAAGTCTGTGTGACAAATTCTGTCCCAATCAGACCACAGAACCTGATAACTGAAATAAAAACCTGTCCTTCTTCAGCTTTGTGTCTCTGGGACCCAAGGGACTATAAAACTTCAAGAAACATAAAATGGCAATTCTGAACCTGCCCGCTGCACTGAACACAGGGACTGTTATATTAACCTTTGTCAATTATGGAAATGGAATTCTATCAACATGAACTTTAGAAGTTCCCCAGAAGGCACGCAGAGCTGAGAAAAACCATACAACTAGTCTTTATGGACTGAAACACCAGAAAGTGTGGGTCTCTTTGGCAAGATGGTGTCAAATCATTAATCTCCCAGCAATGCCTGGCTTTTGTAGACGGTCTGTGAATATAATCAACCTAACACAACATTACAGTTAAGTACGTAACTAGTGAGACAGATGCCAAGCAGGCCAAGACAACTCTCTTGGCTTTCCTGATCTCACCATGGAAGCTAAAAACAGGAAAGTGTTTTGCCATCTGCAAATAGGCATTTCCCAACTAACTTCTACTATCACATATTTTATAAAGTTGTAAAAGTTAATGTATCAATGGGAACACTGGCCAAGGACCGAAGAATCACTTGGGAATTCACTATGAAATTTTTATGGAAAGGGGGCAAAAAAAAGTCAAAATTTCACAAGGAAGTTGTGATTCTTCCCAAGTTCTTTTTTTCTCCAACTTTTTAACTTAGTTTTGTTCTTAGAGGGTGGTATAAAGGCTACATCCGGGTCTTTCTTCCCAGTTTCTGAAAGCCTTAACAGAATCCTCTGGAATAATCCCCAGGGTATGTGTTATGCTAACAGGGAGTTATATTAACAAGGTGATTTGGGGAGGGGGCAGTGCTAGACAGGGATGCGATGGGGGCTGGTCACTGGTCACCATAAAATCCAAGGCTGTGATCGAACTATCAGCCCTCCAGAACTCCATCTATGGGGACGGGAGGAGGGCTGAGAAAGTCCAAACACATGTCCAACGATTTAATCAACTGTGCCTTCGTAAGGAACCCGCAAGAGAAACTGCAGACACCAAAGATCAGGGTGGCTCCTTGGTAGGTAGGGTGCTGTGCCCCAGCTCAACTGGGAGGAGGCACAGAAGCTCTGCATCTGGGACCTTTCTACACCTTACCGTAGGTGTATCCTTTAAAATCAAACTATAATCAAGTGTCTGGCTAGCTCAGTCGGTAGAGGACGAGACTTTTAAAATCAAACTGTAATCATCATTAAATAGAGCATTTTCTTGAGCTCTGTGGGTCATTCTAGTAAATTACTGCAACTGAGGATTCACGGGTACCTCCTAATTTAAATAAGACTGGCCAGAACTGCAGATGTCCTGGGTGACCTGGGACACTTGTGGCTTACATCTAAGCCTTGAGGAGGACTGAGCCCATAAATCTGTAGAGCCTGTAACTAACTCTTACAGTATATCCCCTTGGGGTGGAAAGAGCTGGAAACCAGAGTGGGGACAAGCCATTTGCCAAAAAAGTAAGGCAAAAAGAGTATTGTTACCAATGGCAAAATTTGCAGTAATAAAAAAATCAGCACCATACAATTAGCAGGTGTGACTTGTATGTCCATTAAAGAGTAGGATATTAGAAAACATTTCAATACATTTAAAATCCTTCAGGCTGTTATGCCCCAATAATGGTATGCCCACGATTAAAGGAGCGAGACTGATACAAAGCGAAGGTCAAGCAAAGCTTTATTTCGCGCCAAGCATCAAGAACCTAACAGAAGGTCCAGGGCCGCACCTCTTACAAGAGAGGGCGAACAAGAGAGGGTGACCCTTCTCTGGAAAGGCCATGCAGTCGGGCCTGGCCACGCACAGGTGGCCAATGAGATTGTAACACACACAGAAAACTCCACAATGATGCTAGGTGACCGATTGAGTTACAATTTACCCTAGTAGACATTTGAATCAGCCTATTACACCTTGCTTGGGATTGGCACCCAAAAGGCAGGGCCCATACTCCTTGGTAACCAGGGAGACAGTATGCAACCCCCCCACCACCACCACCGATCGGATGTCTCCACCTGGCCTGACCCACCTTTGTATCTGGGCTTTGTTACCTGAAGCTGGTTTCAGGGACTTGTCTCCAAGTAAATCCCCTGGGGGAAGGGGAGCAGGGACAGTTTCTAAATAGGTCCTTACAAGGCAGTACCTGAAAACAGCTACTTTTATCATCTTACTACCACTTAAGAAAGTAAGGTCTTACCAAAGGCAGACATTCCCACAGATCATTGCGATGGCGTTGTTCCAGCCATATACTGCCACAGGGAAGTTGAATGCAGTGATGATCCCAACCAGGCCTACAGGATTCCACTGTTCAATGAGGGCGTGGCCAGGTCCTGAGGACACGGGATGGGGCAGAACACTTAAGCTAGTATCTTAATGCATTTGATGGTACTAAGAATCTGAAATCATTCATTATGAGAAAGAAGGTGCACCAGACCCAGGGTGGACTCCGGGTGCCTTACAGTGGCTCACTTTACACAGGTACATTAATTAGCATACAATAAAGCTGTTGTTACTACACTAGGTTATAAAGGGTACTGATCTTGTGCCTCTGATCTTATAGGAGCTCTGTATGGAGCAGGCAGCATCAGCACCCTCTGAAAGACAAAGAAAACGCCAAGAGGTGATGAGAGTTGCCCTGGGGGATGTGAATGCCAAGAGCACGACCCCAGAGCCGTGGACCTCTTCCAAGAGAGAAAAGGTAGCTCATTTAAATGAAAAAAAGAACAGCTCTAAGAATCACACGTATGGTAAATGAATGAAGTGCAAAAGTCTGAGTTCATGAGAAATGAACTCATTATCATTATCATGATAAATGATAAATACAAAGAAATGTATGTATTCTATATACAAATTTTAAATATACTGTCACCCACAGTCCCACAAAGGGGGTATTTTTTTTTTAAAGATTTTATTTATTCATTTAACAGAGAGAGATAGCTAGAGCAGGAACACAAGCAAGGGGAAAGAAGAGGGAGAAGCAGGCTCCCCACTGAGCAGGGAGCCTGACGCTGGGCTCAGTCCCAGGACCTGGAGATCATGACCTGAGCCCAAGGCAGTCACTCACCAGCTGAGTCACCCAGGCGCCCCAAGCAGCATATTTTAATCAAAGGAAGCCAGAGCAGAGAACTGAAGCAAGAAAGGTCACAAACTGAGTTAAAACCACAGACCAACTAGGAAGGTGGGGCTCCCAGCTGTCCATCTTTCTGGACAAATTCACTGCAGAACATGGAACCCAGCAGTGGCTATCCTCCCTCCCTGGCCCTCCTTTAGTTGAGCTCAATCCCCCTGGAAATGATGTACTGACACAGCCTCTTCCTGGCCCCTCCCCTCGCTGTCATCCTCCCCAGGAAGGCTAGAGCAGCCCTGATGCCCTCTGTCCTCTGCTTACAAGCCTGTGGTGTCTGGATGGCTACTGCAGCTGCCCTCAGGACAAAGTCCGAGCTCCCGACCAGGACAGGTCTCTCCCCTCACACAGTGCCCTCAAGCTACACCAAAGCAAGGCAGCTACCCAAATAAGCCAAGTCCTCTCATGTTAACTAGCAGACTTCTTCCCAAGGTCAGAGCACCCCTGGCCCAGCACTCCACCCCTCTCCGCCTTGAGGCCTGATCTTGGATTACTGTCTCTCCTAGGGGCGTTTCCTGATTGCCTCACAAGGCTGACTCAGGGTCACCACCCTCCCCTGCACCCCATCACAGTACCCACCATGCACTTTTACAATTATCCCATTACTTGTCTCCCACTTCCCTCCCACTCTAAAATGTCAGGTATCTTTAAGCTTTAAACTCTTTCAGGACAGGGTGCCTGGGTGACTCAGTTGCTTAAGGCTCTGACTTGATTTCAGCTCGGGTCAAGCCCTCAGGGTCATGAGATCGAGCCCTGTGTGGGGCTCTGTGCTGGGCATGGAATCTGCTTAAGATTCTCTCACTCCCTGTCCCCCTACCCGTGCCTCACTACTATGCACACTCACTTGCTCAATCAATCAATCCCTTCAGGACAAGGATAATAATGCCTGACTTGATCAAGTATCACTATCAGTTCACCTGGTACCTGGTGCACACTCAATAAGTATTTACTACATTAATGAAATCAAAGTCGCCCAAAAGCCTCTACATAGACAGACTAATAACCTACTTTTCTAAAAAATGTGCCTACAGGGGCACCTGGGTAGCTCAGTCATAAAGCCTCTGCCTTTGGCTCAGATCATGATCATGGTCCTGGGTTCAAGTCCCACATCGGGCTCCTCGCTCAATAGGGAGTCTGCTTCTCTTTCTGCCTCTGCTTGACACTCTGCCTGCTTGTGCTCTGACAAATAAATAAATAAAATCTTTAAAAAAAAAAAAAGTGTCTACAACTGAAAAATATTTTAATCGGTGAGGCAGACATCTCAGTAAGTATATATCAAAGAAATTCCTTGTTTGCATACATATGCTTCTCCAAACTGACAATTTACTTTTTTAACTCGAAAAGCCTATTGGAAATTATCAGTAATGGGGCACCTGGGTGGCTTAGTCAGCTGGACATCTGCTTTTGGCTCAGGTCATGATCCCAGGGTCCTGGGATGGAACCCCACAGGGGGTTTCCTGCTCATTGGGGAGCCTGCTTCTCCCTCTCACTCCCTCCTTCCTCCCCACTTATGCTCTCTTTCTCTCTCAAATAAATAAATATTAAGAAAAAGAAAATGATCAGTAACATAAAACATAAAATGCCTCTTGGCTAATGGGAATCATTGCTATATACCTAATTAAGGACAGTAAAAAAACAAAAACAAACAAACAAAAACCTCCCAATTCTTTCCACCAATAGGAAATTTACCAAATATGCCAAGAAAAACAGGAAAATTTGCTCTTTAAAAAGACATATTCCTGGGCGCCTGGATGGCTCAGTGGGTTGAGCCACTGCCTTCGGCTCAGGTCATGATCCCAGCGTCCTGGGACTGAGTCCCGCATCGGGCTCTCTGCTCAGCAGGGAGACTGCTTCCCTCTCTCTCTCTCTGCCTGCCTCTCTGTCTACTTGTGATCTCTGTCTGTCAAATAAACAAATAAAATCTCTAAAAAAAAAAAAAAAAATATTCCTGGGACACCTGGGTGGCTCAGTCAGTTAAGCATCTGCCTTTGGCTCAGGTCATGATCCTGGGATCCTGGGATCCTGGGATCGGGTCCTACATCGGGCTCCTTGCTCAGCAAGGAGCCTGCTTCTCCCACTGCCTCTCCCTCTTCCACTCCCCCTGCCTGTGCTCCATCAAATACATAAAATGTTTAAGAAAGAAAAAAAAACCCCAAAGTGTGGGATTAGGGGACAGCAATCTCCATTAAGTATGACTTTCAAAATATATTACTAGACTATCAAAATTAGCTTAACATATGCCATATGATACAGGATTTAGGTCATTTCAGATTTTTCCTAGTGATACTACAGCAAACACCTTTATATACAAACCTTTGTCATATTTCATATTGAATATTTACTCAAATTAGAGTCTTGAAACTGGTATTAAACCTTGGGCCCTTTGGATTTATTTTCAAATTGTTTTTGCTATGGACTGGTGATTCATGTTGCCAAAAGTCCCCATGAAAGAGTGGCTATCTCATCTACAGACTTCCCAAAACGGAGTTTTGGCTTTAAAAACACAAAATTTCAACAAGGATCTTGATCTGATATTTTCACCTATTTTACGTTTGTGAGTACAGAGATTAAAGACATTTTCACATGTTTACATGCTACATACAATTCTTCTTCTGCAAACTAGTCATAGCCAGAGCATATTTTGGAGTACGGTCTAAGAGCACAGAACTCTAAGTTTAACTGACTTCATTGCTTACTTTCAGAAGGCAAGATGGGTCCTCCAATCATCCGCGATAATCCAACAGCATAATCACAAATATCCACATACTCTTGAACTTCTCCCACACCTTCCACTAAGATTTTCCCCATCTCCAGCGACACCTAAAAGCCAAGAAGCATTCTTACAACACAATTCATGTTTTAAATACTAAATTTATGGGGTGGGAGGGGACAGGGGGAAGCAAATGGCATTTCTTGTCTATTTTGTCAAAATATAAACTTCAGAAAGTCTGTTATTATCTTAATTTTAAAACCCATGAATTTTCTTTACTCTTCCCTGTTCATCTTGTTCATCTTTCTTCTAAAGACATTTTTTATATGTATGAACTGACCCCTTTAAGCATCACAATCCTAAAATCTTAAACAAAAACACTCAACAGCCATAATCCCCAACTCAAAGGAATGTCTATTTACTAAGAAAATACTTTACCAAATTTCCTAGTTTTTGGATATTCTCCCGCAAAGCATCCCCAATCTGTCTTACTATTTCTCCTCGCTTCGGAGCAGGAACCTAAGAAGAGAACAGAATCTTAGCATCTGATTCAACATGTAAACTGGTGTCTGTAATACGGTATTAGAAAAACATCCTCTAAAGGAACTAAATACAAACCCATCAGATGACTTTCTGATCACATCCAAACAGTATTATGGCACATCCCTAACACAGATACCAGAGTCCCAGAAAACATCAACCAGATTATAGATTTTTGGAGAGTAAGGGTCTGTGCCAAGAACATAGATAAATTATAAGACTAAAAACAATGATGCTTAAAAAGCTTAAAATACCCTGAATACCAATAAACCTCTGTGATTCCCCCTGACATCTTCTTACGGGTCAAAATGACTGCATACCCAAATCCTAGATTCAGCTAATAAAACAGTATTCCATAACCCATTCAAATTATGATCCGCTATTTTCTGAGCATCTACTTACTACGTGACAGGCATCATTCCAGGCACTGGGGCAAAAAATAAACAAGGCATTCACAGAACTAATAATTTTACTGAATCTTCCTGTAAGTGCAATGGGAAGTCTTTAATGGTTTTTAAGGAAATGATTTGCTTCACTTTTTTTTTTCTCCAAAGGTTTTTAATTAAGCAAGCTTTACACCCAAACTGGTGCTTGCACTCAAGACCCCAACACCCCAAGATCAAGAGTTCCATGCCCTACTGACTGAGCAAGCCAGGTGTTCCTGCTTTGCTTTTTTTTTTTTTTTTTTTTTTTATCAGAGAGAGAGGGGGGAGAGAGCAAGCACAGGCAGACAGAATGGCAGGCAGAGGCAGAGGGAGAAGCAGACTCCCTGCTGAGCAAGGAGCCCGATGTGGGACTCGATCCCAGGACACTGGGATCATGACCTGAGCCAAAGGCAGCTGCTTAACCAACTGAGCCACCCAGGCGTCTCTGCTTTGCCTTTTATAAGACCACCATGCAGAGGGCACCTGGGTGGCTCAATTAACCGTCCAAGTGTCCATGTCCAACTCTTGATTTTGGCTCAGGTTGTGGGAATGAGCCCAGAGCCAGGCTCTGCACTCAGCACAGAGTCTACCTGTCCTATTTCCTCTGTTCCTCTCCCCACTCTCTCTCTCTCTCTCTCAAAAAAATAAAATAAAATAAAATAAAGAGAATCTTTTAAAAAATCAATGTGGTATAGGTGAAGCATATACTGGAGGGGAAAGAGAAGTAGGGAGGCCAATTAAGAACATACTCTAGTGCCCTAGACCAAAGATTACAGTAACTCAGTTGTAAAACTAAAGCAAGGGACACAAAGCAGATTCAGGATTAATCTGAAAACAGAACAGACAGGACACCCTAATGGAATAGGTGTGGGAAATGGGGGTGCAAGAACCACGGATGGAGCCCAGGTCTGTGGCTTGAACAGCTGGCTGGATGGAAGTACAATTCCTGAGACAAGACAGAAGTGTAAGGGGTTTATGGAGGCAAAGAGTACAGGCTGGGTCACGTGAAGTTTGCGATGTGCTTCACCTATGGAGACATGACTTCCTCAACTGTGATCGCCACTCCTTTCTTCTCTCCCCTCCAGCTCTTCCCAATTAACTCAGCCTCTCCTTCAGAGGCACAGTACAGTTGTACAACTGCAACAGGCCCCAGGCTGGGGCCTGCCCGCACCCCCTCTTAGAGAGGGCTATCACAGCACTGCTCAAAGGCTGCCGCCTCCCAGAGCCTGACCCAGAACTCAGGGTTCATCTTCATGCTCTTCTTCCCAGAGAGATCACCGGGTCAGGAGAGAGCTTTTCTGGAAGGAACCTGGCATCCTACTAACCCTTTAACCATTCCTCCCCTTTGACTAGGTAATTCCATTCCCAGATACCAAGCATACACATAAGTGTACAGAAGGATAGGTACCACACTTAACCACAATGCCATTTCTAGCAGACAAACCAACCACCCTAATGTCCATCAACACATGACTAGTTAATATAGGAACAGCTATAAAATTGGGACACTTCACACTCTCCAAATAGGAAGAAAGACTCATAAGGAAAAACTTTCAAGAGTTTTAACAGGATAACAGAAAACAGCAAAATAATATACACAATAACTAAACTTTCACTTATATTTGAAGAAATATACATTAAGATGTTAATGGTCATTTCTGGGGAATAGGATTTTTTTGGTGGGGGAGGGAGGAGGAGATGCAATGCTAATAGACTTCCAGTCCCCATATTTTCTATGTCTACAGCATTTGCCATTTTTACAATACAACTCTTCTGAAAACAATAAAACTTGCAATGTTACATGAATCAGCACAGATCTACACACTTTCTAGAACATGGGGTGGGCTCATTAATGTTTCAAATGAATTTAGCCTACAGGCTTCTAAGTTCAGCGAATTGGTTAATATCAACCCAAAATGGCTAATACACATTTACATTATATTCTGTGTATATATTATTCGGTCTCTAACCAGTAATTATTGCACACTTTCTATGTGCCAGATATTCTGATCTTCCCCAGGGACACCAGGAAGACAGCTACAATTCAAGCCCACTAGAACCAACACCCCAATGGGGGGGGGGGGAGGGTGGAAACAACAAACAGGTGATTTCAATCTCCTATGGTGAGTGCTGTTCTGGAGAAGCCAGACTGTACAAGGAGAGAGCCTAGCAGTGTTAACTGAGTGTTGCTTGGGGTTAGCAAGCGGGGAAGAAGGCAGCTTTCCGAAGAAGTTTAGAGATCTAAGACCTCAAGCATGATTGCTGCTTGCCAAGTAAAGAGGCAGAGAAAGTAGAGGGAAATTATGGGCAACAGGAAACAAAGCATATGCAAAGGCCAAAAGTCAAGAGAGGAAATGGAAGATTTCTGGAAAATTTAGGTTTAAAGGAACCAGGAGATAAAATTAGGGGCCACAGTGCAAAGGACCTTATAAAGGATGCTTCAAAAAATAGTGGGAAAATCAGCAGAGAGTATTAAATGGTAGGGGGAAATTATAGCACCTTCTAAATATCATTCCAGGAGCACCTGGTGGGCCCAGTCTGTAGAGTATACAACTCTTGATCATGGGGTCATGAGTTTGAGTTCCACATTGGGCTTAGAGCTTATTTAAACAAACAAACAAACAAACAAACAAAATCACTCCAGTTATGGTCTAGAAAATAGATCAGAGATTCACACTAGGAGACCAGTAGGCAAGACAAAGATGGTGACTTGTCTCAATTATAAAGACAGCAAGAGAGATAAATGGAATTTAAAATATTCAAGACTTGGTAACTGACAGTAACTAACAGATTCTCAACCCTGGGTATATAGCAGAATCACCACCCATAAAACTTTTGGGCTAGATTCCAGGCAAGACCATTCAAATGTGGCCTCTGCATTTTTGTTCCATCCTCGCAAATGACAGGACAGAGTAGTATGAACTGAGAAAGCCAGGATTAGGTCTGGGGACAGGGAAATGAGGGCAGAGTGGGCAACAAGACAGCCCCACCTCCCAGGTGAGCTTGATTGGCCCCAGCACGACAGGCCATTCAAAACCTCATGCCCTCCTGAGATGGGCAACAAGACCCCTCATCCCTGCACGCTGTAATAAAAGAGCTTCCACGTAAGTGGTCTTCCTTTATGCCCTTACAGATAGCTCATTACCAGTTGCCTGTCCTCACTCTGGCTCTTCCTCACCAGAGATGGGAGGGGGGAAAGGACACACTGGGGATGCAGAGGAGCCTAACAGTGGCATTCTGGGCTGAAACCAGTTCATGAGAGCAGCAGAGCCAGTACTCCTGACCAGGTTCTCTGTGCTCAGGTGTAGTTAGGAGAAAGAAATCATGTATATAAATGATCCTCCAATAAGTTTTTATTTTTGCCTTCAAGGAAACCACTCCCACTGAAAAACTGCAGGCCTAACACCAATGAACTCACTGAAACACACAAGGCCAGCCGAAACCATCACAGCAAAGCAGAAGCAGCCTGATGCCAGAAAGGAGCCTGGAGGGTTAAGTGCATAGACCAGGAGGGAATGAGCTTTGCTCTGTTCTTGTCTGAGGCACCAGCAGCTTCTAAGTAACTGCCCCATTGACAGGAGCCCCAGAGGCAGTTAGGTAAGGCTATGCCACTTCCCTCAACTTTGAACTCAATTGCTGAGCTCAAATTCTAACAAGTGGGATCCCCTACTGACTCCACCATCACCCTGCACAAGCCATTCCCACTCAGCAACCTCATTCTGCTAGGAGATCTAAAAAGAGTCCAGGAAGTAGGAGAAAGCATGGTAGGTGCAGAGGTGGGCATTGTTCAGGCAGAGCAGACTGCCAAATGCAAGCCTCAACAGGAAAAGAGCATAACAAAAAAGTATAGCACCCTATTAAGGAAAGACAACACAGTATCAGCTGCCAGCTCTAGGGCAGAGCCAAGACTAACCTAAAAGCCACTTCGGGAAAGGCAAGATTGTGAATCACAGGTGCCTGGGTAAATACACACACATGTAAGAGATGTTTCTGGTCACAGGTTTCCCTAGCATTCCAAACAGTGTATGCAAACAGCGAATCCGAACGCAAATTATGGACTTTAGTTAATAATAATTGATCAACATTGGTTCTCCCACTGTAACAAATACATGGCACTAATATAAGATGGTGGTAAGAGGGAAACATGCCAAGTACGCTAAGGAGGTAGAGGGCCCTACCCCACCCCCTTTTACAGCTCATCGCTCAGGTGACAGGGCTTAGACTGAGCCAGAACGTGCCACTTTGGCGCGAGGATTATTTTGAGCTGAAGCCAACCAAGGCCTACCAGACTTGGGAAAAGCCTTTTTCTTCCCCCTTAAGTTTCTGAAAGAACTTACAAGGGGGATCTCTGCCAAGGAGCAAGTTATTACCAGAGATCACTTTGATAAGGAGATAATTAGCTGCATGGCAGAGAAAACATTTGTGTACCAAACATTTACTCCTCTCACCTTTCTGTGAATTGCCTTCCTCCACAAGGAGCCCCAGAGCTCTGGATTCACAGAAGCCTCAGTGTCTGGCTGCCCCTGGGTCTTGGATCTTTCCTCACTGCCACCCTTCCCTGCTCCACACCAGAAATTACAATGTTTTTCTCCTGTGATCTGTTTTATGCCAATTATTGGACCAGACACAGTACACAGAAGTGAAAAGCAAGATTCTTCTTTCTTGGACGTCTGGGTGGCTCAGTGGTTTAAGCCTCTGCCTTTGGCTCAGGTCATGATCTCAGGGTCCCAGGATCAAGGCCGATATCAGGCTCTCTGCTCAACAGGAAGCCTGCTCCCTGCCCCCCCCCCAACCAACGCACCTCCCGCCTGTTTCTCTGCCTATTCGTGATCGCTCTCTGTCAAATAAATAAATAAAATCTTAAACAAAAAAAAAATTCTTTCTTCTCATACTATAAACCTAAAATTGCTCCCCCGACACACACACAAAAAAGTCTGATTAATTTTTCTGTAAATAGCTTATATATAGGAAACCAATGTTTTTATAAATTACGCAGTAAACTTAGGCTGGTATGCAGTGCCACTGTAAGTCAAAAATTTTACACACGCCCTGGATAATAATTACAACTATGAAACACATAAAGATGAAGGAAATGCACAAAATCTAACTCTAATAACTATTCTGTATAGAAGAGGACGAGGTAAGAGGATTCAATGTCATTATCTTAGTGCCTCATCTAATTTTTAGTAAAGATGTATTACTTTTTTTAAGATTGCATTTATTTATTTGATACAGAGTGCATGAGGGTGTGTGTCTGGGGGGGAGAAACAGAGGGAGAAGCAGACTCCCTGAAGAGCAGGGAGACACCAGCAATCCCCCCACCCTCCCCCATCATGACCTGAGGTGAAGGTAGCCACTTTACAGACTGAGCCACCCAGGTACCTCAAATACGTATTACTTTTACATCAAAAAGAAAAAATTATTTTGCAAACAATTAATGACACTGCTCCGGGTACCTTTCTCTATGCAGGGTGAACTGAGCACACCGTTTGCTTTTGGAAGTGGCCTTTTACTGCTCAAGGACATTTTTCATTGCGCATAATGGAACCCTAGGCCAACTTACAGCCAGATTTGGTTCAAGTACAGGAAAATGTTCTTCCCGCTTTGCACTGAGGCGACCTCCTGCCTGACAACTAAGGGGCATCCAACTCAGGGCTCTCTGGGAAAACCTGTCCCTTCCCCAAGTCACCCTAGCAACATTGGATTCAGAGAAAACAGTGGCTCAGCAATCCCAAACGCAGCAGCACGTGGTGTTTGTAGCTCAGGCAGACATCTGCAAAAGCAGGGTCCCGCAACAAGCAATTCCAATGATTAACTCATTTAACCCTTACCATAACCCCAGGAGGCAGGCCGACCTAGTCTCCTCTATTTACAAGACAAAGCCCACAGAAAGAAATTCATTTACCCGGTAGAGCTGGCTTAAACCTTCCAGGATGTTCCTTTAGCCTCAGGCCTAATCTTCAGGAGGCAGCAAATGGGATATTCAGACTGGGGGAGAGGTGGGAGAAAATCTACCTTAACATATAAAAATTCCGGGGCGCCTGGGTGGCTCAGTGGGTTAAAGCCTCTGCCTTCGGCTCAGGTCGTGATCCCAGGGTCCTGGGATCCAGCCCCACATCAGGCTCTCTGCTCCGCAGGGAGCCTGCTTCCTCCTCTCTCTCTGCCTGCCTCTCTGCCTACCTGTGATCTCTGTCTGTCAAATAAATAAATAAAATCTTAAATATATATATATATAATATATAATATATAATATATAATATATATATATTATATATATATATAAATTCCTTTGGAAACTTCCTTTATCTCTAAACCCTCCAAGACACGTGTTGGCAACCATTCCCCAAGCATATATGGCCCACCGATATACACCTGAAGGGTCTCATGACTAAGGCTTTATTAGATGGTAATAGATAACTTTGTGCTAAGAATAGTTAGCCCCTCAAGGTTCTGGAAACCTTGCTTCCAAAATTCCTTAGAGACTTACAGTCTCCCTAATCCCCTTTCAACCTGAAAGTCCTCATGACCCCAGTGCCACTTTCTGCCCACCAATCCCCTCCCCATGCTTTAACAAAACCTTTTTGCACCAAAGATTCTTTCTTGGTTGTCAGCTTCAAACCCTACTGTTCTTTCCTACATCACAGATAGATGGAGGAGGAACCACCAGCTTGACCAAACTGCAGGAACTCAAGACCCTGCCCTGTGAACTGGGACTATCAACCAACTGCAGAGATGCTCCCTCCCACACCCCAGCCCCCACCCCTGCATGAAGCCGTCTGGAAGGAGTAGGGAGAAGCAGGAAAAAGGGTATTTGTAACATAGACGGTCCTTTGTTTTTGTCCAGTGAGAAACTTGAGAAACTTCAATTGGAAATAGTATTCACAGCTGAGGTATATGCTACTTCAGTAAAGACTTTAAATCCACTTAAAATCACCATTTACTGAAGGCAGATATAGAAAAGGCACTATCGGGGTGCCTGGGTGGCTCAGTGGGTTATGCCTCTGCTTTCAACTCAGGTCATGATCTCAGGGTCCGCGGATGGAGCCCCGCATCGCATCGGGCTCTCTGCTCGGCGGGGAGCCTGCTTCCCCCTCTCTGCCTGCCTCTCTGCCTGCTTGTGATCTCTCTGTCAAGTGAATAAATAAAATCTTTGGGAAAAAAAAAAGTAAGAAAGAAAAGGCACTATCCTGGGACTACAGCAGAGGGAGATTATCACTGCCCCAGATCAACTCCCACTGCAGAGAGCACCGACTGCTTGGAAGATTTTTCTCTTATCTCCCTGCAGTCACCAGAGGTCATCGTGCTATGACCTTCGCACTCACCTCTGCCCAGACTCTCCATGCTTCCCTCGCTTTCTTCACCGTTTCTTCATAGTCGGCCATGCTAGCCTGAATTACCAATTAGGGGGAGACAAAGAGAAAAACAAAGGGAAGTAATGATTCCCCTTTTGAGAACATCCAAGATTTCTGGAGAACTGGCGTATCTCTAGGTGACCCTCAGATCTGTAGCTTAAAATGAATTTCACAGCCTGTGCTTCCCAACACTTGTGATAACCCAGTAAGACAGCTTAGAATCTAGCTATACTTTCTAAAACATTGCTTCTAGAGGCAAGGTCCATTAACCTCATCTGGGGCCAACACCTGAGATGTCAGAAATTCAGAACCATGGGCTCCAACATAGACTTCACAAGAACAGGTAATTCAGGAATGTGGTGATTCAGAAACGTGGCCTTAAATGGAAACCCCCTCCCACACACACACACAACTTTTCTGTTTCACCTTTCCTAGGACACCCCAACCCAAAGAGTGGGCTGTCTCTCCCAGACATTTTTCAACGTCCTGTGAAAAAGAAACACTTTATTCTTGGACTGTGAGAATCCATACTGCTCTTCATCACTGGCACATACCCCATGGGCAGTTTGTATTAATAAAAGCAAAACCAAAAAACTTACCTGTCGTACTCTTGCTATCGGTTCATTGTTAGCAGGACAATAGGTGGTGATAACCTTAAAACAAAATAAACAAAAAGATGAATGCTATCTATAGAAAATGTAATCCCTTCCAAAATGGGGGAACAGACCAAATGGGGGTTGTAAGGAAAAGAAGAAACTGAACTTAGATACCATATCCAAACTTGGAAGTTTTACATTAACTTTTACTACAAATAGGTCACTTAACAGAGCTCTTTTTCATTTTTGACCTAAACGTGCAGAATCATTTTGCAAAACCCAGCCTTGCCACCGGAACACTCGGTGTAAAAGCAACAGTCTAACGTAACCCGTTACTTCGCCTCTTTTTCCACAAGTAACAGACCAATCTGACTGACGAGATTTGCTTACTCTTCATACTCTGCCCTAGTTAGAAGGTCAAAGAACCAACAGTGGACAAATATGGGAAAAGCCTATCTCCACACAAACGGCATAGATTAGTAAGAAAAAAAAAAGTCAAGGCATATTGAAAAGATTTTCAGGAGAGTAATTTATCCAGGAACCTAGTATCATGCCACAGGAAAAACAGGATCAAAGTGAAAACAGGAAAGGATTCAGAGGATAATTAAAAGCACCTGAATCTCCTACAGTCACAGGTAACCATAAGAACTGTTCCCTCTAACAAAGCAAGTTCATTATATCACACTCGACAAACTTCGTGGCATGCTATGTAACATTTCCTTTTTGGGTTTTTTGGTAACATCTTGTAAAAGCTTTCTTTTGTATGCAGCTTTCAAAAAAATCTGAGCGGTAATAACCTTACCTTTCCATGGTATTCTGTAAAACAACTTAATTGAGCTTTCACGGAGGGCCAGTTATGGTGCCTGGCTCTGGAAATAAAGAAATGCTTAAAATCCTGTCCTCCAGGAAGCTCAGCGCCCAGTAATTTTAACAGGATTTCAGCAAACCCGGACTTGCAAACTCCAACAAAGGATTTCAGAAAAGACAGTATAAAACTAAGGCAGAACACAGGCAGACCCGTGGAGCCAGAGTCAAGCACAAAACTGAGATAATTTCCCAAAGCTAAGCGTGTGGCCTATCTCTCTACACATCGAGAACTCTTGGGTTGTAAGCCTGCGTGGAAGTTCAAGCTCGACCAGCTCCCAAATGACGCTGATTTCTCCAAAGCACACAAAGACCTAATAATCTAAACGCATTTTTAAGGCACCCTACACAAGCACACGTTTACTCTGTCGCTTCCAAACTTGCCCCCCCCCAGTACAACCGTCCACAACGGCAGCGGGGGTGGGGAGTGGAAAATGGGGCGGAGGGGCGGGGGATCCGGTTGGGCAGGGACCGCACTGAGGCCGCACAGATTTCCCGCACACCCGCATACCTCTCCCCGGCCTCCCCAGCTTCCATTGTATACGCCCTCGTTTTCCTCGCGGAGCCCGAGCTCCTTCAGCCAAGCGTACTGGGCCTGATTGATGAGCAAAGTGGACATGAAGGCGGCAGGCCTATTCCAAGGACCAGAGAGCCTGCTTCCCCTCGCAAAGTGCACACACAGCTGGCGAGGAACGCGCCACATACTGAGCCCCGGACGCGCGGCGTGCCCGCGCCCCGCGGGAGCGGCTGAAATAGCGCCCCGCCCCCTGCCCGGGGGAGCCCATTGGGCAGGCCGGGCCCCGCCCCCCGGAGCACGCTCCCGCCGCCGCCGCCGCCGCCTCGGCGGAGGCCAGTCTGGGTCTTCCGGAGGCGCGCGGGGCGCGCCCTCGCCTGGCACAGTGGGGTGCCGCTAGGAGGACGTGGTCGAGCTGCTGCCATCTGGTGCAAGACGCGGCGAATTGCGGCCGCAGCCAGAAATGCTTTTCAGCAAAATATTGGTTCTACAGTACCCTAGCTTAGAGGGGGGCTTCTTGGGCTTTCTCCTGCATGGAATCACCTGGCCATCACGTTAAGTGCACATTCCGATTCGGCGACTCTGGCCTGGGGTCTGAGAAGCGCCGGTTCTAACCAGCCCCCAGGTGATGGTGAGGCGGCTGCTACCTGGAGTAGCCAAAGAAGGTTTCTTGGTGGAGGGAGAGAGAGGATTGTGTTCACTGCTTTGTTGAATTACAAAGTCGAGTTTTCTAATTAATGAAAAATGTGAAATGATGATACTGCCTTCTCAATATCCTGCCAGGGATATTGCTTTTGAAGAATAAAGACGGTTTTGATAATTCCCTTCATTCTCCATTATTTCAATTTTCCTGCAATAGCCTTTCCACTCACTCCCCACCCACCCACGATGCTTAAGCATGCCATCTCCCATCTTATTCCACAGTCACTAGGCCTACCCTATAAAAGGGAAATACATCTCTTAACAGCATGATTTGGATGTGGGTTAAAAATATATATGCACTCTTGGAGCGCCTGGGTAGCTCAGTCTGTTGAGCATCCAACTCTTGATTTCTCCTCACGTTCTGAGCCCAAGATGGAGCCCCATATGGGGCTTCCCGCTGGTGGGGGGGGGGGGTGTCTGCTTGGGATTCTCTCTCTCTCTGCCCCTCCCCGTATGGGTATGTATATATGTACATATGTATATGTATGTATATATGTACATATATATGTATATACACATGTATATATGTATCACGAGTACTCTCTCTCAAATAAGTGAATGTTTTTTAATATATATATATATATATCCATTCTCTCTCCCTCTCTCTCTCTCTCTCTCTGGGGCTCCACTGAACCTCGGACTCTTGGTTTTGGAATCTGGGGTTATGGAATGGAGCCCCACGTCTGGCTCTGTACTGAGCATAGAGTTGGCCTGGGACTTTCTCTCTCTCTCCCTCTACCCCTCCTCCCCCCTCAAATAAGTAAACCTTAAAATACATATATACATACCCATACGCACACCCCACTCCGGAATCAGTTGAGTTAGGCCTCTCAGCAATTTCCAACAAACCTTTTGAAAATATTCCTCCTAACTGCTGCTGGATTTCTAAATTGCAGCCAGACACACTAAGTCACTTTGTTTCTATGCAAAGCCTGTTTTCTTCCCACTGTGCTTTTGTCCTTTACTATTCTCTCTACCTGTGAAACTTCCATCTCTGTATTCAAACTTGAGCTTTATCTATTCCATCCTTATGGCTCAAATAATTTCAACAAATAATCTGGCATTTCAAACATCTACAAGAAAGTATAGAAAGCACTGGATATACAGGAATGATGCCTCTGTTTGTAAACATTACATTTTCTGTTCATCCTTGTATGGCTCCATGATTCCCAGCATTCTACCAGGCTCACGGGCACTTACATGAATGAATGAACAAATGAAACTAGGAATACACCTGAGGAGCAGTAGGCACAGACACCTTGTCCAGCACTGGTAATCCACCAACAGCCCGGCTACTATCTTCATCTACCCTAGGACTGAAGCCCTAATTTCCCTCATTTTAAATCTCAGACTCTTTTTTTCCCCCCTCAGGCATTTAACTGAGAATTTAATTCTTCTCACTTTCTGGTGGCTAGCAAGATTCCTTATACATATATCCAAATATCACAGTCTTCCTTCTCTTCTCCCCCATTTAATTCAGAAGATACTTAAAGATGCACTAAATTTTAGGAGTGACAGATAATACCCTTAAGGAATGTAATATTCTCCTCACTATGTCAAGCAGAGAAGTTCAGGACTATCTCTCTAAACCAGTTGTAGCAAAAAAAGACACCAGCAATTGCCTACATTGAAAAGGGAGATTACATCTCTCATTTCTACCTCCAGTTTTCAAAACTACTTATCCCTGCCCAACAGGAGGTCAGGAAAAAATTATAAGCAATGAATTCTGATGGGGCAGAGCAGAAGAGCACATTTCATATATGAAAGAGAATTAAGTGAATCACATATAAAAGCATATAAAAATTGCAAAGCCTTACAGAAATGTCAATGTACTGACTGAACTCCGAGCACCTTGAAAGTATTGTGCATCAGAAGTGGCAGAGTCTGCAAATAGCCAATCCTGCTTTCCAAATAACTTATCAAAGGCATCACAGCATGGTGATCAAAGCAAGGACTCTGGAGTCACAGCATTGTAAAAAATGAACAGTGCTTATAATGTGATGTCCTCAGGAATGCTAGAAGTCTTCATTCTTCAAAGATAGCTACCAGGAGGCAGAGGCATGTGACCTGAACAGGCATGCTTGCCCCAAGGCTGCAATACATTAGAGAAATCCCTACCACCCAGGATACAATTTCATTTTTGCAAACGCAAAACATGATTTATCAGAGCATAGGTAAGTGACATTATTGCTCTGGGCAAACTCATTAATCAAACTCACAAAGAAATGATGCTACAACTACAATGCTGGAATATTATTTTATAGGGAAAATTATCTTCAGAAAGGACCAACAACTCACATCCTATAATCACTGCATTCTCTCCCAGGACACAAACTACCCATCTAATTGTTTAATGAGTCCAGAATAAGAAGAGTTATTCATTAATAATATATGGTTTCTGCTTTTTTTTTAATGTTTTAAGGGCTTTATTTATTTGTCAGAGAGAGAGAGAAGGAACAGAGGGAGAGTAAGAATCCCAAGCTGACTTCACGCTGAGCACAGAACACATCACAGGGCTCGATACCAGGACTGTGATATTATGATGCGAGCTGCAACTAAGAGGTGGTCGCTCAACTGACCCCCAATTCCAACTTTTAATAGCATCAGCTAAGATAGTCTCCTCACTGTCTGAATTAAATGATAGGTTCAATGCAATCCCAATCAAATACCAGAATTAGCTAGGGGATCTCAAGTTTAAATGGAAATGCAAAGGATCTAGAATAGTCAAAACAATTTTGGGAAAAATGAACAAATTTAATTACCTAATTTTTAACACTTATTATACAATTGTACCATTATTATAAACCTAAATAATCAAGACAGTGTCACATTGGTGTAAAGACAGACATAAGGAGTAATGGAACAGAACAGAGAACCCAGAAATAGATTCTCACATACATAGTTAATTTTCTTTTTTTTTTTTTTAAGATTTTATTTATTTATTTGACAGAGAGAGATCACAAGTAGGCAGAGAGGCAGAGAGAGAGAGAGAGGAGGAAGCAGGCTCCCTGCTGAGCAGAGAGCCCGATGCAGGACTCGATCCCAGGACCCTGAGATCATGACCTGAGCCGAAGGCAGCGGCTCAACCCACTGAGCCACCCAGGCGCCCCACATAGTTAATTTTCAATAACGATGACAAGGAAATTCAATGGGGAAAGTATAGCCTTTTCAACAAAAGGTACTATATTAATTGGATATTCACATTCCAAAAACAAATGAACCTTGATGTTCTTCATTATATATACACATCACATCATATACACACTTCACATTATATACAATAATTTACTCGAAATGGACCGTGAACCTAAAAGTAAGAAGAAAATCTCTAAAACTTTTAGAGGAAAACAGTGGAGAAATTCTTTAGGATGGGGAGCTGTTCTCTGTATTTTATAATATTTAGCTGCATTACATACCACATAGTAAAATGTTAATTATAGCATGAAATTTGACTCCTACATCATACCATACAGGATCAACTCCAAGGGGATTGCAATTCTATGCAGGAAAGATAAAACAATAAAGTTGTCTAAGAGTTAGGAGAACTGGAGTCAAGAGTCAGTTTAAATAGCTCAGCTGTGTCAAAAGGGATTGGACTAGGTCTTAGATCTTAAACTCACATTTCAAAAGTCTATATTCATTCTTTTCCATGCAATCTAGAAACTTATCCCAAGGAAATTATAAAACAAGTTTTTAAAAATATGTGTTAACTGCAAAATTGGCTACAGCCTAAATGGATACCGTCAGAGACTAAATAAGTGCTGGTATCTCTATGCAACTGAATTCTAGGTAGTCATCAAAAAGGAGCTAGATCTTTCTATTTTGGTACAAAAAGGTGTCCAGGATAAATTGTTAAGATTTTTTAAGACTTTTTTTTTTTAATAAGTGCAATCTACCCCCACAAAGTGGGTCCAGAACTCATGATTTCAAGACCCAGTCATATGCTCTATGGATTGAGCCAGCTAGGCATCCCTATTGTTTTCTTTTCTTTCTTTCTTTGTTTTTTAATTAGATTACAGGGGCACCTGGGTGGTTCAGTTGGTTAAGTGTGTGCCTTCAGCTCACCTTCTGATCCAAGTATCCTAGGATCCAGCCACCCCATTGGGCTCCCTGCTCAGTGGGGAGTCCGCTCCTCTCTCTCTCCCTCTGCCCCTCCCCCTGCTTATCCACGCACTCTGCTCTCTCTCACTCTCTCAGATAAATAAATAAAATCTTTTAAAAATTCAGATTATAAAATAGTAAAAGGTACAAATAGTAATATTTCATGTAAAAAAATCCATAAATATTTCTTGATCACCTATCATATACAGTAAGTCATGGAGCTGAACACTGGGGAGAAACAATAGTCAATAAAAACAGGCATTCCATGGGTCGCCTGGGTGACTCAGTCATCAAGCGTCTGCCTTCAGCTCAGGTCATAATCCCAGATCCTGGGATGGAGCCCTGCCTTGGGCTCCCTGCTCTGCAAGGAGCCTGCTTCTGCCTCTCCCACTCCCCTTGCTTGGGTTCCCTCTCTTGCTCTCCCTTTCTGTCAAATAAATAAATAAATAAAACCTTTTTTAAAAATAAATAAAGGGGCACCTGGGTGGCGCAGTGGGTTAAAGCCTCTGCCTTTGGCTCAGGTCATGATCCCAGGGTCCTGGGATTGAGCCCCACATCGGGCTCTCTGCTCAGTGGGGAGCCTGCTTTCCTCTCTCTTTCTCTGCCTGCCTCTCTGCCTACTTGTGATCTCTGTCTGTCAAATAAATAAATAGAATCTTTAATAAATAAATAAAACAGGCATTCCAGAGGAGAACGAAGGCATAAATAAATAAATAAATAACAACAAAACAAATACACACAGGCGGCGCCTGGGTGGCTCAGTGGGTTAAAGCCTCTGCCTTCCGCTAAGGACATGATCCCAGAGTCCTGGGATCGAGCCCCACATCGGGCTCTCTGCTCAGCAGGGAGTCAGCTTCCCTTTCTCTCTGCCTGCCTCTCTGCCTACTTGTGATCTGTCAAAATAAAAAAATAAATAAAAATAATAAAAAAAAAACCCACACAACAAATACACATAGGACTATTGATGTCATGAAGAAAAGCGCTCAAGAGTGGCAGTAGAGGATCTTGTTTTAGTTAGGGTGGTCGAAGAAGGACACTCGGAGAAGGTGGCCCTCGATGGGAAAATCTAATCATGGAGGAGAACAACCTGTGCAAAGAACCAGGTGTCAGGGCTCCTCCAGGCAGAGGCAACGGCAACTACGAACGCCTTGAACCCCTGAAGAACAAAGGATGCCTGAGGGACAGCAAGAGCAGCACCAGCACGGCTTCGGAGCTGGACACAACACAGACGGCTGCATGTGCCCGGCGGAGAACTCAGAACCCAACTGCGCGGAGCGAAGTCTCTGGAAGGTCTGAGGAGGGTAACGACCTGAGGTGCTGCCTGAAAGGCTCTGCAAGGAGCTACAAGAAGAGTGGGTCGTGCAGGAGTAAGAGTAGGAGCGAGAAGACCTGCGCAGAGCATCTTGGTGAGGAAGGCGAGGCCAAGGGAGGAATCCCCGACGGCCGCTGTCCGGGCACAACCTTAGGTTGGCACGAAAAGAAAGCTGGGGAGAAAACACGCAGGAGTGCTGGGGAAACGGGAGGTTCATCATTTCCCCCAGAGCGGTGCAAGTGGTGCACAATTTGTCCGGATGAGGCGTATTCGTCAATGCGGACCCAGGCGTGAGGAGAAAGCCCAGCGCGGGCCGTCGCGGCGGGAGCGACTCCCCTCGCGGGGGCGCCCGAGCAGCCGCAGCCCGCCGGCCCTTCCCGCCGCCGCGCCGGAAGTGTTCTCCTGACCCGCCGCGCCACGCCGCGGGAAGATGGCGCAGGACGCCGGCGACATGGAAGATGGGCAGCTTTCCGACTCGGATTCCGACATGACGGTCGCACCCAGCGACAGGCCGCTGCAGGTGCCGGTGAGTGTAAAGGGCAGGCGGGTCGTTCGGAGCCGGAAGCGCGCAGGCCGGGCTGCGAGGAGGGGCCGGCGGCAGAGCGGGTGAGGGGCTGGCGTGTGGAGCCGTGACTGCGGGAAGGGGCGGGCGACTGTACGGATGAGCGGCGGCCGGGCGACCCGGGCCGGGCGTCCCCCGCGGGCCCCGGCGGCCGGGGGGAGGCGCTGGGCGGGGACGCCACGGCGGGCCGTCGGAACCCTGACCCGGCATCTCGTTGCCAAGCTGGGCGGCGAGGCTTGCGGCCTCCTGCTGGCTGGCGTGCGGCCGGCTCTTCTCCGCCTGCAGGGTGCCTCTCTGGGTTTTCTAAATTTGGGGAGTATCCCCCCCCACGGTAGCCTGGTTAGGGTGTCCCGGCCCGGCAGAGGACGCCGAAAATGTAGAACCAGGGGACAGCGGGCAGAAACATCCTCTGGCGCTCTTTTTCGCCCTGATCAGAGAGGGAAACTGAAAATCGGGAGTGAAGTCCATCATTTGCTCAAGGGCCTGGTTTTCCATAGTCCCATCAGATCTAGTTTCGCCACGCAATAATGCGGCACCGGGTTTTGGATTAATCTCTCCGCTTTCTTTCTTTCTTTTTTTTTTTTTTTTAAAGATTTTATTTATTTATCAGAGAGAGAGGGGGAGAGAGTGAGCACAGGCAGACAGAGTGGCAGCAGAGGCAGAGGGAGAAGCAGGCTCCCTGCCGAGCAAGGAGCCCGATGTGGGACTCGATCCGGGGACGCTGGGATCATGACCTGAGCCGAAGGCAGCCGCTTAACCAACTGAGCCAGCCAGGTGCCCCTCTCCGCTTTCTTAAAGGGGAGTTTGTCTTGATTGCCTGCTAGGTCGCAGACACTTGGAGCAGGCTTTGTGCCAGGCTGCTGCCTGCATTTGAAAACTGGCGCCTCCACTGCGTGACCAGTGGCAGGGTTTTTAGCCTAGTGCCCTAATTTGTATAATGAGAATCCTAAAAGTACGCCACTGATAGGGCGTCTCTAAGGATTCAGTGAGTCACAGTGAACAGTAAGGACCGATAAATCTTAAATGCTGTGGTTATTTGAAGATGGGAAGATTGCCTCTTTATTGATTTAAATCACCCCCTCCTGCCGCCATTTCTAGCACATAATAGTACAAATAATAAGATCCCCTTTTTTAAAAATAAATATTTCTTGATCACCTATCATATGTCATAAGCCATTGTGCTGAACACTGGGGAGCTCAGCAAATCCTTCGTTTAGTTCAAAACACAAGTGTCGAGTTTTTTTTGTTTTTTTTTATAAGATTTTATTTATTTTAGGGAGAGAGATGGGGAAGGGGCAGAGAGAATCCCAAGCTAAGTGCTGAGGTTCTGAAGTGGAGCCCAAGGTGAGGCTTGATTTCATGACTCTGAGATCATAACCTGGGCCAAATCAGGAGTCCAATACTTAACTGACTGAGCCACCCAGAAGCCCCAAGGTGCTCCCTTTTGCATATAGATGTCTTAGGAAGTTGATATGAAGGTTTCAGTTTAGGTTTTCAATCTTTTCCAGGTGGTTTTACATAGATTGACCCATGACTTCGTAAACTTAATGCCGTGGACTATGCAGTTTTAATAGTGTGGCAGGAATTCTTACCCAAAGGAGTTGACTATCTGATCTCAAAAGAGTGTGGTCACTAAACTGTATAAAGGAAGTTGGTTGTGTCCAAATGCAAGAAATACATGTTTGGAAAGAAAGAGAACATACTCTGTTAACAACTGCGTTAACCTTTAACCAGTTATCTTACCAGCAAAAAAGGGTTTATTCTGGAACAGCAGAGAATCACAACTGAACAGGCATGCTAGGGCAAAACCATAGACCGGTGGGAAACAGAGGAATGCTCTTATAGAGGAAGGGGAGAAGTTGAGAAGGGCTGTAAAAAAGTCCACTGGAGGGCGCCTGGGTGGCTCAGTGGGTTAAGCCGCTGCCTTCGGCTCAGGTCATGATCTCAGGGTCCTGGGATCGAGTCCCGCATCGGGCTCTCTGCTCAGCAGGGAGCCTGCTTCTCTCTCTCTCTCTCTCTCTGCCTGCCTCTCTGTCTACTTGTGATCTCTCTCTCTGTCAAATAAATAAATAAATCTTAAAAAAAAAAAAAGTCCACTGGAATAAACTGGGAGTTAAAAGTAGTGGTTTTTTGGGTTGCGTGGGTAACTCCATTGGTTAAGCATTTGCCTTCAGCTCAGGTCATGATCCCAGGGTTCTGGGATCAAGCCCTGCATTGGGCTCCCTGCTCCACAGGGAGTCTGCTGCTGTCTCCGCCCTTCCCCCTGCTTGTCTCCCTCTCTCTCTCTTTCTCTTTCTAATAAATAAATAAAATCTTAAAAAAAATAAAGTATATGGCTTTTAATTGGCTGAGTTGGGACAGTCTTATTGGCTGGACTGTTGCCAGGCAAGAAGAAAATCTTCTGCTGTGTTAGTAAGATATAGGCTTCTTCGTGTGGGAGATGAAACATCAGGTCTTTTCCTCTGATAGGACATGAAAACTCCCCCTTCAAGCTTCCTGACTCCAGTTTAGTGAGGTTTCCTTTTAATTTTCACAACTGTTACGAAGTTATTGTGCATGCCATTTTTAAACATTCTGACAATAACCGTAAATACTGAAAATCTTCTGATGTGGGAATTAAATAGCTTTTTAGAAAGAGACTTTAGAACTAAGTTCTGTATTAGCTTTAGAAATACGAATTTGTAATGGTTTTAAAATTGGCAAATTCCATGTGGAACTTTAGAAAAGAAGGGACTGGGTTGGTTTCAGAGATTCATTGAGGATTGTTCTGCTTCAGTGGTTCGGCTGAATCCCGAAATAATTTTCTTTTTAAATAGCACATGGTGAGTGGATTTAATATGTTTGGTGGAATTGATTGTATTTCCTTTCACTTGCAGAAAACACTAGGTGGGGACAGCGCAGTGAGGCCCTACCAGGGTACTGCAATACCATGTGCACCAGTATCACATTATCGGACTGTTAAAAGTGTGGATTCAAGTGAAGAGAGTTTTTCTGATTCAGATGATGATAGCTCCCTTTGGAAACGCAAGCGACAGAAATGTTTTAACCCACTTCCGAAGCCAGAGCCTTTTCAGTTTGGCCAGAGCAGCGAGAAACCACCTGTTCCTGGAGGAAAGAAGGTTAACAACATATGGGGTGCTGTGCTTCAAGAACAGAATCAAGATGCAGTGGCCACTGAACTTGGTATCTTGGGAATGGAGGGTACTATTGACAAAAGCAGACAATCCGAGACTTACAATTATTTACTTGCTAAGAAACTTAAGAGGGAATCTCAAGAACATACAAAAGAATTAGACAAAGAGCTAGATGAATATATGCATGGAGGCAAAAAAATGGGATCAAAGGAAGAGGAAAATGGGCAAGGTCATCTCAAACGGAAACGACCTGTCAAAGACAGACTGGGGGACAGACTAGAAATGGACTATAAAGGCCGATATGAGATCACAGAGGACGATTCGCAAGAGAAAGTGGCTGATGAAATTTCTTTCAGGTGAGCATTAAAATTTGGCCTGCAAATGAGCACTTGACCAACTATCTTCCGTTTATAGGAAATAATTCCAAATGCATTAAGGGTGATGTTTCTTTGTGTTTCCTAAGTTTGGACAGGCCTGATAAAAATAATGAAATTTTGTAACTTTTATGAACTTTTTTTTTTTTTTTGGCTTTTTTGAAATCTTTTTTTTTTTTTTTTTAAGTTTTTTTTTATTTTATTTATTTGTCAGAGAGAGAGAGAATGAGAGCGAGCACAGGCAGACAGAGTGGCAGGCAGGGTCAGAGGGAGAAGCAGGCTCCCTGCCAAGCAAGTAGCCTGATGTGGGACTCGATCCCAGGACGCTGGGATGACCTGAGCTGAAGGCAGCTGCTTAACCAACTGAGCCACCCAGGCGTCCCAAGCTTTTTTGAAATCTTAATGATTTTTGTCATTTAGTGCTTTGGAGCTCTTTAGATCAAAAAATATGTTTTTAAATCATGGGTGTTTGGTTTTTGCTTTGCTTTTGCTCATTTTTAGTGTTTCCAGATATTCATGACCTTTTATAACTTCATTGAGGCATATTGTACACTTGATAAAGTCCACCCATCTTGGGTATTGATTCTTTAGTAAATTTATCGGTTTTATGAATATCACCAAAAATCACTTTTAAAAAACATCATCCTATAAAGATCCGTCATGACTATATGCCCATTTAAAGGTTTTGGTTTTGGGTTTTTTGTTTTGTTTTGTTTTTAAAACATTTATTTATTTGTTTGTTTGTTTGTTTGACAGAGTGCTTGTGCACACAAGCAGGGGCAGGGGGAGGGAGAAGCAGACTCCCTGTTGAGCAAGGAGCCCCCATGTGGGGCTCGATCCCAGGACCCTGGGATCATGACCTAAGCCAAAGGCAGACGCTTAACCAACTGAGCCACCTAGGCTCCCCTAAAGTTATTCTTTGTTCCTATCCCAAATAACTGCTCATCTACTTTCTGTTGGCATAAATTAGCATTTTCTGGACATTTCATAATAATGGAATCATACAGTGTCTGGTCTGTATTTGTAATGTTTTTGAGACTTGTCCATTTTGTAGTAGGCATCAATACTTAATTTTTAAATTTCTATACATATGCAAACCATATTGCTATTTTACTTTTTGACTATCATGCTATATGAGCATAATATGAGAAAAAAAAAAGCTCTCTGCGCTTTGACATGCAGATATTAGGACATATATTTTAATTTTTCCTGAGTAAATACCTAGAAGTAGAATTTCTTGGCATTTGGTAAATTTATTTTCAACAAGTTCAGATTTTGTTTAACTTTTTCTTAGCTCTAAGTATTAAGGAACAAATTTAAAAACAGATATGGTTCGGGGTGCCTGGGTGGCACAGTGGGTTAAAGCCTCTGCCTTCGGCTCAGGTCATGATCTCAGGGTCCTGGGATCGAGTCCCACATTAGGCTCTTTGCTCAGCAGGGAGCCTGCTTCCTCCTCTCTCTCTCTCTCTGCCCGCCTCTTTGCTTACTTGTAATAATAAATAAAATATTAACAAAAAAGATATGGTTCAAGAATAATAATGCTAATACTAGACTTTTAACCTACAGAGTGAGCTTGGAATTTGACTGTTGGAAAAGAATTTAGAGATTTTGTAAACCAAAGCCTTCATTTTACTGATAAGGAAACTGAGACCCAGTAGTCCAAAGTCACAGTTTTAAGTGTCAGATTTGGAACTAAACCTTGGTTGCTTTGTTCCTAGTCCAGTGCTCTTTCTCCAGTAATTCACTGCGTCTTGTTGAAAAGGAGCAAGAAAACTAGGTCTAGTTAGAGAACTGGTAGAACTTCTGTGTTAATCCTCACTCATCTCTATGGAGTGTGGACTATGATGTGAGAAGTATTAGGTTTCCTGTGTTTTTACCTCTCAGTGGTAAGATGAAAATAAGTACCTAGTTCATAAGGTTGTTGAGGTGATTAACTGAGATAATGCATACAGAGGTTTTAGGATTGTGCTCATCCCATGGTAAGTCATCAGTTAATATTAACTATGGCCTTTATTCTGAAGCAGAGAGACTGAGAGAAAGATCCTATCCACTTTAAAGTTACCACACATCTCTGGATTTATGAGAACTAACTTCTGGCATGATAATTGAGAGCATATTGTATGTTTGTTACTGGTTTTGACAAGAATGGATTTACCTTTTTTGCTTTTAGGCTTGCATTCCCCTTGCTGGATGTGCACATTTATTATGAAATTCACCCTAGTCCATTAAGGCAAAATGAAAAGGCCAGTTCTGAAACTTGAGATGGAATCTTGAGTTTACTGTCTCTTTGACCCAAGGTAGTAGTGTTGGCATGTCAGTGATTCTAAGGTTAAATATTGAAGATTGTAAAAAGCAGATGTTACCAGAATAGGATTTTGATTCTACTTGGGAATTAAACTGGAGACAAAGATATATTTCTTCAACTTTATACAAGAAATAAAGAGATTAATATTATTTTACTCTGTTCCTTAACAGGTTGCAGGAACCAAAGAAAGATCTGATAATGCGAGTAGTGAGAATAATTGGGAACAAAAAGGCAATTGAACTTCTGATGGAAACTGCTGAAGTTGAACAAAATGGTGGCCTTTTTATAATGGTAAGACTTACTGCTCTATTGTTTCCATTTTGTATTGTGTTTCATGTGATTTTTTTTTTTTTAAGATTTTATTTATTTATTTATTTATTTATTTATTTTTTATAAAGATTTTATTTATTTATTTTACAGAGAGAAATCACAAGTAGATGGAGAGGCAGGCAGAGAGAGAGGGAAGCAGGCTCCCTGCCGAGCAGAGAGCCCGATGCGGGGCTCGATCCCAGGACCCTGAGATCATGACCTGAGCCGAAGGCAGCGGCTTAACCCACTGAGCCACCCAGGCGCCCCAAGATTTTATTTATTTATTTGACAGAGATCACAAGTAGGCAGAAAGGCAGGCAGAGAGAGAGGAGGAAGCAGGGTTCCTGCTGAGCAGAGAGCCCAATGCGGGGCTCTATCCCAGGACCCTGGGGTCATAACCTAAGCCGAAGGCAGAGGCTCCAACCCACTGAGCCACCCAGGTGCCCCTCATGTGATTTTTTTTTTAATAAAATAAACTTGTTTCTTTCTTTCTTTTTTTTTTAAGATTTTATTTATTTATTTGACAAACAGATCACAAGTAGGCAGAGAGACAAGCAGAGCAAGAGGAGGAAGCAGGTTCCCTGCTGAGCAGAGAGCCCGATTTAACCTTTAACCCACTAAGCCACCCAGGCGCCCCAATAAACTTGTTTTTGATTGTTGGATCTCTTATTGTTGGATACCTTATTATCTTTTATTATTACAGTGTGGCTCAAATTTTAAGAAACTGAATTTAAAAATTATGTGTAGTTAGTTTTTGCAATTACTACTTCCCTTACAAAAACCGTACATAAGTTGTATCCTGTTAATGTGCAGTCAACAACACATCTCTTATAGAATTCATTAAGAATAGGGGCTGAAATTTTAACCCACTGAGCCACCCAGGCACCTAGGGCTGAAGTTTTAAGAAAATAGTCTGGAGGGAACTTGGAAACTCAAATTTTTAAGAATACAGATTTTAGAACTTGGGATACCTTGTTTTGAATTCTGAGTCTGCAACTTCCTACGTGTGGGATGTGGCTATATTATTTGACTTCTCAGAGCTTCTTTCTCCTGGGTGCAAATTGGGGACAGGATGAGACAAAATGATATACATAAAATACCACAGTGTACCCAGCCCCTAGTTGGCAGTGATGAACAGGCATGTTGCTTTGGGTTCGTTTAATTCATGCATTCTTGGGGCGCCTGGGTGGCTCAGTGGCTTAGGCCTCTGCCTTCGGCTCAGGTCATGGTCTCAGGGTTCGGGGATCGAGTCCCGCATTGGGTTCTCTGCTCGGCAGGGAGCCTGCTTCCTCCTCTCTTTCTCTCTGCCTGCCTCTCTACCTATTTGTGATCTCTGTCTGTCAAATAAATAAAATTTTAAAAATCTTAAAAAAAAAAAAAAAATTCATGCATTCTTGAAGATTAGTCTTGGGGCCAAAAAAAAGAAACCCCGAAAACACATATATCTATAAAACACGGGTAGATGTACAGTGTATCAGTGGGTATTAAAGTTCCATAGATGGTGGGACTTTAGGGTAGGAAAAACTCTGCAAAGGCTCCTTAGGGTAGGGGAAGCAACAGTGAACAAAAACTTGAGAAACACTTTTTTATTTTTATTTTTTTGAGATACACTTTAGTAATTGTTTTTCTTTAAACTTTACTGTTTTGTGTTTTGTTATTTTAACTGAAATATAGTTGACATACAAAAATAATTTTAACTGTAAAACATAGTGATTTGACAATTAAAATCCTTACAGAATGCTCACCATGTGAGCATAGTTATCAGCTGTCTCTATATGAAGTTATTACAATATATTTTTTTAAGATTTTATTTATTTAATTCAGAGAGTGAACATGAGTGATGGGGAGGGGCAGAGGGAGAAGCAGACTCCCTCGTGGTCAGGAAGCCCGACTCTGGGCCCAATTCCAGGACCCCAGGATCATGACCTGAGCTGAACTAAGGCAGATGCTTAACCAGGTGAGCCACCCAGGTGCCCCAAAGTTATTATTACAGTATTACTGATTATACTCCCCATGCTGTACTTTCTATCCTGTGACTTTATTGTGTCACTGGAAGTTTGTACCTGGTAAGGTATACCCTTCACCTGTTTTGTCCATTCCCCCACCCTCTACCCCTCTGGCCACCACTAGTTTTTTCTCTGTATTTTTGAGTCTTTATGGTTTTTTGGTAAACAGGTTTGTTTTGGTTTTTAGATTCCACATATAAATGAAGTAATCTGGCTTGTTCTTTCTGACTTACTTTGCATTATATCCTCTATGTCCATCCATGATGAGAATGACAAGACTTCGTACTTTTTTATAGCCAAGTGATATTTCATCATATATATAGATAAGAGTTATATCATCTTTACTCACCATTGGACATTGAGGTTGCTTTCATGTTTTGGCTATTTTATTATTTTTAAATTTTATTATTTTTTTAAGATTTTATTTATTTATTTCACATAGAAACAGGAAGAGACAGAATACAGGCAGGGGGCAGTGGGAGAGGGAGAAGCAATCTTCCTGCTAAGCAAGGAGCCCATTGCTAGACTCGATCCCAGGACCCTGGGATTATGACCTGAGCCAGAGGCAGACACTTAATGACTGAGTCACCTAGGCGCCCCATTTTGGCTGTCCTAAATAATTCTGTAGTAAACATAGGGGTCCATATATCTTTTCAAATTTTTTTTTTTTTTAAAGATTTTATTTATTTATTTGACAGAGAGAAATCACAAGCAGATGGAGAGGCAGGCAGAGAGAGAGAGAGGGAAGCAGGCTCCCTGCTGAGCAGAGAGCCCGATGCGGGACTCGATCCCAGGACCCTGAGATCATGACCTGAGCCGAAGGCAGCGGCTTAACCCACTGAGCCACTCAGGTGCCCCTGTCTTTTCAAATTTGTGTTTTTGTTTTCTTTGGGTGGATACCCAGCAGTGGAATTGCTGAATCATATGGTATTCCTGTTTTGAATTTTTTGAAGAACCTCTACACTGTTTCCCATACTGGCTGTACCAGTTTACATTCCCACCAACAGTGCTCAAAAATTCCCTTTTCTCCACATTCTCACAAAAGGAAGTTTGTTACTCCCTTTTGTCTTGTTACTAGCCACTCTGACAGATGGGAAGTAAGAAACACTTTACTGCTTGAGAATGGCAGAAAGAGCACTGCTCTGCTTAGGGTCAGATCACAGGCAGTGGTGCTTTTCCCCATATGGTTCTGGAGATCTTATTTAATTCAGCTTTCACTGCATGGTGAGGATGAAGCTTGAATGGCTCCTTCTTATTTGTTCTTCATGAATCTGAATGGTATTATCACATGAGAATGAATCACTATTATGCTGTGAAGGTGGAGAGAAAAGAAACCAGTTAGAATTGATAGCATTGGCTATGGGAATAGGATGTGAATATAGATTTCAGAAGTCAAAATAGAACTTGAGAACAAAATAAATTACAATAATCATGAATGTACTGGCACCCTTGTTTGTCACTGCTGAGGTACTTGGATTTTTGTTTAGTTGACCCCAAAGTTATAGATTTATTAATATCTTAATACTGTAGTAATAAAAGCTTTTATTGAGTGAGCTAGTGAAAATGTACTGGTTATTGGAAAGATGCAAGTCCAAATTCACTTTCTTTTAATAGACAGGTTTTTTTAATTCTTTCTTTCTTTTTTTTTTTTTTTAAAGATTTTATTTATTTATTTGAGAGAGAGAGAGAGTGAGAGAGAGCATGAGCGAGGAGAAGGTCAGAAGGAGAAGCAGATTCCCCATGGAGCTGGGAGCCTGATGTGGGATTCGATCCTGGGACTCCGGGATCATGACCTGAGCCGAAGGCAGTCGTCCAACCAACTGAGCCACCCAGGCGTCCTTTTTAATTCTTTCTTAAACGTTTTATTTGGGGGCGACTGGGTGGTTCATTCAGTTAAGTGGCTGCCTTTGGCTCAGGTCATGATCCCAGGATCCTGGAATGGAGCCCCACATCGGGCTCCCCGCTCAGCCGAGAGCCTCCTTCTTTCCTCTGCATGCTGCTCTGCCTACTTGTGCTCTCTATCTTTCTCAAATAAATAAAATCTTCCCAAAAAAAGGTGAGGAGAGGGGCAGAGGGAGAGGGAGAAGCAAACTCACCGCCGAGTAGGGGGCTCGATGTAGGGCTCAATCCCAGGACCCTGAGATCATCACCTGACCTGAAGGCAGACGCTTAAATGACTGAGCTGTACATTTTTCTTGTACGATTATTTATTGCTGTGTACTAGGCACTGTTGTAGACAGAGCAATCTTACCCTGTAAGTGGGAGTGGGAGTGAGACAATGTATAAAGAATAAATACATCTTCAGGTATGTTAGCAAGTGATAAGTGCTGTGATAAAAGAAATAGATCTCATGGAGGTGTGAAGAAGAGAGGAGGACATTGCAGTTAAACTGTGGTGATCAGGGAAGATCTTTTTCTTTCTTTAGGTACCTTTCTGTTTAAAAGATGCTTTAAGCCATTCATAGGAACAGTCTACACAGTATCGTTTTTCTCCTTCTCTTCATAGAATGGTAGTCGAAGAAGAACACCAGGTGGAGTTTTCCTGAATCTCCTGAAAAACACTCCTAGTATCAGCGAGGAACAAATTAAGGTAAAAATTATAGTGTCCTTCTTTGACTTTTAAGATCTGTCATATTTTTACTTCTGTTTGGGTTCTAGCTGCATATTCTCCTAATCCCTATCACCTGGTCTGCCTTAAATTGACCAATTCTGTCATTGTCTCATTTCAGGTAAAACAGGTGCTTTTATGAACTCTGCCTCCTCTTGTTCTTCCCTTTCCAAGCCAAGGTCACAATTTCTTTTGTGTCGTTTTCCTGGTCTTTGAGCACGTAATTTCTGGTCTTTTTAGAACGTATTATCTACCTTTTACAACTTTTTATTAATTAAAAATTTCAAACATGCAGAATAGATGAAAGAATAATAGGATGAATTTCCTACACTAACATTTAGGGGTTGTTAATCTCAAGAATTTGAGATTCTTATCTTACAGTTGTTTTTCTGTACTATTTGGTAGTAAGTTAAGAACATCATGACACTCAGCCCTAATTTTTTCAGTAAGCATCTGTCAGTAATAAGGACAGTTTCCTACCAAGCTTCACCTAAGGGAAAGAATAGTTTCATAGTACCATCTAACATCTTGATCATATTCCAGTTTCCTGAATTGTCCCAAGAATGTATTGTTTGCCCTTTTTCCCTCCTCCAAACCAGGATCCTGTCTAGATTTCCACTGTTATCTCTTTTCCTCATTTTAACTCCACATTTTCTTTTGTGATTTAGACCTTTAGAAGAGTCTGAGGTGGCTTTTCATAGAACATAACCACATTCTGGTCATTGTCTCCTCATGGATTTGTTTCATTCATTCCTCTGTCTCCAGTAGTTCTTATAAACTAGAATCTAAGCTCCTCCTCCGCCCCACAAAATCTGGCTCTTCTCTTTTTGATTTAAAAAAAAAAAATTATTTTTAATTTTATTTATTTGACAGAGAGAGACGCAGTGAGAGGGGGAACACAAGCAGGGGAAGCAGGAGAGGGAGAAGCAGGCTTCCCACCAAGGGGGGAGCCTGATGTTGGGCTCAATCCCAGCATCTTGGCATCAAGACCTGAGCCAAAGGCAGACGCTTAACAACTGAACCACCCAGGCACCCCTAGAATCTAGGGAAGCATTTTGCATTACTGAATGTCCTATATGGCAGTTCTTTTACAATGTGAGATTTTCACAGCTCAGAATTTATCTTTTATTTTATTTTATTTTAAAGATTTTATTTATTTGACAGAGAGAGAGAGAGACCATGAGAGCAGGAACATGAGCAGTGGGAGTGGGAGAGGGAAAGCAGGCTCCCCACCGAGCAGGGAGCCCCATGTCGGGGCTTAATCCCAGAACACTGGGATCATGACCTGAACTGAAGGCAGACATTTAACAACTGAGCCACCCAGGCGCCCCTCAGAATTTCTTTTAATTTTTTTTTTTAAGATTTTTTTATTCATTTATTTGACAGACAGAGATCACAGGTAGGCAGAGAAGCAGGCAGAGAGAGAGGAGGAAATAGGCTCCCTGCTGAGCAGAGAGCCCGATGCCAGGACACTGGGATCATGACCTAAGCACAAAACAGAGGCTTCTGAGCTACTCAGGTGCCCCTATCTTTTAATTTGTTAATTAAGGAACATGATTACATTTAGCAGGTAGGATCAAGATGGAGAGCTTGCTTCTTGCATGGGAAAGAGATGGTACTCAGGCAACGCAGATACTGTATTTGAGCAGCTTTGTAGTCTCTTTATCGTAACAGTGGGTAATACAGGTGGGTAATACAGGTCGGAGGAATGCCCTTGAGCCATTTATAATGCTAATGAAGACATAAATAAAAGCCACTTCTTGAGCTGCCTTTCCTTGTGAGTTTATTTTATGTAAGCTCAGTGTTAGATTTTTTTCCTCAAGTTTCTAGCTGTCCACTTCTAGTTGTTTTTTAAAAATCTGTTGTTGAAATTCTTACAGGAAATGTTTCTGTTATTGCACATTTGAAATCTTTTGTCCATCACTGCCTTTATTCCTAATTGGAGCAATGACCTTGATAAATTTGTAACAATGTAATTTTCCTCAGGAGCACACCTATTGAGTAGTAGAACAGAGTTTATTGCTTATGTTCTCCCTCCTCCCCCAGTGTAATCTCTGACAGAAGGTGTGTACTGAGAAGAAACATGCTTCTAAGTACCATTAAACATGGTTTGACAGGAAAATGTCAAGAGAAATAGCACAATGTGGTAAAAAGAATTTTTTAATATTCAAAATCTGGGTTTTAATCTAGTTTTGCCAGTTAGTAATTATGTGACTATGAGCAGATCACTTAATCTCCCTCAGCCTTAATTTTCTCTTTTATAAAGTGTGGACTGTCCTGCCTATTGAATGGAGATCTTAAAGGATTAAATAAAGTGATATCTGGAAAAACTTCTTGTAGGTAACTAAACTTTGGATAAACAATTTCAACAATTAGAAGAGAATAAAATAACATTTATTCACCATGTCCCCAGCACTGGGCCAAATATTTATAGGACTTAATCTGTACTAGGTTCTGTCAAAGTGGCTGTTACCATGGAATGCACATGAAAAGTGATAAAAGTGATCTCCCTGGGATTGCACAGAATACTGACTTGAAACTGGTTGTTTTCACTGAATTACATCTTTGCAATGGGGAAGGAGATTTTAATGTTAGTAGCTTACGTTAAGCCACAGAAACATTGCATTATAACAAGCAGAAACATTTGAAATATCTAATAGTAGAGGAGTGTTGACCAAGAGGGACATTTTTAAAATGACCATGCTGTAGCCTTTATTTTTGAAGCATTTTTAAGAAAAGGAGAAAAATGAATACCGAATTTTTTTAAAAGGCAGAATACAGGGCGCCTGGGTGGCTCAATGGGTTAGAGCCTCTGCCTTCGGCTCAGGTTTTGATCTCAGGGTCCTGGGATCGAGCCCCACGTCGGGCTCTCTGCTTGGCGGGGAGCCTGCTTCCTCCTCTCTCTCTGCCTGCCTCTCTGCCTACTTGTGATCTCTCTCTGTCAAATAAATAAATAAAATCTTTTAAAAAAATAAATAAATAAAATAAAAGGCAGAATACAAATTTGTAACAGAGGCATGAGACAATTAAGTTGATAGGTAAAACACCAAAAAATTACCAGGGATTTGGCCTGCTCCAGGGGATTATAAGTGCTTTGGCTTTTAAGATATTTCAGTGTTTTTCCAAAATTTTTGCATGTGCATGGGTTGAGTCCTTTTGTTATTAGAGGAAAAAACCTAAAGCGAATAGAATTTCATCATAGGTGATTTCAGATCATCTAAATGGTCATGTTATAATTACTGTTGTGATCACTGTAATGCTAATCATTAGAAACCAGAACTGAATGGAGTGAGTGGGCTTGTTTGCAATTTTTTTATTTGATTTCGTTTGGTATGTGACGCCATTTTGTTTTGGTTTTCAGTTGTTTTTTGTTCTGTTTTGGAAAATAACAAAGTTTGTGAGAGAAAAAAAGGTGAAGAGCAGTTAAAACTTAATTTATTATACTTTTTTTTTTTTAAAGATTTTATTTATTTATTTGACAGAGAACACAAGTAGGCAGAGAGGCAGGCAGAGAGAGAGAGAGAGGGAAGCAGGCTTCCTGCGGAGCAGAGAGCCCGATGCGGGGCTAGATCCCAGGACCCTGAGATCATGACCCGAGCCGAAGGCAGCAGCCCAAACCACTGAGCCACCAGGTGCCCCAATTTACTATACTTCTAAAAAGCTCAGCTGTACTGGTCTCCTTCTGCAAGTAGTATGGCATTTAGGTTCTTAACTTGTAAAATTAATTCTATGCAGGTGGATAGGGAAGGGAGGACAAAAGAACTCCTCTCTGATTATCTGCTGTCTGCGTTTGTTGTAACAACATTAACAGCAGGTTACAACAGCATTTCTGTGGGCCATTGCCCCATTTTTCTGTCAGATTCATAACCTATGGAATGTTGTTTTTAATGTATTTGGGGGCAAAAGAGAAACTTTATAATTTTACTTAGTGTTCCTAAGCATCGTACTACTTAGAATTGTTTTTTCTGAGTCGCTTGGATGTGCTTTCCCATGAAATGGAAATACTTCCCCTCACAGCTTCTTTATATCTCTCCTCTTGACAGGTAAGTAGAGTCTTGAAAAAATTGTGAATTGCTACACTTCCATGTAAACAGTGAGTTTTAAGAATGTGAATTTGGAGAACTAATATATGAGCCTACACTTTATACCATCACATGTTGGCTGCGCAGTCTTGTGCCTTCCTTTTCTCATCTGATTTTAGTGTGTGTGCTGCCAAAATGGGCACTGTCACTTTCCCATCTGAAGACAGGGCTAATACGCACTGCATAAGGTTCAGTTGAGAATGAAGAATCCTTAGCACAGTATCTGGTGTATAAATGTGCTCATTCAGTAAATGGTACCTATCTGAAGTCACTTTTTCTCTAGTCCTTCCACTTCTTACACCTGTACCCTCCTTCTCCACCCCCAGTCTTGTCATTTCTTGGCAGATGCTTTTATTCCTTCTTTCCACAAAGCATTCAACTTCTGAAACTTTCCCTTGTTCCCTTAATTTCAGGGCTCCTTCCTCCTTCCTCTGCTAGTTCTCTGTGCTGCTTGAAATGATCACAAATATTAGGAGAGGGCTTCCTTTATTTCACCATCCTCCATAGTGCTTTTTATAAACAAGAAAGGATTTGTGATTTGTGGACTTGAAGAATATAATAGGGAGTGACTTAGTTATAGCTTTTAATAGTCTCTTCCCAGAAGGTTGTAGGGTGTCCTGCCTATCCTAACTTCTCTTCTAAATCTTTGAACCTTCTCTGTTTTAGCATAGTCATTTTTGGCCTTCTCTTTAGATCCCTGGCCTACTTTTCTTTTTGTAGCCTCTGAAACTACACTTCGCTGTCTGTGTCAAGGTTTCCAGATGTCCTTTTATGTTTTCCCACGTAGTAGTTGAATGAAACATTATTTTGCACTTTGGCAGCTCTCATCCACTCGCAGTTTTGCCTCTTGGAGGACGTTGGGCAACACCTGGAGATGTGTTTGATTGTCTCAGTTGGGGGATGGAGGAGGTCTGTGCTGTTGGGGAGAGGCCTGGCATGCTGCTCACCCTCCTGCCCTGCACAGAGCAGAGCGCCCAGCAGGGAGCAAGCTGAGGTTTCAGATCCCCTGGTGGAGAAGCCCTGTACTAACAGTCTCCTATTTTTCTGTTACAAAGTCCCTTTTCTAACATCCTGGAATACATCCCAATGCTGATTACATCAGTTTTATGCTTCATGGTATAAGTTGTTGACAGATTTACATTCTTCATGCTAATTACAGTAACATTTTTTTAAGGGATAGATTTTTTCCCATTGTGTAGGTTACATGATCATACTTAGTCATACCCATCAGGCCTGGCTTGGTTTCTTAGCATGTGCAGTCACGTGTGGTTATGATGCCATTTCAAAGTTAGTAAACCCTTATTCCAAAGACTTCTGTTTGGTTGGGACAAATCATATTTTATTTAAATCCTGAACAACGTGGTTTTTCTACCGTAACTTCTCATTTAGGAAACCTGTCGCTATAGAGATGGTATGTGATGGTTGACTAAGCGTGCACCCCAGAGCTAGCATGGGGTTGAGCATGAATTAAAGCTTCATCCTCTGGTTGCAGTGGGGGCTTCCCTGCTTTCTTGGACTCTGTGTCCTATCAGTCTAATAATATTTGCTTGTTTTCTGTGAGAAATGAAGATAATGAACATAGAGGAAGGGCCTGCCTTCTAATAAACGTTCAGTACATAGCAGTTTTTACTTGAAGTCGTTCTTTTATTGTAGGACATTTTCTACATTGAAAATCAAAAGGAGTATGAAAATAAAAAGGCTGCCAGAAAGAGGAGAACACAAGTGTTGGGAAAAAAGATGAAACAAGCTATTAAAAATCTAAATTTTCAAGAAGATGACGATACATCACGAGAAACTTTCGCAAGTGATACGAACGAGGCTCTGGCCTCTCTTGACGAGCCGCAGGAAGGCCAAGGAGAGACAAAGTTGGATGCAGAGGAAGCCATCGAGGTTGATCATTCTCACGATTTGGACATCTTTTAGTACATTTGGAGGAATAAGCCTTTTTAGAATAACCTTGTAATAAGCCATTTCTACTGAAGTTGCTTTGTTTTACTTTGCACTGATACATAGAAAAATCCGGAGAGAAAGAACTGTTCTCTTGTTTAAAATAAAGTTAAATCTGGGGGGGGAGATGAATGTTATTGATAGAAACATTTCTCATGTCTGACAAAATACTTACAGGTATATATAGAGGAGGATTTAATTTCTCAATCTGTTGCATGTGTCAGTTATTACTAGTTGATAATTAATTTTGTCCTGGTCATGGTAACATGCCATTCAAAAATTTGTTTTCTTTTTCTGAGTTAGGCAGTGAATTATGATTCGCTTCAAAACATTCCATTAGAAGATCCTAAAAAGGCACATACATTGTTAAGCTGTTACAAATGCATTCAAATTTAGTTTTTCTGTGTTATAAGAACTTATAGGCAGTTTAAGGATAGAGACTAAAAATAGGTTTATACTGATGGCTCTTAACCACTTATTTGTCCAGAAGTAAATTAACATCAGAAGCTTCTCAAAAGAAATATTGGTTCTTAACTTTGTTTTTCACTTCTTTCTAATTATGCGATCATACACTAAATACTGAATGTGATCATACCTGTGTAATTACTATGGACATTTAAAAAATTCAGTGGTTGCTTGCCTAAGACTGTTTTACCTTATGTTAAGGAAGTTGGGTATTAAAAATGCTGCCTGAAGTGTGGAATTACTCATTTTTATTGAAGGAAGTAAAGGTAGTTAAGGTGTTCTAAGGGTTGACTATGGTTTATAAAGTAAATTAACCAAAAATCTGTAGGAAGCAGTTATAAACTTCTTTACAAAGAGTACTTAAAGTCTTTCTGTAGTTTCTGGAATACATAGTCATTGAAGTTGGATCTAAGGATATAAGTGGGAAAAGAAGAGGAAAATGGTTATTGGTTGCTTTTTATTCGTAAAGAATACAAAAAATAAAATTAGATTTTGGGCAGTCCTTAATGTGCTTCAAGTGACTTTTTTTTTTTTTTTTAATTATTTATTTGTGTTATCTTTATACCCATCCTGGGGCTCAAATTCAAGATCCCAAGATCACGAGTCTCATGCTCCTCTGACCAAGCCAGCCAGGTGCCCCTCAAGTGACTATTTTTTTAATCTCAGATATTCTTGCATGAAATTGCTATAACCAAGGGAAGAAAGTATTTTAAATAGAGAACTGAATATTGTTCCGAGGTTATTCACGAGAGGTAATTTTAAAGGTACAATACATTGAGAAAGATAACATTCAGGTAACTGCTGCTTTGGTGTGTGTGTGTTTTTTTTTAATGATTTTATTGATCGAGAGAATAAGAGAGCATAAACAGGGGCGTGCAGGTGAGGGGGAGACAGAGAGAGGAGAAGCAGATGCCCCACTAAGTGGGGAACTTGAAGTGGGACTGATTTCAGGACCCTGAGATCATGACCTGAGCAGATGCTTAACTGACTGAGCCACCCAGGCGCCGCTAACTGGCACCTTAAATGCCATACATTTGTGTAACTATTAAATTTTCTAGTGAAAGTTAAGGTTTTTGAAGGTCATTAACATATGAGGTTACTTCATCTTCACTAAATAGTCCATCCCGGTTCCTTTTCTTTTTAAGATTTTATCTATTTTTTGGAGAGAGAGTGAGCACAAGTGTGAGAGCAGGAGTGGAAGGGCAGAGGGAGAGGCAGAAGCAGACTGCCTGCTCAGCAGGAAGCCCAACGTGGGGCTGGATCCCAGGACCCTGGAATCATGACCTGGGCCGAAGGAAGACACTTAACAGACTGAGCCACCCACTGCCCCCTAGTTCATTTTCACCAGTAGTTGTTGCCTTACTACTTCGGAAACCATGGATTTCTGGATTACATTAGGATTACTTCCCAATGTTAAATAGAAACCAACACTTGAGGTGTTTTATTTTGCTTCTTAGTAATCCATTACGTTTTATTATCAATATATCTTGGATGCTTATCCTGCACTTCTATTGACAGGTACTCAAGTTTTGAAAATATCTAAATAACAAACATCCATCAAAATAATTCTGCAGAGCGGCACCTCTTGCAGGCATATGATGCGGGGATCGATGCCAAATGTTCCACGGGATTTTCGATGTCTCCCAGATGGCTTTAATTATGAATGAAAGAACTGCCTTAAACCTCACAGAAGAGATCCAATTCGGGGTCAGTATCTTGAGGTGGCAATGCCAAGGTAGGGAGCAGAGACACCTCCTGGAGCCCCATGAGCTTCACCGAGAGCAGTCTGGAAAAACAAGCACCGAGACCTGGATACTTCTATTGTCTGATGGCTTTAGCTGCCCCATTATCCTGTCTTCAACATCTAGGCCCACCAGGGCTAGGAGTAGATGTATGAAAAAGAATCTCACTGGGAGGTTTCCTCTTTAAAATAGCATCTTGAGGGCGCCTGGGAGACAGTGGGTTAAAGCCTCTGCCTTCAGCTCAGGTCATGATCCCAGGGTTCTAGGATCAAGCCCAGAGTCAGGCTCTCTGCTCAATGGGGAGCCTGCTTCCCTTCCTCTCTTCCTGCCTCTCTGCCTGCTTATGATCTCTGTTTGTTAAATAAATAAATCAAATCTTTTAAAAAAAAAAAAATCTTGGCCACTCCCTCTACTGAGGATCTACCCATCCACTCCTTAGTCAACTCAAAGCACTTGTGGGTGACCTGGCTGCCTTCATCCTCACTCACCATCAGCTCCCCATAGAGCTGTGTTCCCATGGCCAAATCCCCTGAAGGATTTTCTCCACATCTCTGAACATTTTTCTATATTTTTTGCCTAAAAATGCTTCACATGACTGCTGATGGACCTCTACATCCTGCTGGGGAAGGTGGTGTGTCCTCTCAAGACTTTGCAGAGTTTGGGAGTTCACAGTCTTCTGCTCCAAGACATGCTCCAGAAGCAAGATAACCTGGTCTGAAAGGAGTGAGAGTCCTAATGTGGCACAGGCCAGAGCCTGGAGTCCTCCCTAGCACTTCAGTTTTTTTTTTTTTGTTTGTTTTTTTAAAGATTTTATTTATTTATTTGACAGAGAGAAATCACAAGTAGATGGAGAGGCAGGCAGAGAGAGAGAGAGAGGGAAGCAGGCTCCCTGCTGAGCAGAGAGCCCGATGCAGGACTCGATCCCAGGACCCTGAGATCATGACCTGAGCCGAAGGCAGCGGCTTAACCCACTGAGCCACCCAGGCACCCAGCACTTCAGTTTTTAAGGTTCTTTACATTTTTATCTATTAAAATTTTTCTGTATACCTTTCTGCTCATCTAAATCTAGAAATCTCTATCCAGGGACACCTGGCAGACCTACTTGGTAGAGCACGGCAACTCTTGCTCCCCAGATTCATGAGTTCAAGCCCCACGTTGGGAGAGAGATTACTTAAAAAAAAAAAAAAAAGGAAACAAATGTCTCTTCAAACTTTTGTTAGGTATATATTCAGTTAATACTCTCACCAAACGGCATTTGGCAGTAATATTTGCTGCTCAGCCTAACTTTTTTGTACTTGGTGCCTATGGCATTGACACTAATACCCCTCCACCTCTCATGGTGATGTGTCATTCTCACTTGTAAAGACACACTCCCTGTATTAAAATGAGTTTTTATAATCTCAAATACTCTGAATTATTACTCAAATCCTAGGGCGTAGAAGGGGTTGGATTGGTTTTAGGTTCAAATATATTTAATTTCCACTCTTAAAGGTGTGTCTAAGCAATAGGTGGTGAAACATAAATGAGACATATCCACCATGTGCAGTATATAAATAGGACAATTAGCCAAGGACAAGTACAGAGTGTTTATATGAAGGGCTACTTTGTGAATAATTGCATAGTCCAAAATGTTATCTAGTATGTTTGTGTCAAATTTGTAACATGTCCACAAGCATTCTCATCTTAATTGTTCATGATAAGAATGATGTTTTAGGGGCACCTGGGGGATTCAGTGGGTTAAAGCCTCTGCCTTCAGCTCGGGTCATGATCCTAGGGTCCTGGGATCATGCATCGGGCTCTCTGCTCCGCAGGGAGCCTGCTTCCTCCCCTCTCTCTGCCTGCCTCTCTGCCTACTTGTGACCTCTGCTTGTCAAATAAATAAAAATCTTAAAAAAAAAATGATATTTTAGTCCTGGGGTACTGAAAAAAAATACACAAAAAATAGCTTTTAAGCTTCACATTTTTTTAAAAAATATGCTTTTAACTTTTATTTAATCTCTACAGCCCACATGACCCCAAGATCAAGAATCATGCACTCTTTCAACTGAGCCAGCCAGGCACCCTTTAAGCTCTACATTTTTTAAAAAAAAAGATTTTATTATTTATTTGACAGAGAATGAGCATGTACACAAGCAGGGGGAGCAGCAGGCAGAGGGAGAGGAAGAAGCAGTCTCCCTGCCAAGCAGAGAGCCCAATGTGGGGCTCCATCCCAGAACCCCAGGATCATGACTTCAGCCAAAGGCAGATGCTTGACTGACTGAGCCCACCAGACACCCCTAAGCCCTAGGTTCTTAATCACCTGCTAATGTAACTGCTCTGGGTTGCTATGAAGTTAGCAAGACAGTGTTCTGTCTGTGGCAACAATGTCATCATAATTAGAGGAGTGAGTCAGTGAAGTTCTAGAAGAGAGTCTGTCCCTACTGGCAGTGATGGCTTCAGGGAAAGACACTTGTCCTATCTTACCTAAGCTTGCCAACAGTTGCTGTGAAGAGAGTTCATACAAGCCTTCTAATAAGTGAGGACTTAAGGGTTCTGGGTTTGGGGGTTTTGTGTTTTGTTTTGTTTGCCCTCTGGGAGCCACACGGATGAGGATAAACATTTTGTGCTTGATGTTCTAGAGGGAAACAATGGGTGGGCAGGGAAAGCAAGTCTGCCCAGAGTATAAAGCAGGTACTAAATTCGGAAGCTGTTTGTGGCTGGTCAGAGACTTCTTTAGGCCATGGGTGGGCCTGGCCAAATCAGGGTGTGCTGCATTCTTCCTTAGTATCAGCTTAAATGAACACTGCAAGCAAGTTGTAAAGGTCAGCATGCAGTCGAAGGTGCAGATATCCAGGCCCGATTCTTGATCTTGGTGATACTTGGAGTTTTGATGGGTTCATAATTAGATGACCCTCAAACAATGCCATAGCTCTCTGTTCTGCAGCTGGGGGAGGGGGAAAACCCAACATCATAGACACAGCACATGAATAATGCTAAAACAATTATATTAAACTCACCAGATATCCTTTCTTCCTGCCTTCCTAATCTTCAGGTGTAATGAAGTTCATTTGCCACGGTTTTCATTAAAGCAAGGGATGATCCCAAGACATTATGTTATGCCTTGGAAAGAAAACATGAAATTCAGGAATGTGAATCTGAAGGTATTTTCCTATACATGTTCATAATGAAAAACTCATAGTTAAATAGTCTAGTTTAACATATCTATGAATAAAATGTAACAATACAAAAGCTATGGTTAAATTTATATTTATTTTTTCCAGCTTTATTGGGTATAATAAATGTATGTATTTAAAGTGGACAATGTGATAACTTTGATAAGCGTACACGCTGTAGAAGTTACCAGGTTCAAGATAATTAACACATTCATCCCCTCACAGTGTTAATTCATTTTTTCTTCCTGTGAGCTTAAGATTTACTCTCTGCAACTTTTGAGTATACAATACTGTATTATTAACTATAGTTACTAGGTTGAATATGACAGCTTTAGAATTTGGTCTTATAACTGAAAGTGTGTGCCCTTTGACCTATGTCTCCCCATTTCACCCTCTCTCTAGGCCCTGGTAACCACCATTCAATTGTCTGACAAAAACTATAAACTAGTTGATGCATTTTCACATAAACTTGCAAGGAAGAGTTAAATAGCAACATCTATTCAAATATTTGAGCCCAAAGATGAACTTAAAAAAGATATACCCAAAGATTTCAGAACTCTTTGTCTACCTTTCTCACATAATGGCAACCTGCAATTAAGAATTAACTTAGGGGCACCTGGGTGGCTCAGTGGGTTAAGCATCTGCCTTCAGCTCAGGGCATGATCCCAGGGTCCTGAGATCGAGCCCCGCATCAGGCTCCCTGCTCAGTGTAGTCACTTGGGAATCTCTCTCCCTCTGCCCTCCTCCCATAAGATCTCTCTCCCATACAATAAATAAAATCTTAAAAAAAAAAAAAAAAAAAGTAGAATAGGAGCACCTGGGTGGCTCAGTGGGTTAAGCATCTGCTTTCGGCTCAGGTCATGATCCCAGGGTCCTTGGATCGAGCCCTGCATGGGGCTGCCTGCTTCTCCCTCTCCTTCTGCCTCTTCCCTCTCCTGCTTGTGCTCTCTCTCTCTCTCAAATAAACAATAAACAAAAATCTAAACAAGAATAAAATAAAAATTAAAAAGGGATGTTATAATGCTCTATCCACTAGATTTTTCCTTTTTTATTTTTTTTATTTATTTTTTTTAAAGATTTTATTTATTTATTTGACAGAGAGAAATCACAAGTAGATGGAGAGGCAGGCAGAGAGAGAGAGGGAAGCAGGCTCCCTGCCGAGCAGAGAGCCGGATGCGGGACTTGATCCCAGGACCCTGAGATCATGACCTGAGCTGAAGGCAGCGGCTTAACCCACTGAGCCACCCAGGCGCCCCGATTTTTCCTTTTTAAAAGATTTTATTTATCTACCTATTTATTTGAGAGAGAGATAAAGAGCACATGTGCTCAGGGGATGCAGCGGAGGGAGAAGGACAAGCAGACTCCACAGTGTGAGCTAAGTGGAGAACTCATCACGGGGCTGAACCACAAGACCCTGCGCCCATGACCTGAGCTGAAAACCAAGAGTCGGGTGCTTAACTGACTGAGCCACCTGGGCACCCCAGACCTTCCTTCTCAACAGGGGTAGTTAGGAAAAACTATTGGGGAATCTCCATCTTCCCCTAATCCAGTGCTGTTTGGCGTGATTTAAAGTGGGATTTTTTTTTTTCCACCCTTAGCACACAGAAGTATGTGGGATCCACGCTGGTCCTCTAGAAGACACTTTGTTTTTGAATCACAGTGAAAGGCTCTGCCATGGGGAAGATCGGGCAGTTGTCTTGAAGAAAGGCCCACCAGAAATAAAAATTGCAGATATGCCTCTGCATTCCCCGCTCTCCAGATACCAAAGCACTGTGATCTCCCACGGCTTCAGGAGGAGACTGGTCTAAGAATGGAAAAATAAAGTATCAGAGTATTTCAACCCCAATCTCTTTTCTCCCCACAAATCTAAGCCTGTTGCACAATTGTATTTCACCTACAGATTCACCTTTTTTAAAGGCTAAAATAAAAGTCAGTTGTACTCTTGATCCATTATAAAAGTTTCTGTACTCTTCATCCATTATAAAAGTTTCTGGGGGCGCCTGGGTGGCTCAGGGGCTTAAAGCCTCTGCCTTCAGCTCAGGTCATGATCCCAGGGTCCTGGGATTGAGCCCCGCATCGGGCTCTCTGTTGAGCAGGGAGCCTGCTTCCCTCTCTCTCTGCCTGTCTCTCTGCCTACTTGTGATCTCTGTCTGTCAAATAAATAAATAAAATCTTTAAAAAAAAAAAATTTTCTGAAAGCAAACAGGCTCTGAGAACAATGGAGATGAAGCGGGGGGGGGCGCAAGGCAAACTCTCACTGAAATTAATTTCACTCCATTTAACTGATGGATCCAGTCCAACCATCTACCCTCACTGTGCTGCTCCTCCTCCTCACTCCTTTGTTGTTCATCGCCTCCAAAACCCAGGGTCAGAGGATCCACACCGAGAAAGAGGGGCAGGATGTGGAATTATTTCTGCTGGTTTTCTGCTTTTTCCAACACCATCTTTCTGCCCTGCCTCAACCAACACCTCCCCCCACCAAGGCTGTGGGTCCTGGCAACTCTTCCACATGGTAACTTGAAGTATTTGGCAGATACCTCCAAAATCCACAACACCATTTCAGCTGAAGTGTATTTTTTTGTATTGGTTCAATGTATCCAAGGATCAATTTCCTGTAGCAAAGAACGGATGAGCATCATTTAACCTAAAATGACCATATGCAAAACGGTACACCACTGTGGAAAAGGGTGTAGTACTTTCTCAAGCCATTAAACATAGAATTACCTTATGATTCAGCAATTCCTCTTCTAGGTATATGCCCCAAAGAATTGAATGCCGGAGGGGTCAGTGGGAGAGGGTGCGCCAGGCTGGCTCCAGCTCCAGAAGGTGTTCAGGTTTTGATCTCGGGGTTTTTGTGGGTTTGAGCTCCACTCTGGGTGTAGAGATTATTTTTAAAAAATCTTAAAAAAAAAAAAAGATTTGAAAGGAAGGACTCAAACATATTTGCGTGCCAATGTTCCTAACAACATTATTCACGGGGTGCCTGGGTGGCTCAGTGGGTTAAAGCCTCTGCCTTTGGCTCGGGTCAGGATCCCAGGGTCCTGGGATCGAGCCTTGCATGGGGCTCTCTGCTCAGCAGGGAGCCTGCTTCCCCTTTTCTCTGCCTACTTGTGATTTCTTTCTCTCTGTCAAATAAATAAAAATCTTTTAAAAAAACAAAAAACAAAAACATTATTTGCAATAGCCAAAATGTGGAAGCAACTCACATGTCCCCTGAGAGATGAATACATAAAACGTGGTATATTCAGGCAATGGAATACTATTCTTCAGCCATAAAATTCAGTCATGAAATTCTGATACATGCTGCAACGTGGAGAAATCTTGAAAATATGCTAAATGAATAGGCCGCACACAAAAATACAAAAATTGTGTAATTCCTCTTGTATGAGATATCTAGAATAATCAAATTCCTAGGGAAAGAAGAATAGTAGTTACCAAAGGCTGCAGAGGTGGGAGGAATAGAGTTGCAGCTTAATGGGTACAGAGTTTTCAGTTTGAAATAAAGTTATGGAGACAGTTGCTGGACAAGGTAAATGTACTTATTGCCACTGAATTGTACATTCAAAGAGAGTTAAAGTGAATTTTATGTCCTGTTTATTTTACCACATTTTCTTCAAGATTCTTTTTATTTTTGAGTAATCCCTACACCCCATGTGGGGCTTGAACTCACAACACTAAGTTCAAGAGTCACCTACTCTACTAACTGAGCCAGTCAGGTGCCCCTTACCACAATTTTTTTTTTAAAGATCATGGTAGAGGGCGGCTGGGTGGCTCAATGGGTTAAGCCTCTGCCTTCGTTCAGCTCAGGTCATGATCTCAGGGTCCTGGGCTCGAGCCCCACATCGGGCTCTCTGCTCAGTCGGGGGGCCTGCCTCCTCCTCTCTCTCTCTGCCTGCCTCTCTGCCTACTTGTGATTTCACTCTCTGTCAAATAAATAAATAAAATAAAATAAAAAAAAGATCATGGTAGGTCTAAGCTACACTTCACCCAGCCGTGTTCATACATGATTACTGCATGAAGGAAACTGTTATAAAAAAGACAAAGAGGTCCATCTGATACCAACTTAAAGATCACTGAAGTAGGGGAGCCTGGGTGGCTCAGTTTTTGGGCATCTGCCTTTGGCTCAGGTCATGATCCCAGGGTCCTGGGATGGAGCCCCACATCAGGCTCCCTGCTCCTCTGCTTCTCCCTCTCCCTCTGCCCTCCCCTTGTTTGTGCATGTTCTCACTCTCTCTCTCTCTCTGACAAATCAATAAAATCTAAAAAAAAAAAGAAAAAAAGAAAGAAAAAAGAAAAAGAAACAGAAACAAGGAAGGAAGGGGCATCTGGGTGGCTCAGTGGGTTAAAGCCTCTGTCTTTTGCTCAGGTCATGATCCCAAGGTCCTGGGACTGAGTACCACATCAGGCTCTCTGCTCAGCAGGGAGCCTGCTTCCCCCTCTCTCTCTGCCTACCTCTCTGCCTACTTGTGATCTCTGTCTATCAAAAAAAAAAAAAAAAGACAAGAAGCAAGAAAGGAAGAACACAATCCATAGTTCACTTGGCCTTGGGGATTGGCTGGCTGGATATACTGCATTTCTGATCAGGCAGAGCACTTTCAGGGACATGACAGTTATCTAAGCTTTGCTTTGCCAATATGACATCATGGGCCTGGGGAAGCTCCATCTTGGGCCTAGAAATTTCTGGGATATCCAAGGTCAAAAAAGTGAATTGATGAGTTTTTCACATACTGAGAACACTGGTAATCATATTTGACCTTTACTAGTCAACTTCCTGTGGGGCCACCAAGAGCAGGTGTGGCAGAGAAGGGGAGTATGGCAGAGAAGATGTGTAGCAGCTGGAATGTAGCCAGCAATCAATCCACTCACCGTGCTCTGTGCCTCTCAGTGCATCAACAGGGGCCCTGGCAATACAGACACCATGTAAAATTATTCATTGAAACTCCTCTGGCTTTTAGATGACTTACCAAAGGAAGTCTGGCTACCACAATACATCTTTTTCTTCTTTTAAGAATATGGAAAGGGGCACCTGGGTGGCTCAGTTAGTTAAGCATCTGACACTTGGGCTCCTCTCAGGTCTTGATATCAGGGTCATGAGTTCAAGCCCCAAGTTGGGCTCCATGCCCAGTGGAGCCTACTTAAAAAAAAAAAAAAAAAAAAAAAAAAAAGGAAAAATAGGTGTGATAAAACACTGAATGAAAAATCTAGATTTACACAGTTTGTGGACAAAAAAAATGTATGTAACCAGAAAACAATGCAGAAACCCAGTGCATCAGAATGTTTTATACAGTATAATTTCTGGACAGTAGAGTTATGAGTGATTCGTACATCCTGTGCCTTTATAAATTATCTACAGGAAACATATATTTTATCATCAGAAAAGAAGGAGCCCTTCCACTCCTGTGCCAAGGGCTTTATATGAGTGGGATCATTCCTTTCTCTGTTCTGTTTGTCAAAGTTTGAACCCCAAAGTCAATGTCAACTCTTAGAGGAAACCTGTTTCATGTTTTATCTTCTTTCCACCCTAACTTTTTCCAAGTTGGTTCTCTGCCTAAGACTTCTGCTTCTTGACCAGAAGAGGTCTCTCTTGCATTGCTCAAGAAAAACAATTTTCTTAAAAAATGTTTATTTCATGAATGAAAACGGTCTTCATGTGTTGGAGATACTATGGTATTGTAGAAGTTTGAGAGAATAATTCTTCAGTGCGTCCGTAACTAACAAATTCCCAAACTATTTTATTAACAAAGGGGAGCTTGAATTCTGTGGACTAACCCCGTTAATACCCAGCACTTTGCAGAGTCACAGAAGAATTTTCTCTGAAATTGTAAAAAATTGAAAGAAAAACAGAGAGCAAGGGAGTATGCATTTAAAAAGGAAGACGTATGTTTCCTAGGGACAAATTAAAAACCATCAGGGAAGTGCTTCAGAGGATATGGGCTTTATAGTTAGGCTGAACTGAGCCAAATTCTGACACTGCTAATTACTGTGTGGCTTGAAGCAGCCCTGCAACTTGATCATCGCCTCTCGTTCACTTTCCCATCTGGAGGCTAAGTAGGGGGTAGAGCCCTCACAGGGACAGTGCAGTATCAGGACCGGCAGGGTCCCCAAAAGACCAGGGGTGCCTGAGGTTGGCAGAGCTCCCAGGTATTGGAGCGGGGAAGCCGGCTCCAGAGACCGAGCTAAGGAGTCGATTCTCAGTTCAGGCTTACCTTAAACCGTGATCCCAGGCACAGTGGGGTCTCTGCTCTTCAAGCAGGTTCCCCACAAGTGGCAGATCTGTGGAGACCCCTTCTTCCTCCTCTAGGAGGAGTGGCACGGGAGTGCGTGGCCGGCGTCTGCTGCGTTTGGAGAATCCAAACGGGGCTGTGCGCCTGTGGTAGAAACGCTTGCTCACAGGCGGGGAGAGCACAGAGTGTGGCCAGAGGCGAGGAAGATGAGAGAGATTGACTGCTTTCCTCTGAGGGCGCACTGAGGAGCGCCGCCCGGAGCTCAGATCCAATGGGGGCCGGGGATAGGGAGGCCGCCATTTTCATTCCCATCCTCCAAAGCTCTATGGAAAGCGTTCAGGGAACAGAAGCTCCTAACACGTGCCATCTTGCTTTTTCCTCTACACGTAGTGTTTATTCTGTTTCCTTACTTTTCTGAAAGGAAAATAGAGTGGTGACTGGACCTTTGTTTCTGGTTCGAAGGAATGGGAGACAAGAGATTTGAGAGAGGAGTGTTCATGCTGACGTGCTGCTCCGTGCCCAGTGAGTGAGGGTTTGAAGCTTAGACCTGGAAGCGTTGGTGTTCAGGGAGGATGTGGTCTGAGTTTCCCCGCACACACAGTCACTCGGCTGGTCTGCCGAAACAGGCCCGGTCCTGCCTTTTTTTTTTTTTTTTTTTTTTTTTTTTTTTGAGATTTTATGTATTTATTTGACAGAGAGAAATCACAAGTACATGGAGAGGCAGAGAGAGAGAGGGAAGCAGGCTCCCCGCTGAGCAGAGAGCCGGATGCAGGTCTCGATCCCAGCACCCTGAGATCACAACCCGAGCGGAAGGCAGCGGCTTAACCCACTGAGCCACCCACCCAGGCGCCCCCCCGTTCCTGCCTTTTGAAGGGCAGTTTGAAGGTGGCTCAAAACCCTAGGGCACTGGAGGAATGATTGGAAGGGACCCCTGGGTAGGCCAGTGTAGACAAACCCAGGGAATTCCAGAGCTAACAATGAACACGTTTCTGAGCCTGGAGTTGGCTTCTCTGTGAGCAGCGTTGAGCTGGGGTGGAAAGCAGTCTCTGGGTGACTTACGAGTCACCGTGTCAGCAGTTATGAGTCTGGCAGGGGAGTCAGATCAGATAGCTGGGACACTGTGAGACCGTGGTGGTGGCCTTCACTCTTGACGCACAGGCCAGCTTGCTCTAGAGTCAGGGCTCTGCTCCCCAGCCAGCCCTCTTGCTGCAGAAGGGATATGAAACTTGCTTCCTGTTGGGTTCTCCAGCCCTCGTCTCAGCAGGGGGCTTGGTGGGAAGCTGCCCACAGACAGCATTATGGCTTCTTGCCCAGGGTGCCCCTTGCTTCCTTGGATGAAGCAGTGCAAGTGTCCTCTGCCTGGTGCCTGTGAATTCAGCCAGCAGAAGCAATTCTTTCAGAGTAGCACCCCTGAGAAATCTCCACTTTGTTGTGCTGTGTGGAAGAGGCTGGTTTTCATTTGGAACTGAAATCTCAGCTCCTGCCTTGAGGTTCCAAGGCCACACGGCACACCAGTCTCCCTGAAGCTCTACTTCCACATGGGGCCTGACATGTGAGACTGACCCTGATCCTGGGCAGCCTGCTTCTGTTCTGCTGCTGCTGCAGGTTCCTTCCTGAAAAGTGTGATGGCTTGTGATAACGTTCCAGCAAAGAGGGACAGGTGCACCATTCTGCCCCAGCACCTGAGGATACCGGACGTCAATCACAGGTGGCTGGTGCCTGGAGGAGAGATGTTCTGTTTCCCAAGACCTTGGCCAGAGGGAGATTTGGATAGAGATGCTTCTCTGCTCAGCTTTCTCAGGTGAGCACATCAGGCAAGGGGAGAATGTGTGTGTGTGCACCTGGAATTAAGGAAGATGTCTGGTTTCAGGTTTCATGTGCAAGTGGATTCTCTTAGGTCTCAATTTCCTGATGGTCTTCAGGGTGCCTGAGGGGGACTCATTGTCCTGGGCATCCTGGTTGTGCAAGAGCTCTGGTCACCTTTCCCCCCCAGGGCTCTGGACTAGGAAATTGGAAGGAGTCCGTGGTGAAACCATCTGAGTAGGGCTCCGTTTTTGCCTTGCCAAGATGGCTTGGTGACTGTGATAACTGGTCTGGAAATAGGAAGCAGGAGACAGGGCTGGGGTGCTGAAGGGAGGTGGCAGTGATGCTTGCTATTCACATAGGGGCCAGGTGGGTCTTCACAAGGAAGGTGATGCTTGAGTCAAGTTCAAAAAATGTGAGTGATATCAATGAAGAGTCTTCTAAATGGAAGGAAAAGCATATGCAAAGGCCCTGGGGCAGGAGCATACCATGTATGTCCAGGAGCAGCAAGCCCTGTGGCCACAGGAGACAGGTTAGGACATGACTTCAGGGAGGTGGCAGTAGGGTGACAGAAAGCCATAGCAGGTCTGTGACCCCATGGGACCCTGTTTCACTGGGCCATCCTGGCTACAGTGTTGAGAACAGATGACACAGGGTTGAGGATGGGCAGGGAGGTCAGTGATGAAGATTTTCCAGGAAGTCAGGCAAGATATAGGCTCCAGTGTGGACAAGACAGGCAGTCTTGGAAGGAGGGCTTAGTGCTATTCTGGGTACCCTATTGAAGATGGAGCTTACAGGGTTTGCTGTTGGGGATGGGAGAAAAGAGGAATTATGGTAAGTCCAAGCTCTTGTGGGTTGTCCCAAGCGAGGTGAAGGAGGAGGTTTCTGGGGGTAAGAGGTAGTCCATGTTCCACCTGCTGAGGAAGGTACCTTTCACAGTGGATCTGCTGATGTTTGTGTCTGGGAGCACTCTGAACTTCTACCCCCTCAGCAACTTTCACGTACAAGTCTTCCCCATTTTTCTCAAAGTTCCTGGTAAGAGGCTTAACTTTTTCGCAAGATCTATGTTATTATGCAGCTCCAGTAGCAAGAAGAAAACTGAAGAGGACTTCTCTCTTATGAAAAAAGTCAAAAAGTGGGCCCTGCGTTCAGAATCTGTTTTGTGGAGAACCACTACAGAGTGGTGTGCATCCCAACTGCTCCTTCCTGGGCACTGCACTCCGTGTCCAGCCACCAGCGCTTTGAGATGTGTCCGTGAGCATCTGCTGTGCTTTATCCCCAAGTATTTTGGGCATCCCTTAGGATGTTGTGTCCTGAGGCTTAAGAAGAGCCAGAGAGAAGGAACTTTTGGTGTCTGAGCATGCTCACTCATTTTTCTATAGAAATGAATGATAATTTTTTTTCCCATTTACGCCACTTCTGCTGTGAAAGGTTTCCTAGGGACACTGTACTTTCAAGTAGCAGGGGAGCCTGTACCCCATCCTGCAGGGTTAGCTTTCGTCTTCATGCTGCACAGAACATTCCATGACTTGTGGATTTTATCACTCAAACATGGCATCTTTGACAACCTTCACCCATTTCCTCCCACCATCCCTGAAACAGGAACCACCCATCTGTTCTTATTACCTATGCATTCAGTACTTTTTTTCCATGTGGAATGTCCATCAAAGCCTCTGGTGTTTATCTGTGTCTAAGTTACTTAGCATAATGCTCCCATGGTCACTGTTTCCATGTCTGGTTATTGTGAATAATGCTCCAGTGAACATGAGAGTGCATCTCTCCTTTGGAGAGAGCGTTTTTGTGTTCTCCAAAGAAATACTCAGTAAAGCAGTTACGGGGTCATGTGGTAGTTCTATTAATTTTTCCTGGAATCTCCACAGCATTTGTCACAGTGGCTGCACCAATTCCCATTCCCACCAACAGTGCACAGGGTCCCCTTGTCTACAAACCCTTGACCACACCTGGTGTCTCTCTCTGGGATGACTGCCATTCCCACAGTTGTGAGGTGATAGCTGATTGCAGTTTTGACTTCTGTTTCCCTGACCACAATTAGTGATGTTGAACAACTTTCTCTGTGTCTGTTGGCCACATGTATGCCATCTTTGAAAGTATCTATTTACATATTCTCCCCAGTTTTAATTCAGTTTTTGTTTGTATTTGAAGGAGTGTTTTGTGTCTTTTGGATATTTGTCTCTTCACACACATAGGATATGCAGATATTTTTTCTCCTTGGGATGGTTGCCTTTAAGGGTTTGGTGGTTTCTTTTGTCATGCAGCAATTTCAGTTTGATATCGTTCCACTTGCTTATTTTTGCTTTTGTTGCCTTTGCTTTTGGTGTCTCATGTAAAAGTCTCTTCCCCAAAACCAGTAAACCAGTATCAAGAAACTTACTACCTGTGGTTTTTTTGTTTTTGTTGTTGTTGTTGTTTGTTTTTTGTTTTTTTTGTTTTTTTTTTTGGTTTATGGATTCAGTTCTTATGTTCAAGTCACTCATCCATTCATAATTTGTATGTGCCGCATAAGAAAGTGATCCAGTCACATTCTTCCTCATTTAGTGTCCAGATTTCCCAGTACTGTTCATTGAGGAGACAGTCCTTTCCCCATTGTATATTTTCTGCTGTGTTGTAAGTTAAGACCATACATGTGTGGGTTGGTTTCTAAGGTTTCTATCTATCTTTTTCTTTCTCTTTTTTCTTTCTTTCTTTCTTCTTCTTCTTTTTTTTTTTTTTTAATTTGACAGAGATCACAAGTAGGCAGAGAGGCAGGGAGAGAGAGAGGAGGAAGCAGGCTTCCTGCTGAGCGGAGAGAATCCGAAGTGGGGCTCGATCCCAGGACCCTGAGATCATGACCTGAGCCGAAGGCAGCGGCTTAACCCACTGAGCCACCCAGTCGCCCCCCTTTCTCTTCTTTCGTTCTCTTCTTTTTTCCTTCCTTCCTTCCTTCCTTCATCTGGTCTTACAGTTTACTTGTTGGGAAAATATTTTTCCTGTTGGAATATAGGCAGTGTGGACTTCATTGGATACGTCTTCATACTTTTTGGTAGGACTTTTCTCTGAAAATTGTGTATTTGTAAATGATCACCTGGAATTATAGCTTTCAGCAGGTTGAACCTTTGGGCAGAACTACGTGTAAGTAGTATTCTGTTCTTCCATCAGACACCAGATTGCATCTGATTGTCTTCTTTTGTGATGTTCTCAGTTGTGAAGATGGATATCTATATTTCCATTTCTGTGGTAGGTTTATTAAAGTGAATTTAATTTTTCCTAAAAGTCTGGATTCTAAATCATCCTTATTTTATTATATATATATATATATATATATCAGCATGTTTTATATATATGAAACATGTTGATATATATATATATATATCAGCATGTTTTATTTTATTTATTTATTTTTAAATATTTTATTTATTTATTTGACAAACAGAGATCACAAGTAGGCAGAGAGACAGGCAGAGAGAGAGAGGGGGAAGCAGGTTCCCTGCTGAACAGAGATCCCAATGTGGGGCTGGGTCCCCGTAACCCTGGGACCATGACCTGAGCCGAAGGCAGAGACTTTACCCACTGAGCCACTCAGGTGCTCCAAAACAGCATGTTTTAAAAATGCATTTATTAGTAGCAAACGTTGGAACAGGACATCAATATTATAAATTCCCATTCAGAGTTAATAATTCTATCAGAGATAGATTAAGTACACCTTTAATATACAAATGAATAAACTTTTCCAAAAGTACTATGATTTTATCAGTTTCTGAGCTTTCTGTTGTGCTCCAGTGTCCTGGGTGTCTGTTTTAATGCCAGTACCATACTGTTTGATGACAATAGCTTTGTAATCTAGCTTGAAATTGGAGTGTGGTGACTCCGGGTGGCATAGTCACTTGTTTGCTTGCATGCTTTCTTCCTTCTTTTTTTTCTTTCTTTCTTTCCAGTGAGATTATTTATTTATTTGTACATGGTTTACATTTGTACACTAAATGTTTTTCTTTCACTTCTTTTTTATTATGATCATATAATGTGTTATTTGTCTCAGGGGTACAGGGGAGACCCTTCTGTTTCACACAGCACACAGTGCTCAGCACAGCACATCCCCTCCCCGTGCCCATCACCCAGCCATCCCATTCCCTCACCCTCCTCTCCTTCAGAAACCTCAGTTTGTTTCCTGAGATCAAGTGCCTCTTTTGCTTTGACTCCGTTTCTGGTTTCATCTTCCTTCCTTCCTTTCTTCTTCTTCTTTTTTTTTTTTTTCCTCTTTCACTATGATCCTCTGTCTTATTTCTTAAATTCCACATATCAGTGAGATCATATGATAATTGTCCTTCTCTGATTGACTTATTTCACTTAGCACAATACTCTCTAGTTCCATCCATGTCATTGCAAATAGCAAGACCTCATTTTTTTTGATGGCTGTGTAATATTCAATGGTATATATATCCATATAGATCCACTCATCTGTCGATGGACGTCTGGGCTCTTTGCATATTTTGGCTCTTGTGGGCATTACTTCTATAGACATTGGGGTGCAGGTAAACCTTCTGATCATTACATTTGTGTCTTTGGGGTAAATACCCAGCAGAGCAATTGCAGGGTTGCAGGGTAGCTCTATTTTCAATTTCTTGAGGAACATCCACATTGTTTTCCAGGGTGGCTTCATCAGCCTGCATTCCCATCAACAGTATAAAAGGGTCCCCCTTTCTCCACATCCTCACCAACACCTGTCTTTTCCTAACTTGTTCATTTTAGCCATTCTAACTGGTGTAAGGTGGTACCTCATTATGGATTTGATTTGTATTTTCCTAATATCCGGGCACTTTTTAAATTGTCCATTGGCCATTTGGATGTCTTCATTGGAGAAGTGTCTGTTCATGTCTTCAGCCCTTTCTCTTGATTGGAGTATTTGTTCTGTGGGTGTTGAGTTTGGTAAGTTCTTTCTAGATTTTAGATACGAGCCCTTTATCTGTTATGTCATTTGGAAATATCTTCTCTCATTCTTTTTGTTGTCTTTTGGTTTTGTTGACTATTTCCTTTGTTGTATAAAAGCTTGTTATCTTGATGAAATCCCAACAGTTCATTTTTGCTTTTGTTTCCCTCACCTTTGGAGACATGTCTAGCAAGAAGTTGCTGTGGCTGAGGTCAAAGAGGTTGCTGCCTCGGTTCTTCTCAAGGATCTGGATGAATTCCTATCTCACATTGAAGTCTTTCATTCACTGGGAGTCTATATTTTGTGTATGGTATAAGGAAATGGTCCAGTTTTATTCTTCTACATATGGCTGTCCCGTGTTTTTGAAGCACCATTTATTGAAGACACTTTTTTTTCCCCAATTGGATATTCTTTCCTCCTTTGAGGAAGATTAGTTGACCCTAGAGTTGAGGGTCCATTTCTGGTTTCTCTATTCTGTTCCATTGATCTGTGTGTCTGTTTTTGTGTCAGGATCATACTGTCTTGATATTATAGCTTTGTAATAGAGCTTGATACCTGCAATTGCATTGTCATTAGCATTGGTTTTCTTTTCCAACATCCCTTTGGCTATTTGGGGTCTCTTCTGCTTCCATACAAATTTGGGGATTATTCCTTCCAGTTCTGTGAAAAATGTGGATGGTATTTTGATAAGGATTGCATTGAATTTGTGGATTGTTTCAGGTAGCATAGACATTTTCACAATATTTGTTCTTCCAATCCATGACCATGGAACGTTTTTTCCATTTCTTTGTGTCTTCCTCTGTTTTATTCATGAGTATGGTATGGTTTTCTGAGTACAGATCCTTTGCCTTTTTGGTTAGATGGAATCCTAAGTATCTTACAGTTTGAGGTGTGATTATACATGGGATGGACTCCTTAATTTCTCTTTCTTCCATCATATTGTTGCTGCAGACAAAGGCAAGTGATTTCTGTGTATTGATTTTATATCCTGCTACCTTATGGAATTCCTGAATGAGTTCTAGCAATTTTGAGGTGAAGTCTTTGGGGTTTTCCACAGAAAGCATCCTATTGTCTGCAGAGGGTGAAAGCCTTACTTCTTCTTTGCTGATTCAGATGCCTTTTATTTCTTTTTGTTGTCTGATGGCTGAGGCTAAGAATTGAGGCACTATGTTGAACCATAGTGATGAGAATGGGCATCCCTGTCATGTTCCTGACCTGAAGGGAAAAGCTTTCAGTTTTTCCCCATTGAGAATGATATTCTCTGTGGGTTTCCCATAGATGGCCTTTAAGATGTGGAGGTACCCTCTATTCCCCCACGGTGAAGAGTTTTGATCAAGAAGGGTTGCATTAATTTGTCGAATGCTTTTTCTGCATCTATTGAGAGAATCCTATGGTTCTTGTTCTTTCTTCTATTAAGGTAGTGGGTTCCATTGATTGATTTCCAGTTGTCGAACCACCCTTGCAGCCCAGGAATAAATTCAGTTTGGTCGTGGTGAATCATCCTTTTAATCGGCTGTTTGATCCTATTGGCTGGTATGTTGGTGAGAATTTTTGCATCCGTATTTTCAGAGATAATTGTCCATAATTCTCCTTTTGGGTGGAGTCTTTGTCTGGCTTTTTGGACCAAGGTAATGCTGGTCTTATCAAAGGGAATTGGAAGTTTTCCTTCCAGTTCTATTTTTTGGAAAAGTTTCAGAAGAAGAGGTACTAAATCTTCTTTAAATGTTTGGTAGAGGGGCGCCTGGATAGCTCAGTGGGTTAAAGCCTCTGCCTTCAGCTCAGATCATCACTCGGGTTTCTGGGATCAAGCCCCGCATTGGGCTCTCTGCTCAGCAAGGAGCCTGCTTCCCTTCCCCTCTCTCTGCCTGCCTCTCTGCCTACTTGTGATCTCTATCTGTCAAATAAATAAATACAAATATTTTTTTAAAAAAATAATATTTGGGGGCGCCTGGGTGGCTCAGTGGGTTAAGCCGCTGCCTTCGGCTCAGGTCATGATCTCAGGGTCCTGGGATCGAGTCCCGCGTCGGGCTCTCTGCTCAGCAGGGAGCCTGCTTCCTCCTCTCTCTCTGCCTGCCTCTCTGCCTACTTGTGATCTCTGTCTGTCAAATAAATAAATAAAATCTTTTTAAAAAAATAATAATATTTGGTAGAATTCCCCTGGGAAGCCATCTGGTGCTGGGTTTTCATTTCCTGAAGGATTTTTGATGACTGATTCAATTTTGTTGTTGATTATAAGTCTTTTCAGGTTTCCTTTTCTTTCTAGTTCAGTTTTGGTCATTTTTATGTTTCTGGGAATGCATCCATTTTTTCAAGACTGCTTTGATTGGTTGACATAGAGTTGGCATCCTATATTCTTATACTTGCTTGTATTTCCTTGGTGTTAGGTGTGACCTCTCCTTCTTGATTCATGATTTTATTTATTTGGATCCTTTCTGTGTTCTTTTTGAGAAATCTGACCAGGGGTTTACCATCTTATTAATTCTTTCAGAGAAGCAGCCCCTAGATTCATTGATTTGTTCTGCTGTTCTTTTGGTTTCTACTTCATTGATTTCTGCTCTAATCTTTATTATTTCCCTTATTCCTGCAGGATTTAGGTGTTCTATGCTCTTCTTTCTCCAGCTCCTTTAGGTTTAGGGCTAAGTTGTGTATTTGAGACCTTTATTTGTTCTTGAGAAAGGCTTGTAGTGCTATATACTCCCCTCCTAGAACCGCCTTTGCTGCATCCCAAAGATATTGAATGGTTGTGTTTGCATTCTCCTGTGTTTCCATGAATTTTTTAAAATTCATCTTGAATTGACTGGTTGACCCAAACATTCTTTAGAAGGATGCTCTCTAGCCTCCATGTATTTGAGTTCTTTCCACCTTTCCTCTTGTGATTGAGATTCATTTTCAAAGCATTGTGGTCTGAAAATATGCAGGGAATGATTCCAGTCTTTTGGGATGAGAACGAACATGGCAGCCTCCTTATCTCTGGCCCCAGAGCTGAGAGCTCAAGGCCCCACTCCTCAGTGCACCCTCACAGGAAAACAGTCTATCCTTCGTGTCTCCCTGGTCTCTGTCTGCATTCTGTGCTCACTGGACCTGTGAGCAAACATTTCTGTCTCTGACATATGACCCATTTTGGAGTCTCCAAACCCAGCAGACTCCTGTAGCATGCTCAGACACCACTCCTCCTAGGGGAGGAAGGGGACTCTCCCCAGTTGTGCTGCTTCTTGGGCCCCTTTTCAAAGAACAGTGGCCAGACTGTGCTGTGGATCATAGTTTCTGGCAGCCTCCAGGTTCGAGCCCACTTCTGGGCTCACTCTCTGCAACCGGCTTCCCTGCTCTGATACCTGGGAGCTCTGCTGCCCTCAAGCACTCCTGGTCTCCCAGGGACCCCAAGGATCCTGAGACCACACTGTCCCATCGAGGGTTCCACCCCCTGCCCAGCCGCCAGAGCAACATCCCTCACCAGAGCAGACTTCCAAAAATTCCGATTTTGTGCTCTGCTGCCCCTAGCACTTGGCAGTAGCTGCATGACAGAGGCTCCCTCCCCCCAGGGTTTATCTTCTTGCCTATCAACTTAGACTCACTTTTCTCTGCCTCCTACCTTGTGGAAAGTGGTCGCTTTTCTGTTTGTAGAGTTGCTGCTATTCTTTTCTTGGATCCATGCTTGAATTTTCAGGTGTTCAAAATGGTTTGATAGCTCTCTAGCTAAGTTCCTTCTGCCAGATGAAATGAAGGTGTCCTACTCCTCTGTCATCTTGGACTGTCTCTCTCTCTTCTCCTTTCTCCAGATTTCTTTGGGTACGGTGGACATGTTAACAATATTAACTCTCTAGTTAATGAGCATGGCATATGCTTTCATTTATTTGTGTGATCTTCAAAATCTTTGACCCATACAATCACCCACCAACACACACATATGCTCCCTTCCTTTTCCACCATGTGTTCAGTATACCAGGTCTTCCTCATTCTTGGTTACTTTTATTCCTAGATTTTTTTTTTTCTTGATGCAATTGTCAATGGCATTACTTTCTTAATCTCTTTGTGAAAGTTGGTCATCAGTAGATAAAAATGCAAGTTGGGGCACTTGGGTGCCTCAGTCGATTAAGTGTCTGCCTTCAGGTCAGGTCATGATCCTGGAGTTCTGGGAATAATTCTGGCTTTGGAATCCTTGCTTAGCAGGGCATCTGCATTTCCCTGACTCTCTGCTGCTCCCCCTGTTTATGCTCTCTCTCTCTGTCTCTCTCTGTGTCAAATACATACGTTCTTAAAAAAAAAAAAATGCAACATGTCTCTATATATTGACTTTGTATCCTGCAGCTATGCTGAATTTATTTATTCTAATTTATTCAAATTTGTTTATTTGTTAATAAAACAATTTTTTATGGATTCCTTAGTGATTTCTACATACAGTATCATGTCATCTGCAAATAATGACCATTTTCTTTCCCTATTTAGATTTTATACCTATTTTTTTTTTTTTTTTTTTTTTTTTTTTTTTTTTTTTTTTTTGTCTAAATGGTTTAGCAAAGGCTTTCAATATGATGATGAATAAAAGTGGTAAGAGTGGGCATCTTTATCTTGTTCTTGCGGGTAGCGGGAAAGTTGTCAGCATTTCAGCCTCGAGTATAACATAATGTCAGTTGTGGGCTTTTCATATAGGGCCTTTATTTGGTTGAGGTATGCTCCCTCAGTACCCAGATGGTGTAGAGTCTTTATCATAAATACATATTGAATCTTGTCAAGTGTTCTTTCCTCATCTATTGTAACAATCCTAGGGATTTTTATCTTATATTTTGTTAAGGTGGTGTGTGCTGTTGGTGGATGTGCAGATGTGGAACCATCCTTGCCTCCCTGGAATAAATCCCACTGGATCATGTTGTGAGATTTTCCTGATGGATTGTTGAATTGATGTTGCTGATAATTTGTTGAGGATTTTTTGCATCTCTGTTCATGAGGGATATTGGCCTTTCCTTTTTTTGTAGCATCCTTGTTTTGGTAACAGGGTACTGCTGCCTTCATGAAATGAGTTTGGACATATGCCCTTCTCTCCCTTTTTAAAAGCAGTTTGGGAAGGGTTGTTATTAATTCTTCTACCATCTGGTTGAACTCCTCAGTGAAACTGTCTGGTCTTGGGCATCTGTTTCCTGGGAGGATTTGATTATTGAATCAATCTTTTTAGTAGTGATCAGTCTGTTCAGATTTATTTTTCCCTTCACAGTTCATTCTAGGTTGTTGTTAGGAACTTTTCCATTACTTCTCGGTTGTCCAAGGTGTTGGCCTCTACTTGCTCATAGTACTCTGTGACGATCCTTTGTATTTTTGTGAGATTCCTTGTAATAGCTCAAGTTTCTTTTTTTTTTTTTTAAGTTTTTCACATTTTTAATTTAAATTCTGTTAGCCAAGATATAATTTTTGATGTAGTGGTCAATGTTTCATTAGTTGCACATAACACCCAGGCTCATCACCACATGTCCCCTCCTTAATACCCATCACCCAACTACCCCGCCCCCCCAACCTACCTTTCCTCTATTTCAATTCTTATGATTAAGAGTTTCTCATGGTTTGTCTCCCTCTCTGATTTCTTCCCATTCAGTTTTCCCTCCCTTCCCCTGTGGTCCTCCACTCTATTCCTTATGTTCCATGTATGAGTGAAACCATATGATCATTGTCTTTCTCTGCTTGATTGATTTCATTTAGCATAACCCCCTCCAGTTCCATCCATGTCAATGCAAATGGTAGGCATTCGTCCCTTCTGATGGCTGAATACGATTCTATGGTATGTATGGACCACATCTTCTTTATCCATTCCTCTGTTGAAGGACATCTCAGCTCCTTCCACAGTTTGGCTCTTGTGGGTATTGCTGCCATGAACACTGGGGAGCATGTGCCCCTTTCTTTCACTGCATCTGTATCTTTGGGGTAAATACTTCTGGGTTGTAGGCCAGCTCTACTTTTTAACTTTCTGAGGAACCTCTTTGCTGTTTCCAGAGTGACTGCACCAGCTTGCATTCCCATCAACAGTGTAAGAGGGGTCCCCTTTCATTACATCCTCACCAATAGCTGTTGCCTCCTGTCCTGTTAATTTTAGGCATCCTACCTGCTGGAGGGTGGTAGCTCATTGTGGTTTTGAATTCCCTGATGACAATTGATGTGGAGCATTTTTTTCATGGACTCTTGGCCGTTTGTGTGCCTTGTTTGGAGAAGTGTCTCTTCCTGTCTTCTGCCCATTTCTTGAGTGGTCTATTTGTTTCTTGGGTTTTGAGTTTGAGCAGTTCTTTATAGATCTTGGACACCAGACCTTTATCTATCATGTCATTTGCAAATATCTTCTCCCATTCTGTAGGTTGCCTTTTAGTTTTGTTAATTGTTTCCTTTGCTGTGCAGAAGCTTTTTACCTTGATGAAGTCCCAATAGTTCATTTTTACTTTTGTTTCCCTGACCTTTACAGACATGTCTTGCAAGAAGTTGCAGTGCCCAAGGTTGTAGAGGTTGTTGCCTATGTTCTCCTCTAGGATTTTGATGTGAGACAGTACTCAATTATCTTTCTTTCTTCAATATATTTGAGCCCTCTCATTTTCTAGCTAAAAGTTTGTCAGTTTTGATTTAACTTTCCAAAAAAGGCAGCTCATATTTTCATTGTTTGTTTGTCTTTTTAGTTTCCATTGGATTTTTTTCCACTTTCCTTTTTGTTATTTCCTTCTATCTACTGATTTGGGGCTTTGCTTGTTTTGCTTGTTTGTTTGTTTTGTTTTGTTTTTCCTTCTCCACTTCTTTCCCATGTATGTTAGGTTGGTTATTGGAGAGCTTTCAGATGGATTGATGAGGACCTGAATTTCTACGAACTTCCCCCTTAGAGCTACTTTGTGCTAAAGCTGCATCCCATAACTTTTCATAGGTTCTCTTTTCATTTGTCTCAAGGTACTTATAAATTTTATTTGGATTTCTTATTTGACCATTGGTTGTTTATTAGCATGTTGTTGAATTTCCACATATTTGTGACTGTCCCATTTTCTTCTTGTGACTGATTTCTACTTTCATACTGTTGTGGTTGGACTAGATTTGAAGCAGAGTGTGAAGGGAGCACTCAGTTTAAAGGTTAGTTTCCTGGGGTATTTTCTGAGGGCAGACCATGACTTCAATGGGGGACAGAGGAAGGTTTTGTGAGACTGGTTGGGGCGGGGAGAGGTGGTCAGCCCTTGTTAGAATTATTGATTACTACCATGCCAGCTGTGTACCACTGTTCTCACTGTAGCCCTGATGGACATGTACCTTCTTAGAAACATTTTCCAGGAGGTGCAGGGTGGTCTTCTCTAACAGAAAGGTGCCATGTGAGTTCATGGCATGGCCCCAGATCATACACCAGGATGTATGGTAAATTGGGGGATCAGAACCTGACTTTCTGTTGGAAGTGACAGGAACAGGGCATGGTGAGTTTCATGACAATAGCCAAGGTCCTGAATGACCCACTGAGTGTTGGCAGTGGGTGGGGAAGTGGGGCCTGTGGTCTGTCTCATCAGAACTTGTGGAATTCAGGAACACCCTTCTGTCTGTTGAGTTGTGTGGAGACAGGTAGACAGCAGTCTCTGGCGAGGCATGAGGGTCACAATAGACCGCCACCGGAGGGGCAATGTATGGTAGGAGCCCATGCTCAGTTTCCATGAAAACCGATCAGGATCTGGTGACTGTGATTCCTAGCAGCAGCACGGGGAGAGGAAGGCGGTGGTGGTGCACACTTCCTAGGGTTGTGGTCAGCACTAAACTGGAGTCCACTGAAGTGAACCGTGCCTGGCACAGAAGGTGCCCAGTCACTGTAGCTGTGGGCAATGTGCCCATGGCACTTTCATGCCAGGGGCTCCCATGCTGCTGCCTCCTATTTTTTTATCATCTTCATGGTAATGAGCTTCTGCTCTTGCCCCATGGTCCCCTGCGGTGTTGCCCTCCCCCATCTGGCACTTATCTTCTGCCTTGTGCAAACCAACGTCAGGGTAGCCTTCTCAAGAGGCAGCTCTGTCAGTCCCCTGATGAAACACTTCCATCGGTCCCCTATGAGATGAGGACGATACTCTGCTGTGGAAGGAGGCTGCAGTTCCCCAATCAGGAAAGCCACATCTTCCTTTTCAGCCTGGCCTGTCCTCCCCTCAGTCCTCCTCAGGGAAGCTGTCCCCACTTCCTCAGGTGACAGCTGTGACCTTAAAAACCAATATTGTTTTGTGTTTCTCCATGCCTAAGTTCATCCATGTCATGTCTTTCAAACCTCTCCATGGGTTCTCAGCAGTCCTGCAGGGCTGTCTGCCCAAAGAGGGGATGACCTCGGAGGGCCAGCCTTCCCTGCCATTGCCCTCTTCATGTCCTTGAGACCTAGAGCCAGCTGCCCCACTGAGTGCTGAGGGACCCGAGCCAGCCCATCTTGAGCCCAGGCTGTGTCAGGAGTGTAGACTGATGTGTGCTAGGAGCGATGGGCAGGTGGCATGGGCCAGGGGCAGGCAGTTTCTCTTTCTCTTTTTTTTTTTTTTTAATTTTTTATTTTTTATAAACATTTATTTTTATCCCCAGGGGTACAGGTCTGTGAATCACCAGGTTTACACACTTCACAGCACTCACCATAATCCCACCCCCTTCTCCCAAACCTCCTCCCCCCAGCAACCCTCAGTTTGTTTTGTGAGATTAAGAGTCACTTATGGTTTATCTCAGTTTCTCTTTCTTATTCATTCCCACCTCCTTCCCAGAGGTAGCCCAGAGCAGCCTCCACACCCCACATCACGAGATCCCTTGATCTGTGCCTCCAGCATTCAGCTGGGGAGCTTGGTGGCTTCCCGTTGCTTCTGTCTCCCATACCCACACCCATGCAATTTCTGGATCAGAGGAGGGCTCGTACCCTTGTCTGTACTTGACCCTCTTCCTATCCCGCACAGAGCCCACCCACCACACCATTCCGTGGATGTGGTTGGAAGCAAGCTCTTCCACAGGAAATCTAGTAGCCAGATGGATCCAAGTAATGACCACTGAATTAGTGACCCAGGATAGAGAACAAACCATCTCTGAAACCTGTCCCACACTCTGTGACCATCTCGTACTAAAACAGAAACAGTAATAGCTTTCTGGATTATGACATAGCATCTTTCTCTACTTACATTCTCTTGAATGCATAGGTGCTGATCTTGGATGAAAAGGGACCATGGCTCCTGTGGGCTAGGATAAATAAGTAAAATATAAGAATTTAGTGAAATTTGAATTCGAAGCATAGAATGAATAAATATTGATGAGAAAATACTCCGAAGTACGGCATATGAACATTGCATATCAAAGCTTTTTCAAATAGGTTACTGAAAGAAAAATCTTTTTTTATTGTTTATTTTAATGCCAGTCGAGTTAGCATACAGTATTATGTTAGTTTCAGGTGTACAATAGCGTGAGTCAGTAATTCTATATATTACTCACTGCTCATCAAGAAAAGTGTACTCTTAGTCCCCATCATCTATTTCACTCATCCCCCCCACCTCCCCTTTGGTAGCCATCAGTTTGTTCTTGTTAAGAGTCTGTATTTTGGTTTGTCTCTTTTTTCTCCTTTATTTATGTGTGTTTGTTTCTTCAGTTCTACCAAGAGTGACATCACATGGTATTGTCTTTCTTTGACCAATTTCACTTAGGATAATCCTCTCTAGATCCATCCGTGTGGCTGCAAATGGTAAGATTTCATTCTTTTTGTGGCTGAGTAATATTCCACTGTGCGTGTGTGTGTGTGAGTGTACACATATCTCTCATCTCATTTAGCACTTTATCAAAAGACACTTGGGTCCTTCCATATTGTGATATTGTAAACAATGCTGCAAGAAAATAATGCTGCAAGAATGTGCATGTATTATTTTGAGTTATCATTTTCATATGCTTTGGGTAAACACCCAGTAGTGTGGTTGCTGGATCCTAGGGTAGCTCTATTTGTAACATCAGGAGGACCCCCTCCATACAGTTTTCCAGAGTGGCTGCAGCAGGTTGCTTTTCCACCAACAGTGCACGAGGGTTCCCCTTTCCCACACCCTCCCAGAACCTGCTGTTCTTTGTGCTGTTGATGGGAGCCATTCTGACAGTATATGCTAATATCTCATTACACTTTTGACTTGCCTTTTCCTGAGCTTGGGTGATGGTGAACATCTTTTCATGGGACCATTGGCCATCTGCATTTCTTCTTTGGAGACATGTCTGTTCAGGTCTTCGGACTATTTTTTAATTGGATTGTTTGTTTTTTGGTGTTGAGTTGTATCTACTCCACATATTTTGGACACTATCTCTTTACTGCATAGGATATTTGCAAATATCTTCTCCTTTTTAGTAGGTTGTCTTATTATTATTACTTCTTTCTTCCTAGTTCTTCAGCTGTGTGGAAACTTTTTATTTTGACATAGTCCCAGATGTTTATTTTTGCTTTTATTTTCTTTGCCTCAGGAGACAGTCTAGAAAAATGTTGCTTTGGGGTGCCTAGGTGGCGCAGTGGGTTAAAGCCTCTGCCTTCAGCTCAGGTCATGGTCTCGGAGTCCTGGGATCGAGCCCCATATTGGGCTCTCTGCTCAGCAGGGAGCCTGCTTCCCCCTCTCTCTCTGCCTGCCTCTCTGCTTACTTGTGATATCTCTCTGTCGAATAAATAAATAAAATCTTAAAAAAAAAAAAAAAAGAAAGAAAGAAAGAAAGAAAGAAAAAGATTGCTTTGGTCCATGTCAGGAAGTTACTGTCTGTGCCCTCTTGTAGAACGTCTATGATTTCAGGTCTTCCATTGAGGTCTTGAAACTGGTTTGAGTTTATGTGTCTGTATGGTGTAAGGAAGCAGAGTACTTGCATTCTTCTGTGAGTAGCTGTCCAGTTTTCCCAACACCGTTTGTTGTAGAGACTGAGGGGTGCTGGAGGGGAGATGGATGGGGGATGGGGTAACTGGGTGATGGCCACACAATTGCGGGTTTATATCTGAGCTTCTCTCCTGTTCCCTGGGTTGCCGTGTGTATTCTTGTGTCAGTATCACATTGTTAGGGTGACTACAGCTTGGTAGTATAACTTGAAATCTGGAATTGTGACTCCTCCAGCTTTGTTTTTCTTTCTCAACATTGAGTTGGCAGTTCAGTATCTTTGGTGGTTCCATATGGATTTTTAGGAGTGTTTGTTTGAGTTCTTTGTGTTTAACTGAATGTCAATGAGCCAACTTATAGTACATCATTAGTTTCAGATGTAGTGTTCAACAATCCATCAGGTGTGTATAACCCCCAGTGCTCCTTGCATCACGTGCCCTCCTTAATGCCCATCACCCAGTTACCCCATCCCCCATCCGTCTCCTCTCCAGCAACCCTCAGTTTGTTTCTGTAATGAAGAGTCTCTCATATTTTTCTCCCGCTCTGATGACTTCCCTTTCAGTTTTCCCTCCCTTACCCTCTTATCCTCTATGGTGCTTCTCCTATTTCACATATGAGTGAACCCATGTGCTGATTGTCTTTCTCTGATAGATTTACTTCGCTCAGCATAATGCCCACTAGTTCCAGCCAGGTGGATGTGATGGTAAGTGTTCATCCTCTCTGATGGCTGAATAATATTCCTTAGTAGATATGAACCACATCTTCTTTATCCATTCATCTGTCTGTGGACATCTGGGCTCTTCCCATAATTTGGCTAGAGTGGATGATGCCACAATGAACATGGGGGTGTACAGGTGTCACTACTTTTCACTCAATCTGTATCTTTGGGGCAAATACCTAGGAGTGTGAATGCTGGGTCATAGGGTAGCTCTGTTTTTGTTTTTAAGTTCTGGGCCATCTCCATGATGGATTCTATCTCGGGAGTTCTGATTCCCATGGGCCCCACTCCTATGGAGTTCCCCCATTGGACACAATGGCTGTTTTATGGAGATTCCCCAGGGCAACACTGGACTAGCCAGTGTCTTCAGGGTGTGCCCCTATGCCATCTGATGTGGCTGAGGGGCCATAAGCAATTGTGAACCCAAACCAAGGTTTTGGTCGTGCTGTCTTGCTTGCACAGAAATAGCACTGCCTGGCTTAGGCCTTCACTGCAACAGCTGAGCCAGCTTAGAGAGGTCCTTGCCCAGGACACTAGCCCCCTGACACTGTGAGGGCACAGCGAAGTCAGGCAATGCGACAAGGGATTCTACATCAGGGTAGATGATGCAAGGTATTGTTTCCCACCAAACAATGCAAAAAACAGTTAAATGACAGAATAGTAAGTAGTTTAATATACTATAATGGCAGTAGTATACTGTATAGTACAGTATACTGTGCTATAATGGCAATGTAGCATAATGGCAGTGATGGGAAAAGTGAACGATGGGGTCAGAAAGGGGAATGGGAGTGCCAAGAAGCAGGCTGGAGTCATCAGGAAGTAGGGGGTTCTTGTGGAGGAAGGGACCAGGAGGCATTCATGGGTTCCAACAGGGCAGCATCTGGGTATGTGTTCTGCCTCGCCCAGGACCCCTGGGGGCACTGGGGGCATTCTAGCTCCAGAGGATCTACAGAAATGCAAATTAGCCTGAGCAGAGCCTTCCTGGTCTGTCTTCTTGGTTCCCGGTGTGGCTTTTTCTCTGCTTCTGGAGGCTGTTGATTCTCCTTTGTTTTCCTCTGACCTACACTATTTTGCACTATTTTACTGGTGTGGATTCAGTGCTGGTAGTTGACACAAATTCTTCCTGAAAAGAAGTGGGATAGAAGCCATCCTTGTTTTCTAATTAGACATGAATAGATTCCATAGTCATAGCCTTTTCCCAGGCCCCTGGGCCTTCACGAGCTCTCCAAGTCTGAGATTTTAGGAATCATCTTCTATTATTAACAGGTTGAAAGAATTAGTTCAGTTTTTTAAAAATTCAACAAAGTCACACTTTTCATCATCTCTGCCATGATTTGTAAACACTGAGTGAACAAGGTTTGACAGGATGAAGGAAGAATGATGGGTTTTGCAGCGGGGTTTGGGGCACTGTTTCCTCACTGCTGCCCCCGTGTGGCCACTCTCCAGATAGCACATGGCAGAATGCATTCCAATTTACAGGATTCAAGGGAGAATAAGACAGAAGAAGGTCGGTTCCTAAATTCCTTAGCTCCTAAAAACCATGCTCTAATTTATGAGCAGTATTCTACATCGAGTATCTCTTAAATAGATATTAAGGTTAGGGTCAGGGTCAAGTTACATACATCAACTACAGGACAACTTCTTGTATGTCAATCTTACCTGCCTGAGGTGTTTTTAAAGAATACAATAGGAGAAGATATAGTCACCAAAGCACTGACTACATGACCTGTCCCCAGAAACTGGTCACTTCACATAATGATTGTTTCATCTTAGCTGAGGACCAGGAGCTGGGCCTATAGGTACTCAGCAGGTAGTAGCATCTGTGGCCAGCTAGCCATCTCCCGCCGACAGCCACACCCAGCTCAGCCCATCATCTGCTCTGCTCAAGGGCAACAAACAGACAGACCACGTACAGGTGGGACCCCCTCCTGACAGGCATGGCTTGCTTCCAACAGATAGAGAAGTGGGCCAGTTCCCATGCACATGATGTGTTCCTTTGGTTTCTCCATTTTCTGTCACCGTGGTTTCCATTTTCTGTCACCCTGGTCCTGAACCTTTAGCTCCTGGAAGAACTTGGGTTTGCGGATTTCTGTTGACATTTCAGACTGTGTTGCCTTTGTTCCCTGTCCTGGGGCCGGAGATGAAGGCAGGAAAAGTCATCCTACTCTGAAAGCAGCCAAAAGAAAGATCAAGTGTGCTCTGCCCTTGGCACCACAGGTTTGAAAGCCATGGCCAACTAGGTACTTCATGTTCTACACAATCAGCTTTAGGGACTCATGGACACATGTGACATGAAATCGCCTGAAAGAAATCTCTTTATTGACCTTTTGCTTTTGCCTTGCACAAGAGAGTTTAGGGACACCTCCCCTCACCTGTGCTATCATTGTCAGTCTGGTCAATGCCCAGTCACACTGACACGTGTAGCCACCCAAGGGCACAGCTGTGACATCCTCCTGGAGCACCCCTGGTCCCCCTGCCCCCCGCTCTGGCCAACCCTACACACCCCCAGTCCTCCTGAGTGTCCCCTGTTGTGGCACTTGTCACACAAGGCTGTCATTTGTTGTCTCTTGAGCTGTCCTTTCTGCTTGGAGTCGATCTCTCTCACAGATGCCTGGTTGGATGACATGTGGATGAATGGTGATGGGATCTTTTGCCCTGGAATATCAGGCATCTTTCAAAACCCCGATGGGCAGGGGGAGTCTCTGTCCCTCCATGTGCCTCGGCGGAACCTAGTGTCCAGGACAAGGGACTTGGGAGTCCTCCCAGATAGTTTGTTCTATGAAGGTGGTTTCCTTCTGAGATCACTGTGCAACCACACTGAGTGACTTCCCGCGGGACAGAAAGCATGCTGCTGTATTGTAGCCTCCTTGCACACTGGGGCTACCAGAGAGGAAACACACGCTCACCCTCAAAGTTCACACTTAGACCTCCGTTTCTGAGCATCACTACCATGGAAATGACAGTGCATTCCTGTTGTGTGGCAGACCTGTAGATGTGCCATTCAAGGTGTCCATAGAGGAGGATGGAGATGGTGTTCTGGCTAAAATGTTGGAAGTCCTTGCCTTTGGGGGTGAAGAAATTAGATTTGATCCGGAAGAAACTACATTCTACTCAAAGAAGGGGCACAATCCTAGGATCTTTGAGACCAGGGATTGGCACAGACTTTTCTGTAATGTCTTCTGTAAAGATTTTCTGTTAGGTGTTGCAGTCCACGTGGGGTCTCTGACAATGACTGCACTCTTGCCTTGTGGCTTGAAAGCAGCCACAGAACGTCCATAACCACTGTTCCAGATACACTTGATTGTGAGAATATGGCGTGAGGTCCCATTTTGCCCAGGGTGGTAGTTTCCCACACCCCAGATCAGCAACATGATGGGTGAAGGGGGAGAGGGCTCTTCTTTCCAGTGGCAGAGTGGGAAGACACTGGGATCTATCCTGCCTGACCCCGGTCCCTGTACTTGAATGGAAAGAAAGATGATAGTGAGATTGGCCAAAAAGGCTTCAGGAATTCCCTCCCTGACTCCATTTCTCTGTCAGCCTCAAGCTTCCCACATCATGTTTGTCTGTGGTTGAATTCAATGTAGGTACTGTTTGGCTGAGTCAGTCCCCACTGCCTTGTGGGTATATCTTGTGGGTTATATACCACACTGATGGTCGTCTTGTTCAGGCCAAGACCATGAGCACATTTAGGGTTCTCCTGAGTTAGCAGAGGATCTAGCATGTGCGGGCTTCAGGATGAGTCTGATTGAGCCCTCAGCAATGTTTAATGGAGCAGCTGGCTTCTTGGGCCCTCTGTGGCACTGGCCTGGCCTAGACTACAAAAAGCCTAGCTTTTTCATCTTCCTCTACCCTCTGTCAGCATCTGGGTTTCCTACCAACTGTGTCTTTGCAGACAAACTCTGAGATGTCCTATGTCTTGGGACTCCATTGACATCCCAGAGTCTCGTTATAACCATTGCCAGAGGTTTCTGTAGCCCTGGCATGACCTTTGTTCCCAGAATATGCCCCGTGAAGAGTCCCATGAGAATCTGGGAGTCCAGGAAAGATCTGTGGATACTGAGGTGAGATCACCAGGGAGGTTAATGGAGGGCTGCGGTCAGATGAGACATCAGGCTCTAGGTTTGTGGCCAGGGGGGCTGCTGATGTTGGCAGTGGCCTCAGGGGGACATGCAGTTTCTCCCCTTCTGAGGGTTCTGCGCAGCTCCAAAGGGCACAGTTTCCTCCTGGGGTCAGGTGGACTCCTGGGGTGTGACTAAGAGGTCCCCAATCTGGGGTCTTCAGGGCCAGGACTCTGAGGAAGGAAGCCTGAGAACCCAACCCAGGGTTGCGTTTCGGGCCAAGGGGCATGGAGGCCTCACCAGCTGGTGCTGAGGGGGGCTCCCCAGGGATCTGAGGAGAGGGAGGTTTGGTAGGCATTTGGAGGAGATCCAGGCCATGCGTGCACCCAGTGTTTAGTGTGCTCTCTCACAGGCTTCGGTCTGCGACCAACTGGAACCCTGGGCCAGGCCCAGGTGGCTCCTATGAAGGCCCCCACTGCCAGGAGCGAGCTCTCCTGGGGATTCCAGCCAATCCTCACGAGCTTTCGGCCCAAATCAATATCAATTTGGGCCGAAAGCTCGTGAGAATTGGCTGGTGTTGGGCGGTGATTTGGGCCTGGCACCCACCAGATGTTGGGAGCACCTTCTTGCTAGATGCATGTTGCAGCCATGAGGTCCACGAGCCAGGCCCACGTGGCTCCCCTAAGCGCCCCTGCGGAGGCAAGTTCCCTGGGTCTTTGATGTGGGAGGGTGTGAGCCTGAGTGTCAGGTTCTGGGTTTGTGGTTCGAGGGGGTCACAGTAGGTCGGCGTGGCCTAAGGGGGCATGCAGGTTTCTCTGGGTATGAAGGTTTCGCGCAGCTCCCAATGGCACATTTGTCTCCTGGGTGGCAGGTAGAGTTTTGTGGTATGGCTCAGGGGTCCCCAGTCTGGAGGGTTTGGGGGATAGGAGCCTAAAAACCTAACCTAGGGTTTGGGTTAGGGACTAGGGGCATGTCAGACCCGACCTGCTAGTGCTGAGACTGGCACCCCAGGGGGCTGAGTAGAGGGAGGTTTTGGCCATGCGTGCGCCTGGCTTTTAGAGCACTTTCTTGCAGAGTTTGGGCCGTGACCACTTGGGACCTCGGGCCAGGCCCTGTCGGCTGCCCTGAAGGTCCATGTAGCCGGAAAGGAGTTTGCTGGGTGTTCTCATGATCTCAATTCTCAAGAGCTTTCTGCCCAAATCAATATCGATTTTGGCAAAAAGCCCAGCATTGTGCAGTGATTCAGGTCACACTCGTGCTCGCTGTTGAGAGCAGTTTCTGGCTAGATGTGTGTTGCCACCATCTGGGAACTTGGGCCAGGAACACCTAGTTTCATGAGCGGTGAAGACAGAGGACAGTCTTTGGGAATTCTCCTGGATTGAGGCATGCTGGTGGCTTCAAGGGGTTTGGTGTCAGGAATCCTGGGGTGAATTTCGTGCCTGACACTCGGTGAGTCAGGTTATCCCACAGGTTTTCTGTTTCCTCCTTAGGAAATTGTCGGCAGGTAATGTTCTTAAAGTAGAACCCTCCTGCACTGTCGGTGGGCATGTGGGCTGCTGCAGCCACTCTGGAAAAGAGTATGGTTGTTCTCCCAAAGGCTAAAAACTGAACAACCCTAGGATCCAGCAATTGCACTCCTAGGGATTTCCCCAAAGGACACAAAAATGCACATTCAGTGGGATACAAGCACCGTGATGTTTATTTATAGCAGCATTATCAACCATAGCAAAATGATGGAGGGAGTCCCAATGTCCATTCACTGAAGAATGGAGAAAGAAGATGTGGGAGATTTATATCTATATCTATAGCTACACACAATGGACTAGGACCCAGTTTCAAAAAGAAGGAAATCTTACCATCTGCAAGGATGTGGTTGGATCTAGAGTGGATTAAGCTAAGCAAAAATCAGTAGGACAAGACCAATACCCTATGACTTGACTTAAGGAATTTCAGAAAGAAAACAGATGAACAGAGTGAGGGGAGAGAGATAAACCAATGAGGAACAGACTCCACCTTAGAGCACAAACTGAGGGTTGCTAGAGGGCTGGGGTGTGGAAGGAAGGGTTCAATGGGTGACGGTTATTAGGGAGGCACTTGTGATGAGCTCTGGGTGTTCTATGCAGGTGAGAAATCACGAAATCCTACCCCTGAAGCAAAGGAATTATCACTACATGGAAACGAATTGGAATTGAAGTCAATGAAGGAAGGCAGAAGACCCTGTGCTGCTTCATGAAGAGAGAGGTAAAATGGAGTGATTTTCACTCTCCCATTCTGTAGATGATCATTTTCAAATACACCGTGGTAGGATACACTAGTTTCTTGTTGCATAAGGAGCCCTCAAAAAGCTGCCAGGAAGATTCAGATCTCAGAGCTTGTACATGTTCCATTCACACGTTCCTCATAGTTTGCCCAGGTACAAAGGTAAGTGCTAGAGAAATAGGACAGAAGAGGAAAGGAGGTGTTAAGCATTCAGGAGATAGCCTTTTCCCTTTCTCATGAAAGACTTGGGCCAGCGTAATTTTGGAAGAAGAAGGGGGGATCTCAGAGCTTTGAGGCAGATGGGAGTTCCAGGTCTGCCTAGAGCTGACTGGGGTCCTTGAGGTGAGCTGAGCTAAGGGCATGGCAGGCCCAATCTGCCAGTGCTGAGGCGGCTTCCTTGGGGTGCTAAGTTGAGGGCAGGGTCAGGCGGCATGTCAGGCTGAGAGGGTTCATAGCCAGAGGGCTGCAGAGGTGGTGGTGTCCTCAGGGGGGCATGCAGGTTTCTCCAGCTCTGAAGGGTTCTGCACAGCTTCAACAACACAGAGTTTCCATCTGGGTGGCAAGAGGACTCCTGGGATGTGGCTCCAGAGTCCCAAATCTGGAGGGCTTGGGGCCCCTGGGGACGGAAGCCTGAAAACTCCACCTAGGGCCTAGACCTAAGCCTAAGGTCATGCCAGGCCAGATCTGCCAGTGCTGAAAACGAAACCTCAGGGGCTGAGTAAAGGCCCCCACCCATGCGCCTGGGTTTTAGAGCGCTTTCTCACAGGGTTTGGGCTGCAACCACTCAGGACCTTCGGCCAGGCCCAGGCGGCTTCCCTGAAGGCCTGCGCAGCTGGAAGTGAGTTCACTGGGGGTTTCCGGCCAATTCTCAGGAGCATTCTCCCCAAACTGATATTGATTTGGGTAGAAAGCTCATGAGAATTGGCTGGTGTTGCGCGGTGATTCAGGCCATGCTCTGCCTGCTATTTAGAGTGCTTTCTCACTACCTGCGTGTTGAGAACATCTGGGAACTCGGCCGGATCCACCCGACTCCCCTGAGGGCCACAGCTGAGGGGAGCTTTCCAGGGCCCAAGTTGAGGGAGGGGTCAGGCCAAGCCTCAGGCTCCATGTTGGTGGCCCGGTGGGGCGCCAAAGGAGGGGTGGCCTCCAGAGGTCATGCTGGTTTCCTCCAATCTGAGGGTTTTGTGCAGCTCCAAAGGGCACGGTTTCCTCCTGGGTGGCAGGTGGTGTCCTGTGGTATGGCTCAGAGGTCCCCAGTCTGGAAGGCTTGAGGGTCAGGCCTCGGGAGATGGAAGCCTGAGAACCCAACCCTGGGTTAGGGTTCGGGCCTAGGGGCATGGCAGGTCCCACCTGCTGGTGCTGAGGCAAGCTCCCCATGGGGCTGAGTAGAGGGCGGGTCGGAGGCAACCTGGGCTTCCCGTGCACCCAGCGTTGAGCGCTTTCTCACAGGCTTTGGGCAACACCATGAGGGACCCCTGGCCGGTCCCGGGCGGCTCCCCTGAAGGTCCCCACCACCAGAAGTGAGTTTGCCAGGAATTTCTAGCCAATTCTCAGGAGCTTACTGCCCAAATTGACATTGATTTGGACAGAAAGCTCAGGAGAATTGGCTGGCACTGGGCAGTGATTCAGGCCACACGCTGGCGCTGTGATGGGAGTACTTTCTCGCTTGTTTCTTGTTGGGGCCATATGGGGCTGCGAGGCCCATATGGCTCCCTGCTGCCCCCCAGAATAAAGTTCCCGGGTGGCAGAATGAGGGAAGCAGTGTGCATTAGGCTTTTTTTCTCAGCAGGGGGCACTTAAGGGAATGTGGCCTGAGATGGGCATGCAGGTTTCTCCCGCTCCGAGTATTTCCCCGCAGCTCCCAAGGGCCCGGTTTCCTCCTGCGTGGTGGTGGGAGATGCCAACTCCCCTGCCTTACAGGGGCTGTGGAGGTCAGAGCGTACAGCCTGTCCAGGAAGCAGGGATCAGGGATGGAAACACAGATGCAGGGCTGGGCTGAGACAAGAAGAGGTTTGTGCTTTAATGACAGCAGGGGTAAAGGGAACAAAAATAGTAATTCTGGGGTACACAGGGCGCAGGCAGCCAGGCCCAGCCTGGCTCAGCCCAGGCCGGCTGGGCGGAAGATGCTGGCTTTTTGTCAAGGGGGCTGGTGTGTACAGATGGTGGCTGGAGACTGAAGTCTCTCGGAGACAAGGGACGGCAGAAGCCTCAGAAGTCCATGGAGCTGTGGGCCAGGTAGTCCTTGCGGCCGATGTTGCTGACCTGCTTGGTCTGCATAGCCTCGAGTTTGGGGCAGTCAGTGATTCGATGGCCCAGGCCCCCACAGAAGGCACAGCCACGCTCTCCTGGGGACACGGGGGTGAGAGTCAGCATGCTTGCAGGACCAGGCTCCACAGCCCAGACCTTGGCTTCCCATTAGATCCCGCCCCCAAGCCCTCTGATACGCCACCTGGACATGTTTTATGGTGCTCCCGTTATGCTCCCCCCGCACCCCTGGCCCGTGTCCCCCGCCTGCAGTCACCTCCAATGTCCAGCATGGACTCATCCCCGCAGTGTAGCACCTGCAGCACAGGGGGCACCTTCTGCTTTGCCTCCAGCAGCAGAGCTTTCAGGTCCATCAGCACCGACTCGTCTGGGGGGGTAGGGAACTGTCAGGCCCAACCCTAGGCCCTGCAGCCAGGACCTGGGTGGCCATAGCAGAGGACCCGGGGACAGCGGAAGTGATCCCGAGGGGGCAGCCTTACCACAGGCCTTGTTGATGAAAGTGGTGGCAATGCCTGTGTTCCCAGAGCGCCCGGTGCGGCCGATACGGTGCACTGCGGAGAGGGAACAGAGCCTCTGACCTACTGCCTGTGGGGCTGGGGGCTGGCCCACCTCCCTGACCCCCACCAAGCTCCCCACCATAGTTTTCGATCTCCTCAGGCATGTCATAATTTATGACATGCTGGATGGCAGGGAAGTCCAGGCCCTTGGAGGCTACGTCTGTGGCCACCAGAACATCCTTCTTGCCTTCCCGGAACGCCTCGATAGCCTTGGTCCGTTCCTCCTGGTCTGGGGAGGGTTAGGCAGGAGCTGTTAGAGGGACGGGAGTCTGGGGAGTAGCGGTGGGCCCACCAGGCAGGGAAAGGGTTAGGAGAACGGTGGCAGTGGCAGCAGAATCCCTGTCTACACAGGCACTACCCCTGACCTTTGCCCCCATGGATGGCCACTGCCTCGACCCCCTTGAGCAGCAGGTACTCATGGATGGCATCCACATCAGCCTTCTTCTCCGCAAAGATGAGCACCTGTCCGAGAAGGCCAACTTCAGTCACAGGAGCGGACCCCAACCGAACTTCTCCAGCATGCTGCCCCCACTGCCCCCTCCCTCTCATGCCAGGGGTCCTGGGCTAGCCTGGTGGGCTACACTTACGGGTGGGGGTGTTTTCTGTAGGCATTCGAGCAGGTATACCATCTTGGCCTCCTCCTTGACATATTCCACCTCCTGCCATCACAAGGGCCAGGTCAGGTGGGCCTGCAAATGGGCTCACGAGCCATGGCCCTGCCACAGAGCCTGGGCTCCCAGTCCTAGCTGGGAGGAAACCAGAAGCCTCTTGCCCGCTGTAGGCACTGGCCGCCTGAAGGGCTGGAGATTTGAATGAAACCCCGAGTGTCCACAAGGGGGCCCCTCAACCCTACTCCAAGAGCTTCCCCATGGCCAGGCCACATCCAACCCTCTTTAGTGAAACCCTGTTCCCCAGGAGCGCCTACCCACCTGGATGACATCCAGGCTAGCAGCCCCGGCGCGCCCCACGTTGATTGTGACCGGCTTTACCAGAGCACTCTTGGCAAAGTTCTGAATCTTCTTAGGCATGGTGGCACTGAAGAGTAGGGTCTGTCGCTGGCCCTGAGGAAGAGCAGGGCTAGGACTGAGGGCATGCTGGGGCCTGGGAAGACCAAGTAGCTGGGATGTCACGCCCCGAAGCAGGGCCAGTGGGTGGGCAGTGCTAGGCCTCAGGGCCTGCCACAGTTGAATGGGGTGTGCTGGGGAGGGTGGCAGGAATGGCCTAGCCAGGAAGGGACGGGTACCTTGAAGTAGGAGAAGATGGTGCGGATGTCACCCTCAAAACCCATGTCAATCATGCGGTCAGCCTCGTCCAGAGCCAGGTAGCGGCAGATGTCTAGACTGACCATCTTCTTCTGCAGCAAATCCATGAGGCGCCCAGGGGTGGCTACCATCATGTGCACACCGCTAGGGATCAAGAGAAGACCCTGAGGTCAGGGCTACCTGCCCATCCCTGCACCTATGGGCTGGCAGTCTGCTCATTCTGCTCTCTGGCCTCTTTCCTGTCTCTCCTCCCCTGTCCATAGGGCCCTTCGCGCTTGGAGAAAGGTAATCTCTTCCAGCATCCTGTCCTACTTGTAAAACGTGTCTCTTCTGGATGCGCTGCAGCCTTCTTGACTACTGCTGTGCTCCAGAGCTCCTCCCCAGCCATGAATCAACTCTGCCTGACATATCCTTCCCTCTCTAGAAGACAGCGGTCCTGAAGCTCCAGCCAGACTGCGCCATGTGCTCCTGCACGTCCCTTTGTAGGCATTGATGGGCTCACTTTCCCGGAATGCTAAATTAATCCCTTCTGTATCTGACTCTTCCCTGGGACCAGGAATGCCTTGAAAGAAGGGACTGGGTGTGGCCTGTCCATAACCCCAGAGCCTGGCCCAGGTCAAAGAGCACTATCTGCTGGGGACTGCACTGTGTGGAAAGGCCACAGATCTGGCCCTGCCCTAGTGTCTCAGCCTCCATGCTGGACCACACTGAAGGACCCTGGCCTTCCTGGACATCTTGAATCCCCCACCTCTGTGTCTTCTGCCCAGAATGCCCTGACCCCCTGACCACCCAGATGCCCCCATTCCATCTGCTGTGCGCCCACAGTACCTTACCACATCCCTCTGCCCCACCCCAACTGATCTCCCCATTACACGAGGAACTCCTTGAGGACGATAACTGGAGGACAAGGAGGCTTCTGTAAGGGTCTGCAGGGGTAGCTAAAGCAAAGAGTCCTTTAGCTTGCTGAGTGGCTCTGGGGAGGCCCACAGGGTGGAGGTGCCTGTGCTTACTGTCGGATGGTTTCCATCTGCTCTTTAACAGACATGCCCCCAATGCAGAGAGCGCAGCGCAGGAGCGGGGAGCTGTCCTCCTGCAGTAGGCGGCAGTAATACTCCAGGATGCCATGGGTCTGCCGGGCGAGTTCCCGCTGTAGGCACAGGGTGGAGGTTGGCACCAGAAGGCACTCCTGTCTCTGCCCTGCCCTCTAGCCTGGTCTGTCTTACCGAGGGGCAGATGATGAGTCCATAGGGCCCTTCGCGCTTGGAGAAAGGTAATCTCTTTTCTTGTTCCAGGCAGAACATGATGACAGGCAATGTGAACACCAGTGTCTTGCCTGAACCCGTGAAGGCAATACCTATCATGTCACGGCCAGATAGTCTGTTGGGAGAGGAGAGACCTGAGGATCAGGTTCAGTAGAATGTAGGGAATGAGTCTCCAGAAGGACACCGAGTGACTGCTCCTCCCCATCACCGCCCCCTACAGGGCTCCCAGGTCCACACTCACATGGTGGGGATGCCCTGGATCTGAATGGGTGTTGGGTGGTGGATTCCCTTCTTCTTCAGGCCTCTCAGGATGGCTACGGAAAACAACCTCAGCATCATCCCTGTGTCTCACAGATACTGTATAGGACCCCAAAACTTTAAACTCGGCACTACCCCCTTCAAGTTACAAATGAGGCCCAGAGAAAGAGAGAGAAAAAGAAAGACTTGTCCAAGACCTCCACGATAACTGGAGCAACTGAAGTTCAAACCCAAGTCCTTCCATCTCCATTGGCTAGACCCATCTCTGCAGTTGCTGAGCACAGAGGGGGCTGGGACACAACCCTACAATTGTCTGACTACCAAAGTTCCCAGTACCTGCAGGAAATTTCATTTCCTTGAAGCTCTTGATGGGTGGTGGGATACCATCGCCTTCCACCAGGATGTGGTACTTCTTCCGAACCCGTTCATGCCGCTCTTCAGACATGCTCAGGACATAGCGGGGGGGTGTCCAACTGTGAGTGGGTGGTGGGGGTCAAGAGAGGCCCCAGGCACAGCTGGCTCTGGGGTACACCTGCCAGTCTCAGCCATATACCAGTCCAAGTTAAGAGTGAGTGACTGTCTTCCCCAGACTGAAACACATACCTGGTTTTGATCGGATCGTCGTATGTGATTCCCTTGGCCATCTCCTTCACGGACATCAAGGCTGAGGGGACAGACGTGGCTCAGGGCTGGCTCTTCCTTCCCAGAGGCCAGGCCCTCGAGATATAACATGTCTGGGGTTGTCAGTCCACCACCCACCCTGCCCTGACTACAGCCACACCTCGGCCCTCAGCCACACTCTCCAGGATCTTTTCCTCTTCTTTCAGCTGCTTCTCCTTGGCAGACTCCTTGCGGGCTGAGGAAAGAAGCAGAGGTCAGACACCAAGCACTGCACTAAGCTGAACCTCCCCGCGGCTCTGCAGCCCACCTTCAGCCTTCTCTTTGAGGTGCTGGTGCTGATCCAGGAGGCTGACGTTGGACTGAGGGCCCAGCGGGATATCGTCCTCATCTCCCCGGGGCTCGCTGCCGCTGTCCTGCTGCTCCTCCTCCGCAGCACCTTTGCGCCTTCGTTGCAGTAGCTTCTGGAGCTGAGGTTCCACCAGCGCCCCGCAGAACCAAGCCCAAAACAGAGAGGCGCATTGGGCCCAGTGGGCCTGCCTCAGGATCTTGGTCGCCCGTTCCTCGTTCGCCGGAGGGCCACGGTCCCGAGTACTGCCAGCTCGCTCCACTGGCGGCCACCTCCCCCCACCGCCCCTCGACCCCGGCTCCCACGCCCCCATTCCTCTTCCGAACCCGGGCCCTCACCAGCAGTTGCCGGCGCTGCCGCAAAGGCACGTAAGGCACATAGTCTTCGTCGTCCTCATCCTCCGTCTCGGAGCGGCTTCCTGTGGCAGTCGCCTCGTCGGTGCGCGCCCGCTACAGATACACGGGAGTCAGGCTCAGTCCCCCGCTTTCACTGCCGCTCGCCACCCGCGAGGACCCCTGCCTCGCTCCTACCTTCCGCTCGGGTTCCGAGTCCTCCATCCTTTGCTGCACGCATGCGCGCCACGGTAAAACCCCGCCTCAACTTTTGAGTGAAATCCAATCGGATGTGAAGCGGAACTTGGGCGCCTAGCAACGACCTCTGAGTGCCGGGTCGCGCAGAGGGACAAACTTTCCTCGGAGAACCTGTCAGGTCCGCGCTGGCGTCAAAGTCCCTTGGGCGGCTGCGCATTTGTTGCCAAGGGCCAGGGCGAAGCGTCAGACAAGGTATTATGGGACGCTGGAAGACTTGGAGCATGCGCTAAAGGCTCACAACACGAAGTCTGGCGGAAGGTCCCGAGTGGAGACGGCTGATCCCGGAGAGGCCGGCTGGCCCGCTGCAAAACCTCGCCCAGAGTCTGACGTCATCCGGCACGATCCTGGACGGGGCCAACTGGGACCCCGCCGGGGCCTCCATCCCAGGCGCGGGGACGGGGTGTGGCTTACGGAAAAATGAATCAACCTAAACGCGGCAGCTCTGACAGCCGTCCTCGTCTATGTAAGACACAATTTCAGAGTGATGAAGGGTAAATAAAATGCTGGTGACTAGTGTTTCGCTGAGGGTTTGTACATAGCTAAGGAGCGATTTTTTATTGTAAATGCTGCAATAGAGTAACTCACTGCCTGCGGAACCAGAGAAGTCTTCGAAGAGACCTGCATCTGAGCTTCCAGAGGTGTGGACTCAGAACAAGAGAGTGGAGGAAAGAGAAGCTTTCTGATTGAGGATTCTGGAGGACTGAAGGCTTGGCCATATGCCAGTACAGATTCCTCAAAGAACAAACCACGTGGCCGGCTGCTGTGTGGTGGGGTGGCCCGCGCTAAAGCTGGATAGGGAGGCTGGGTGGGCCCAGAGTATGCAGGGCCCTGACGGCCAAAGTAACTTCAACTTCAAGGGGTACTTCATTTATATTTAAACATTTTATTTTGACAGAGAGCGTGCGGGGGTGAGGGACAGAGGGAGAGGCTGGGGAGAATCTCAAGTAAACTCCATGCTGAGCAAGAGTCTGACCTGGGACTAGACCCCACGATGCTGAGATCAGGAATCTTGATTTCTGAGAGCAGAAATCAAGAGTCGGAGGGCTGAGCCACCCAGGTGCTCCTCACTGGGGACTCTTAAAAGTGGAGTGATGTGTACTACTTTTTTCTTCATTCATGTATTTATTATCAGCACATACTGGGCATTGTGCACAACGCTGAAACAGATAAAAGATGAACAAGACACAAACCTGGCTTGTGAGTTTATGGATTATTTGAGGAGACAAAAATAAAACAGGTCTTGAGGTTAAGGAGAAATATTCTAAGACCGATAAAGTAGTACTTTTTGAAGCATTGCACGGCAGGGCCTTTCAGTTGGAATGTGAAGGATAAGCAGGACATGATGAAGGGAAGGTAACTTGGGAAGAAGGAAACGTGAGTAAAGTTGGGAGACCTGTGGGTGCCAGGCCACAGGCCTGGGAGACTGAAGTAATCTGGTGGGGCTGGAGTGAAGTGCCGGGAGGCAAGGACCAGGCACGGAAGGCTCTGAGCGCCATCCACAGGTGTTTCTCTGTAGGTAAAGCAGTTCCTTGATCAGACAGGCAATTTTCGAATGATGAAGCAGAATTTTAGGTAGCTATGCCAGTTCAGCGGCAGGGCAGGAGCCCGGTGCGGGAGTTGAAGGGAGAGAGAGGAACACAGATAGTATGTATGCAGAAACAGGTTTCACCGGGGCATATGCAGACTTCTCTGGAGATTAGGAAGGGCCACAGACCAGGAACTGTGAGCCTGTGGGCGATGCCTTTTAACTTCTTTAGAAGAGAAAGCTGGCACTGACTGCCCATGGTGGGGATGAACCTGGGAGGAGGGGAAGGGAGAGGGAACAGTTTCCGATCCTGCTTCCCAACACTCTATAAAGCACTCTTAGTGACTATGTGGCTACAGCCTCCACTGCTCCCCCACACAAGCTTAAGTGTCAGCTTGAGGAAATGACAACAGGGACAAGGAGGTAGAACACAGGTGTGTGTGACGCATTTTTTTTTTTTTAAGCAAACCTATTATATTAAAATCTGAATTTTCAAACCAGATCTATAGGAGGTGGGAGGTAGGAATGAGGTAGTTTGCTTTACTTTACAGAAGGGTTCATTATCCTCAACTCTCAGGTACTTTGGCTGTATGTGTCATTCCCACTGAAAAGTCCGATCCAATTTACAGAAACTCCATTTACTCCACTTCCCTTGACCACGTCAATAATCCAGGCTACAGAAAAGGCTTTGAGGCTTTTCCCAGACCACCTCTCACAGCAGCTGCCCGGACACAGAGTCTCACTCCACCATCTTGCAGAGAGGGAAACAGGGCATGGGGAAGGGGCTGTTTCAGGTCACACACCAGCGTCCTCCCACCAGGATAAAGTGCACAGATGCTGCTGTTATACAGGCCTCAGATCTAACTTCTCAGCCAGACCGAGTGCACTAAAGTCACTTTCCTGTCTTGGCTTTAATTTCCTCATCTGTAAAATGGGGTAACAGTCCCACTTAGAACTGTTCTGAGAATTAAGTGGAAACTGCCAAACTGGTCATTTGCTCAGTGAGGCTAATGACCAAGGAAGATCCCATGCTTCTGAGTACATTCCTCACCTCACCCCTGTCCCAGACCAGCAAACCACAACACACTGACTGTGTCCAAATGTTGCTTTATCTTTCGGCAGGAAAGATATTCACAGTATCAAAAGTAAAGAATTGAAAAACAAGAACAAAAACAAAACCAAACACAAAGAGAGCAGTGTTGGGCCAGCAGTACCATCAGCCCCCGGCCCACAGGCCAGTCCAGCCCCCAGGCTCTGAGTGAGGGGGCTGCGTAGCACCAGGAAGCGGCTCTGCGGAGGTCTTGAGGGGCCCCAGCACAGCACAGCATCCATTCAACTTTTGGTTGGTCCAGGACGTGAGGAGCAGGGAGGATCTTGGGCAGGTGTAGGGATGTGGAGGAAGAAACTGTAGACCTTCGGCTGGCAGTTGGGGGTCTCAGGACACCCTGAAGCAGCTCGACCCGGCAGGGGGCTGAGAAAACAGAGCATGACCGTACCGTGAGTGAGCTTGTGCCCTAGCCTCCCTGTGCTGGCTCTGGGTTTCCATGGGTCCCCTGCGTAGGAGGAGCTGCCTGCCGTTTTTTGCTCCCTGGGCTGAAAATGTTGAATAGACTTCCTTGATTACCTTCAGCAGAGGATGCAGGTTGAGACCCTGCCAGGGGACAGCTCCCCGGTAGCATGTCTATCCCATCCAGGGTGGGTAAGATCCCCGACTCTGGCCTTTGCTCTCCTGCTGACAGGTGGAGGAAAGGCAGCATATGCACTCTGATTCCTGCCTCACACTCTGGGGACACAGCCCAGGCTAGGTCCCGAATCTGTGCCGGCACTGCTTTTTCACACATTCTCCGGCCTCCTGATCCCACTCTGAGGAGGGTGGAAAAGGTCAATGAAGAGCCCTTATGGTGGGGTAGGGCAGGGAGAAACATCCCCCGTCTTGGGAGAGAGATCAACCAAAGAGGGAGTCCTTGAGAGAAGATGGCTGAATGAGGTTTCTTGGCTGACAGGAGCACTGGGCTGTGGGAGGAGGTATGCCCCTTTTTCTCTGAGAAGAGGCAACAAATGAAAGTGCCAGGGGTCCCCATAACTCCTGGATCCTGTGAAAGTGGACAAAAGGGGCAGAAGGGCGCCCTAGCAGAAGCTCCTGAGTGTGTGGACATTTCAGTTTGGCAAAAGACCAGGGAGTCCAGCCCCTTCAGAGAGAGGGGCTGAGCTGAGTCTAAAGACAGTCCTGTCTCCAGGCAGCCCAAGGGGCCATAGGGAGCCCAGCCTCAAGGGTGGGGAATCCTGACCCAGAGGAGGACAAGAGACTCGGCTGAACGTCCAGGAAGTCTGCTGCCCTGGCACTTACAAGAGAAGGAGGAGGATCCTCCTGGGGTTCCATGAGTTCAGCTCACCTGCCCCAGTTTCCTGTGCTTTAAAGGCAGTTGTGTCACCAGGCAGAAAAGGCCTGATCCCAGGGACAGAGCACAGGGTTAAGATAGGGCACTGCACAGCCATTAGGCCGCAAACCGGGCACCAAGGCCTGTGGGCCAGTAACTCTTCTCTCCTGCACTATGGTGCTCAGTCCAGTGGCTTCTTGGTCTTCTGTTCTCAGTCCACAGCGTCATCTGGTATGTCAACATTTCACACAAAAGGACCTGTGTAGGTGGTTGGGAGAGGAGCCCCGAGCCCAGCTGGGGCTAGGTCTCTTCTTCAGGAGGCAGCTTAGCTATTAATTTCTTCATGGGGCTTGCCCTGGTTGGGGAGAGAGTGCTTACAAACTCCTCCATGCCTAAATGACCTCACTGAGGCCTTGGTCTATCTCATCTGCCCTCTCCCTGGTCCTCTGGCGCTAGCCCCTTCCTGCATGGCTTTAGCTGGAAAGCACCCTAAATGGCAGCCTACCAGGCTGGGCAATGAAATTCAACCCTGAGGCTAACAATGTCAGGAGTGGGGGCAGTCATCTGGGGAGTAAGGCTGCCTCGGCTCTTGAGAGGCAGATGGTGAGGGAAGTGGAGGCCTGGTAGAGATAGCCCAGGGATGGCAGTGCAGGAAGGGCCCTTCAGGAACATAGGCAGGAGGGCTCTAAGGAGGGTCTGGCCCAGGAGGGAGCTATGAAAGGACAGAGGCCTAGGCGTGAGGGGCCACAGGAGAAGAGATGGGGCCTGTGTCTTCAGAGCACATAGGCCTCACTGTGTCACTGCAGGGGCCAGGGCTGACAAGCCACTAGCCCAACTCGTGTGCTCCTGAGCATGAAATGGTGTGGTGGGGACACAAGGTGATAGAACTTGCAGAGAGAAGTATATGCAACACTTGGGGGTCCTCCATACCTCACTGAGCTGTGCTGGGAGTGGTTTTCTTGAGGCTGAAGTTGGTCCAGTTCACAGCAACTTTCTGACGAGTTTGCTTTGCAGAATCCAAACAGAACCTGTTAGGTTTGACAGACACCAGGAAAGCACAATCAGAGGATCCCCCTTTCCTTGCTGGACCCCATTTCTAGTCCCATGTGTCTTGGTCACTAAAGGAACCAAGTCAGCTCTGTACAACCCTTCTGGTTCTAGAGTATTGCGGCCTAGCAGGTTACGAGAGCTTTCCTGACCTTCTGGACAGGGTGCCCGCGAGCCCATGAACAGTGTATGAAGACAGTAACACTGCCTTGGGATACAGGTTAGCCCCTCACGCTGTATCTTACTCTGGCTACACTGGGCTGCCTCCTGCTCCCCTCGGTACTGGGTGTTGCTTTCAGCCTCAAACCTCTGTACCTACTAGCTCTGCTGTCACAAAGGCCCTGCTTGACCTGACCCACTCATCCTTACTTTTCCGGTCTCAGCCTGGTTCCCATCTCTTCTGGGAGCACTGCCCACCCCTGAATCTCAGCTTGGTCTGCAACCCCACATCCTTACTCCTCCAACAGCACTTACAGCTGGACTGTGTGTTTAGGCTTTCTCTCTCCATCTAGACTGCATCTGATTTGCCTCCAGCCCAGAACTCAGCCCAGGCAGAGGAGAGAAAGTGCAAATGAATATACAAAGTAAATAAAACTGGAGAAAATCCTGCTTCTTGGGGCCTGAAGTGCCTCCTCCTCCCTGTCCCTTACACAGATGCCTTTTCCTGCCGCGTGGCCACCTGGGTTCCAGCAGATAGACTAGTGGGAGCGAGCCTGGCAAGGCTCTCTCTCTGAGGGTGTCAGGGTGAGGGTGGGTGTTAAGGCATCCCCACACCTACCTCTTGAAGTACTCCACCTCCCGGTCAGTCTCATCCATCTCCACCCCATCCATGTCCTTGGGCAGGAACACATCGTCTAGGAAGACACAGCCAGGAGGGCTCAGTGCCCACGGCCAGGCCTCTGGGGTCATGCTCTCGGGGCAGCACTGCCCAGACGCGAGGACTACCCTCCACCCTGTGGCCTGGCTGGGTGTGGGGGGGTCAACCACTCAGTTCCTGGTGCACTCACCCAAGGAGGCGGCCGTCTTCTCCTGCTTGTTGCGGCTCCGGCGGCTGCGGCCCTTGCCCTGTGGCAAGCTCTGTAGCCTTGCTGGGCCTGGGGGCTGCACAGACTCCTGCTCCAGAGGCCGTGCTTTGGCCTCACCTGGCCAGTTTCGCCAGGAGCTGCCCTTCTCGTCGGCTTTGGGGCTGCCAGCCCAGCCTGGTCCCGGTTGGCTTCCCCGGCTCCCCTCTCCAGCCTCGGCAAAGCTGCCCACTTTGGGAGGCTCCGGGGCCTTGCCTGGCTGCTTGGAGCTGGGGGTCTGGCCCTTGACACTGGCAGCCTCTAGGCTGGCTGGGGCCCGGGGGGCTGGGCTTGCCTCATTCTTCTTGGCCTGACTGCCCTGTCTCTTGCCCTTCCGAGGCTTCCCACTTGAGGCCACAGGCTCAGGCAGCTCCTGCTTGTAACTGGGAACCTCCTTTGGGCTTGGCTCCTCAGGGCTAGGGTTGCCTGGCTTGGGTGTCTTGACCCAGATTACCCTGGAAAGGTTGGGCACAGCGTTGAGTCTCCTCACTAGCCCATTCTCAGGGATGATACCAGGAGGGGGTCCCCTCACCTCTGTCCATGGTGGGTGAGAGCCTCTCATTTCTGTCCATGGTGGGGCCGGCTCACCTGGAACTCGTAACGTGTGGTTCTGAGAGGACCCCAAAGTCAAAGGGGATAGGTCAAGGTTAATATCAGGCCGTTGCTCTGAGGAGCCATTGAGGTTTGAGGGGGATAGGCTCTGGGGCTCTGGCTCAGCAGCCCCCTCCTTAGAGAATCCATTGCTGTCCATATTGAGCTCACACACACTGAAGCTGGCACGGATAGAGTCCTTGACAGTGTTCTTGATCTCTTGTAGACGGCTGCTCAGGAAACTGTTGACCCGATCCAGCTCCCGGTCAGGCCACTCCAAGAGCCTCTCCCTGGCAGGTCTTGGCTCCTGGCTTCCGGAAACACTACGATTCACCTGCTTTAGAGCTTCTGCTGCCAAGTGGGCCTTTTCCTTTTCCTGCCAATATAAGAAGCAGTTTCAGCTAGGGCCCGGCAGCTGCTAGGCACAGTGTGACACCTGACACATCGGCCTGGGGCCCAGCTTTGCAGCTAACTGGCTAGACGCAGGGCCTTGGCCACCCGGACCTGCTCCCCCACTCTGCAGGAGTGAGGACGAAATGCAATGAGACCGGTGCATGTTCTGGGGATGGAGACAGACCTAAAGGATAAGTTTTTATAGCTTGTTCATCAGAGTCCCCAGTGTCAGTCCTAGAGCCTAAAACCACTAGGACTCAAAGGGATAAGAATGCAGCTAATTGCACCTTGCCTGCCAGGTCTGACCTTAAGCGGTTCATTCATTTCCTGAGTCTCAGTGGACCCATCTGCAAAAAGTGGAAAAAAAAATTATGGGGTGAAGACCAAAGTGGGGATGAACAAGAGAGGGAGATGGCTGCTACAGTCACTCTCCAGCTCTGCTGGTATTCGGGGCAAAAAAAGTTGGCATTATGAGAGGCCTTTCAAGAAGTAAGACGGGGGTGGTGAGACCACCATGGGAGGTCAGACACTCTGGGTGGCAGGAATGTGTGTATGGGTGCTATGGAAGAGGGAGAAATTCTGTATAAAAGCCACTTACCACTCAGCTGCCTCAAGTAATCACGGCCAGTCCTAAAGTGTGCCTGATGGACTACAATGCACAGCTACATGGGGCCCCACAAGTAAAAGCAGCCCCTCTGCCTAGGTGAGAACTGGGATGCTAGGCTCTCTCAGTCAGTGTGAACAGACCTGGTTCTGGAGAATGACAGTGAAGTCTGTGGACTCTGAGTCACTCCATTCCTCTACCCAACCTCCACACACCAGCAGACCAAGGAGGCCTTTAGAGGGAGAGGAGAGACAGATGTCAAAAGCCTATAGGAAGGAGGTGGTGGTGTTGGGCCAGGGGTTGGAGGACTTCCACTATTTCACATATTTCTAGCTGATTTGGGAATGGAGGGGGAGGAACAGGAAAAGGAAACTGGGGAGAGAAAAGAGGGCATGCCACCATCTCAGAGTCAACTTAAAAGAGGGTGACCCTGTGCCCCAATAGGGCTCTGCGACAGATCAATACCACCATTGTGGGACCTTGGACAAATCACTTACTCTCTCTGAACCTTACCGTTCCCCTTGGTGTATCTGGGAGAAAAACTGCCCACCTATAGCTCAGTGTTGCCCAGAGAACACCTGAGAGGGCATGTGTCCCCTTCCCCCAGTGCTGAAGAGGCTGTGACTTGGCACTGTGGTGCTCAAGCTGGGAAGCAGCTGAGCCTGCAGCAGTGTTTCTGGCCTTGTGCCATGGAGTTTAAGGCCATGAGCAGAGCTCTGAGGCCACATGGATGGATGAAGGACTGGACGGCCCATCACATCACTCCTCTCCTGTACCAGCACAGCTTTTTCTCTTAGGAATGGAGGTTCCATGGAGGACTTCAATTGCAAAAAAGAGTTCTGCTGCTAAACAAAGAAGTCTGAAAACAATTAGTTAGAGGAAGTGACATGGAACCAAGCATGATTTGGTAGTGAGAGGAGAGCACAGAACACATGCTTTCTGTTAACGTGCCATGAGCCGGATCCTTTCCTCACATTGTCTCGTTTAATCCTTACAACTGCCCTTGTTGCGCCATTATCCTCAATTTGCAGATGAGGACAACTGACTTTGGCACAAATAAGGAACTGGCCCAAGTTCACACGGCTAGAAAGTGGCAGAGTTGGGACAGCACACCCAGGTGTGATCTGCAGTTCCTAGGTCTTTTAGTCCTGTTTGACGATCACTTCTTGACCAGTGATGATGAGGCCTGGGCTGGGCTCTGGGGGATTCAGCTGTGCATGAGGAGTCTGTTTGCGGACTTGAGTCTGCTGGGGGAGACGGGCGTGTAAATAGGCTGTTCAATTCGGAGTGAGAGCGTAAGTGCTACAGGGAAGGACGGACAAGATGCTCTGGGAACTCAGACTGGGCCATCAGAGGTGTTTCCCAGAGGAGACAGCAGCTCACTGGGCCCCGGAGAGTGACAGGGATCATCCTAGAGTGAAGACTAGCACTTTCTAGGCAGCAGGAACAGCAAGTGACTGGGGAACGGGCATACATGATCTTTAGGGAATGCCAACATTCACAGGGAGAACTGGTGCCCAGGTTTCTTTCAGGAGTGGTCGGGAGTGGTAGGTGGGAAGGCCAGGGAGGAGAGACTGAGAGATGAATCTGGCAAGCTAAGCAGGGGCTGAAGAGCCCTGCAGGTCAGGTTCAAGTCTGCGTTTGACGCTGAGGGCAATGTTTGGCCACTGAAGGCTTTTTTAGTAGCAGCGGTAGGGTGGGGAGAAGTGGGTGGTTTGACCTATTGGGAGGTTGTGTGGCCAGGACTCAAGGACAGGTGGGGAGATGGGATGAGCCACAAAAAACAGCCACAAATACTGATGACTACTGGGGCCGCCGCCGCTTCCCTGACCACGTGTGCTCTCCATTGAGCCTTTCTGTGCATCACTGTTTCATTCCCGCAACCATCTGAGTTAGGCTCTACTGTTATTCTCATGTTGTGGATGAAGAAACTGAGGCCTAGAGGTGAAGTGATATGCCCAAGGTCATCCAGCAAGTGTGCAGAGCCAGGTTTCAAACTGAGGTCCAATTCCAAGGCCCGCTGCTCTCGATTACCACGACGCATTCCTCCCAGGATGGCACCCTGGGTTCTGGTTCGGGCAACTTGGAGGCTGGTGGCGCCATCAACTAGACAACAGTGGAGAAGGAAGAGCAGGCCTCCTTGGAGAGAGAGAACAAGCTCAGTTTTGGATGTGCTCAGTCTGAGGACCAGGACATCTGTGAGGAGGTGCCTCGTAGCAGCAGGAGTTTTCAATGTCAAGTTCAGGGAGGAAATATGAAGACATAGTGAACCAGGAAAAACACTATCTAGATGGCTTTCTTTGCTAGGGAGAGGGCCTCAAGGGGAGAGTCAGAAGAAAGGAAGAGGGGTCCATGAAGGAGACAAAAGAGAGGTCAGAGAAGGTAAAAAATTTGGAGAACACGCATTCCCACTGTTCTTCCCTTCCGCCACCTGGCCAAGGACATGTGAGCCAAAGAGAACATGTTTGAAAAGGATAACCAATACAAAATGCCTAGTGGACAGAGAAGATGGGTTAAGAGGGTATGGTTTAGCAACAAAGATGTCACTGGTGGTTCTGTGGCGGGGAGGGAGGAAAACAGTTTGCAATGAGCTGATAGAAAAAACAGTGAACGCAGACAGCAGTTTTCAAGAAATTTGACTGGGATGGGAGGAAAGAGATAAGGTGATGGCAAGAGAGAGGCTGTATGCTCAAGGCACAAAAGAGAGTGAAATGCTGATGGGAGCCAGCCTAGGAGAGGCCGGAGCCAGGGCAGGAAGCCAACCTTAGATTGAGGTGGCAGGAAAGGACTGCACGGCCTTAAGCAGAAGGGGTAACTCTTCTCTCATGACAAGAAGGAAAGTCTGCCGGTGGAATGGTACGACGTTTGAGGAAGTGCCTATTCACTGGCTTTTTTCCTTGTTGAACCAGGAAATGAGTTCATCTAACAAAAAAGAAAAGAGGGGTGGGTAAAGCCTGGAGATTGGAAAAGAATCTGGAGGGCTGACAAAGGGTCTGTGAATAGAAGTGATGAAGAACAAGTAGACCAGAGGCCTGCTAGGCAATGTGAAGGCGCAGGCAAGCAGGGGACCACACGGCCTGGGTGCCACAGACAGATATGATCCAGCACTTTCCTAGAGGTGTGGAAGGGGAGAGGCAGGGAGGGGGTCAAACCCAGGGCTGTGATTTTTCTTAGTGGGTGTAATAGAAGAGCAACAGGACAAGGAAATGAGAGTATTGGTAAGACAGCGAGTGAATGATGGTCAGGGGATCTCTATGGCTTAGGAAGAGGAGAAAGGGCAAGGTGACAGCCTTCAGTGGATGAAGAGGAGTGGCCAAGAGACTGTAGATGGCAGAGCCAGGGTCAATTTCAAAGGAGTAGGGGTTAGTACATGAGAGATAGTCACGGTCTGGAAGTGGTACAAGGGAGCAGAAAGATACTCAGCTTTTTTGGTCTCCTGAGGTGTGAGAGAATGAGCAATCTCCACTGGACGGCTCCCAGGAGAAGCTGTTTTTGGTGGATAGCCAGACTGTGGTTAAGTTTGAGAGGTAGAGGAAGAACACTGGAGAGGAGGCTGATGCATAACGGATAATGACCATGACTGCCTATCACCTGACCTTGCAACTGCCTGGTGCAATGTTGCACTCTGGCTTCTAGACTGGACCAGGCAGACAGAAGTGGTGCAGCAGGTTTCTGAATGAGTGCGTGGAGTGTGATAAATGGCAGGGGAGAGACACGTGTGAGGTACAGTACTGTGGAAGAAGTTACCTGAGGAGATCTGAGCTTGGAAGGAAGTTGCCAGGAGGAAAAGGAAGGAAGAGAAGAGTGTTACTAGCCTTATCAGCAAATGGGTAGGGATGTGTGGGCACACAGATTTATGAAAAGCACACCAGACCCAGGAACTTCAAAGTATTCCTGCTTGCTGAGACCTAACTGGAAACCACTGCCTCAAGAAGCCAGGGAAGGCTGAGAGACTGCTGTTGCCCACCGGACACTTCTGGTCAGGCAGCACTGGATGGGAGAAAGTAAGTGCTGACCATTTTCTGAAGGCAGTGGTGGGACCGCTTGGCTCACTACTTCAGGCTGCAGGGAAAGGGTCCTGGTTTGTCCTTTGGGCTGGAAAAAGATGTGGAATTACTGCTGCTTTCCAGAGCACTAGGGCTGTTTGACCACCCAGGACCTGGAGCTAGCTGGTTGTCACAACCAACTCTTCAGCTGCTGGGCTCCTAAGTGTGGCACTGTGCAGATGCAGCTGGGGGCAGGCAGGTGAAGAGGTAACTAGGTGGCAGGGGATGAGTTGCCAAGCCCAGGGGCTCGCCTGGGAGCAGGGCTACCCAGGAATAGCTTATTGGATTCTCTCCTCAGCCCTCTGAGGAGCTCCCTCAGCCCATGGGCTGGGTCACTCCCATGGCTTCAATTACATCTCCAAGCTGACAATTCCCAGCCCCACACCTCCATCTCCACTTGGAGGTCTCCTGAGAACCTCTGCGTTAACGTGCCCCAACTGAATTCCCTGTCTTCTGCCAATCCTGTCCTTGCTCAGTGAAGGGCACACCATCCTGCCAGTCACCCAGGCAAACACCTGGAAGACATCTCTGACTTCATCTCTGTTCCATCATCAGATCACCAAAGCGAGTCATGTCTGCTTCCCTTGCTCCAGACTCACCATCAATCAGCTTTCCCTGGGCCTCAGTGTCCCTTCAGGGAGGGTCATGCCTCTAGGCCACCTTCCACAGGGCCACACGGTCATGGTGGCAAACAGATCTGACGAAGTACATCCTTTGATAAAAGCCCTGCAGTGATGCCCCCTCAGCAACAGGACCAAGTCAGAACTCTTCAGTGGGACCTATGAGGCCCTTTCTCACCTCTACTAACTGTTCTGCCTCTCCTCTATTTGAGCTTGGACTAACCTCAACTGCTGTGAATGTTCTATGCCTGCTACCAGAACTCACTCTATGCCTGAAACAGAACTCACTCCCTGAAACTCAGCTCTCAAGCCAGCCTCTTGGTAAGCCATTTCCAGCGTGCCCAACCTGGATGGGGGGGCTTCTCTCATCCCCAGGCTTGTCACATGATAACATGCTCATCCAGTTTTGTGTCAGTCTCTCCACTGGACTGAGCTTCTCCAGGGTGAGAACTTAACTGCATCATGCTTTGGCTCCCAGTATTTGCAGAAGTGTTTGCTGAATGAATACATGACTGACTGACTGAAGCAAGTCCTGTGCTTTGAGGAATCCAGCAAGCAGCTTCTGAGGCCAGGACTCATCTTTCCTCCAATCACTGGCCCCAGGCTCCCTGACCCTGATGCCTCCCAAACGCATTCAGACCTTCCCAGAGCAGTGAGCTGCGCCGAAGCTTCTGGCAGCCAACATCACTCATGCCCCACAAGTCTTGGGGGGTTGGGGCGAGGGATTCGTCAGGGAGGAGAGGCAGTAGAACTAGGCTCCCCCCCCACACCCACCTTCTTTTTCAGCTTGTGCCGGGCCCGCTTGGCGGCCCTGGCGCTGTTGGGGGCTTTAGGCTCCGTGCTGTTGATGAATTCCAGCAGCTCATCCACATCTCGGTGGTCCACGGCGGGCTCCCCAGGGATCCCGCCCAGGGCGCCCCCCTTCACGGGCAGCTCCTCTTTCCGCCGGGTCAGCCTCGAGCGGAGCTTCTCTCGGATCTCTGTATAATTCCGACTCGTCGGGGCAGCGGGTGGCTGGGGGAGGGGGAGGTGCTGATGTTACACCCTGGGCCTGGGAAGCCCGGAGCACTCCCACCCGCTGGCACCGAACATGTGGCGAGAAGCGAGACAACTGTTCTTTCTACTATAGCCGCAAAGGCCAAGTGGCTTCAGCCTCCGCCAGACCCAGAGCTGAGGCGGCGGTGGGCGGAGGGAGTGGGAGGTACGTAACAGCATTGTGAGCACACTGACTTGGGAGCCAGGAAAGCAGGTTTGAGCCCGGGCTTTGTCACTTGGAAGCTGTATGACCTTGGGCAGGTCACTGAGTCTTTGTGTGCCTCGATTTTGTCATCTCTAAAATGAGAATAATTACTTTTAGTTTAAAGGTGACTAACAATGTAATTACTTTCATTTCTTCCGTCCTCAACTGCTCTACCCTACCCGGCGGCCCTTTCCTCTTCACTTTAGGAGACTTCTGAGCTGCTTTCGCCCTCTGTCCAGAAACAGCATGTACTCTGCCCTGAGCCTCCTGCCTGGTGCCATCTGGGCTCACGGCCTGTCCCTCGCTGGCTCTCACGCTTGGGGGACGGAGAGCCTTTGCTTCCATTCTGCCTTCATCACGCACAAGCGTTCGCTTCTCTGTGATTACACACGTATGCATGCTCATCAGAATCATAGCTTTCTCTCTGCCACTTCCTTTCCTTTTGCCTAAGGAAAAAAAGTCAATCTTAAGAGAAACCATGAAAAAAGCAAAGGTAGCAAGGTGTTTAAAAATCCCTACCTCACCAATGTGCTGTAAGGATCAAGTGAGCGGACACAGGCTGCGAGGACTCAGAGGGTCCCAGTGTGGTGGTTATCCCTGTGAGTGGGGGGGTGGGGGTGGGGGGTAGGGGGGGTAGGAGAGTGGGGGGGTGGGGGTGTCTCTGGGGAGAGCAGCTCCTTTGGCTCACCTTGACTGGCCCCCAGCCCTCTCTGGCCTGGGCAGGTTCACTCACCGCATTGTGGCCGAAGAACTCACAGTAGCAGCAGTCACAGAACTTTCCATCTCTCTGGTGAGTGGAGGATGAGGTGCAGGAGCTGCGCTCTGAGCTGCTGTCCTCTTCTTCACCCAGGCCCTCATCTGCTTCGCAGGGCTGGGGCAGCTGGCAGGCCAGACCACTGTGTGTAAACTTGTGTCCCTTGCACCCAGGGTCCCTGCTGATGGGGGAGAAAGACAAGCCCACAGGTGAGGGAGGGCAGGGAAGGAGCAGGCCGCAGCAGGAGCCTGGGGAAGCACCCCCACCACTGCAGTTCCGAATACCCTTCGTCTGCCTCATCCCACAAAGGCCAAGGCAGTCAGGTCATATCAGTATTTCTCACAGTAACAAAGCCAACACCCTCGCTGTCTCTCAGGCCCTGTGCCTGCACCCACTGTGTGGCCCTCTTGGAGGGTCACACAGTGGGCGTGTATACCTCTCTATGCTACTGTATATCACACTTTACTCTGATGGTCTGTTTGCCCACCTGTTTCTCAGAGCAGACTGCATTCTCTAAGGGTAGGAACTATGCTATATTTAGGTCCCAGTGTGGAGCATAACAGCACTGTACACAGCACGTGCTCAGTAAGTAGGTATCCAAACAGATTAGTGGGCCGATGGCTACCCTGGAGCATCCGAAGGAGGCTGAGGTCAATTTCATCCTCTAAGGTTCTTCGATGGAGTCTGCCCCAGTGGGTAGAGCTGCCTTCATGTGGGGCCTTATAGTTAGGAAAGGAATTGTTCCATGTGGCCCAGACTCTAAGAGTGATTTTACTGTTTGGGTCTGGTACTCTAATTAGCATTATTATTTCTAAGCATCTCCCAAGTCCTCCAAAATAGATGTTGCTACCCCCATCCTACAGTGGAAGTAACTTTAAGAGTCCGAGTGCTTAACTGTTTTGCTCAAAGAGTGGCTAGGACTCAGCCTGTGCCTTGCAAAGTTCATGCCCTCCCACTGTACTGCTTTGCCTCTGGACTTGAGGATGCACTGGGGGCATCAAGTAATACAGCCCATTTTTTCAGGGTAAGAAAAGACCTGGGCCCACGAAGTCCCATAATTGGAGCCGGAAGAACAAAAGCCCTGGGTTAGAAGCTGGAGTGCCCTGGGCTGGGGACAAGGGGTGGGAGCTAAGAGAAATGGCAGGGTGAGGAGCAGTGAGGCGGCTTGGCTCTCAAGGGCAGTCTATAGAGCAAGAAGTAGAAAACAAGGGGCAGAAACCATTATCAGTGGTACTCAGAGAAGCTGAATCCAAACTAACCATTTCTCACCCACATTAGCAAAATCAAAGCACCCAGTGCTGCTGAAAATAAGAAGACACTAGCACCCCAAGATTGGTGGTTACATCAATTTGGAGAGCCCTTTGGAAAGCAATTTTTCAATGTGTATTAAGAATCCCCGGGGCACCTGGGTGGCTCAGTGAGTTAAGCCGCTGCCTTCGGCTCAGGTCATGATCTCAGGGTCCTGGGATCTAGCCCGCATCAGGCTCTCTGCTCAGTGGGAAGCCTGCTTCCTCCTCTCCCTCTGCTGCCTCTCTGCCTACTTGTGATTTGTCTGTCAAATAAATAAATAAAAATCTTAAAAAAAAAAAAAATCCTCAAAAAAGACATTTTGACAACCTTTAAACTAAGAACTTCTTTCTTTCTGAGGGACCTATTCCAAGGAGAAAAAAACACAAAAGAGGAAAAAGCTTTAAGCAAAGCCATCTTTAGAGAGATTATTTACAATGTTAAAATACTGGTGACTTAAATCATCAGCAACTGGAAAACAGTGAAGTATACTATGGAGAATATTCTCTAGCCTTAGGCCAAGAAGACCACATAGGAACCAAACAAGGAAAGCTGAGTGAAACAGGACAACAAAAAGCTGCACACTTTATAGACACCACCACCGTGTGGGAAAGACCTGTAAGGAAAACTGCCAGCACTGGTGGTACTGGGGTGGTGGGATTTTACAATGAGAAAATACAAATGCGTACTAAACACAGATCTGATTTATAATACAAAAATACACACTTCTCCAAAGAATTTTATCTTCCACATCTCCATTACTATAAACTTCCTCAGTACTCAGTTACTTCAGGGAATCCTTAAGCCTGTACTTCCGAACTCAAATATAGATTTGGGCGCAAGGACGTTTATTACAGCCTTGTTTTTAGTGGCTAAAAACTAGAAATGCCCAGGGGTGCCTGGGTGGCTCAGTGGTTAAGCGTCTGCCTTTGGTTCAGGTCATGATCCCAGGGTCCTGAGACTGAGCCCTGTGTTGTGTCGGGGCACCCTGCTCAGTGGGGAGCCTCCTTCTCCTTCTGCCTGCCACTCTGTGTCCTTGTACTCACGCTCTCTGTCAAATAAATAAAATCTTAGAAACAAAAATCAGAATGCCCCAATGTCCAGAAACAGGGGAATGATAAATTATGCTTAGAGGTATACAGTAAGACATTTTGTGGTCACTTGAAAGTTTTTTTGAAGAATCTTAACTGGGGAAATGATCTATAATGTTAAAGAAGAACTACACAACAATGTATAAACATGGACCTAATTTATATACAGAGACATCAGAAGAAATATATACTGCAGTATTACAAACTGGGGCACCTGGGTGGCCCAGTGGGTTGGGGCTTCTGCCTTCGGTTTGGGTCATGATCTCAGGGTCCTGGGATCGACACCCGCATCGGGCTCTCTGCTCATCGGGGAGCCTGCTTCCCTCTCACTCTCTGCCTGCCTCTCTGCCTACTTGTGATCTCTCTCTTCTGTCAAATAAATAAATAAACTCTTAAAAAAAGAAAAAAAAGAAGTTGATCATTCGTGGCACATGGGTGGCAGTCAGTCAGTTAGGTGTCCAACTCTTGATTTCAGCTCAGGTCATGAGCTCAGGGTTATGAAACTGAGCCCTGTGTTGGGCTCTTGAGCTCTCCGGGGCGTCTTCCTATGGATTTTCTTTCTCTCCCTCTGCCCCTCACCCTGCTCGTGCACGTGTGCTCTCTCTCTCTCAAAATAAATAAATAAACCTTAAAAAAAAAAGTTTGGGGCGCCTGGGTGGCTCAGGTTGAGCCTCTGCCTTCAGCTCAGGTCATGATCTCAGGGTCATGACGAGCTGAAGGCAGAGGCTTAACCTGGGATCGAGCCCTGCATCGGGCTCTCTGCTCGGCAGGGAGCCTGCTTCCTCCTCTCTTTCTCTGCCTGCCTCTCTGCCTACTTGTGATCTCTGTCAAATAAATAAATAAAAATCTTTAAAAAAAAAGTTTATTGTTAGGTTGTGAGGAAATTTTTTCTTCATTAGACATCTCTGAATTTTTCCAAGTTTTTATTTTTTAAAAGATTTTATTTATCATTTGACAGAGAGAGACACAGCGAGAGAGGGAACACAAGCAGGGGGAGTGGGAGAGGGAGAAGCAGGCTTCCTTGCCGAGCAGGAAGCCTGATGCAGGGCTTGATCCCAGGACCTTGGGATCATGACCGGAAACAAAGGCAGACGCTTAATGACTGAGCCACCAAAGCGCCCCTCCAAGTTTTTAAAAAAACAATAAACACCTACTTCTGATTGTAAAAACTATACAAAAGACACAGAGTCTACCCTTTTTTTATTTTCTAAGATTTACTTCTCTATCCTAGAGAGATCATGAGCTGGGGAGGGGGGATAGCTTTGTAAAGTTTCTCAACTCAAGGCTGAAATTGGCAGGGAGTATGCCCTTCGTGCCACTCACTTACCTGTGAGTGCTAGGGAGCTGCTGAGAGCTGGGAGGTGGGAGGAGAGGCCCGCTGCAGTGCCCGCTGCAGTGCCCGCTACAGGGGTGGCTGCACCCCGAGAATGGTGGAGGCATCTTCAGGAGCGGCATGCTGGTGGAGGGCAGGTGGGGGGTCTGACATACCCCTGGGGTGTGGGGGGCGGCAGCAGCGGCAACAGGGCATTCTGAAGCCTGGGCAGGGAAAGGCGCTGCCGGGGTGGCAGGCAGCAGGTGTGGGTGGGGTGGTGAGCCGAAGGATCCGGGGTGAGACGGGATCAGCGATGCTGGCTGGGGGTGGTGGCCAGTGGGGCTGTTAGGTGGAGCAGTGAGGTCTGAGTGCCGGTGGTGCTCCGAGATAGAGAAGACCTCACCTGTGGATGGATGGGGAAGAAGGAGGTCAGAGAGAGAGCCAAGACCCTAGAAAGGAAAGCCCAAGGGCTCACTGTCACAACATCCTGCTTACTGTGACCAGAGGGTACCTGTCTGGGGACAGCCTCTCAGCACAGTGAACCATGTGAACTTTTGAAAAGTCTAGCAGTATCTTGGGCTGGAGAGTTTTCCCTGCAGGGAGCAACTTGGTTGGACAGGCTTGAGGAGCCCAGATCTGAGAGAAGGACCCAGGAATGCCCACCCCATGGAAGGCCACAGCACCTCTGCTGTGAAACAAATAGGGGATATGTGTCCTGTCTCTTGGGGTTTCTCTAGGGGTCTCTCCAGGACTTGCGTGCTTGTAAGCATTCCTCGGGTCCAGAAAAGGGTCTAGAGAAGCCAGTGGAGCCACAGGCCAAAGCTCTGCCTCTGGGCCATGAGGACTGAGGCAGCCAGGGTATGCCAGACTCTGGGGTGGCCCAATATCAGAGAAGTACGAAAAGGCTTTGCTGAGTCTTCTTTGGCTTATGGATCAAAATAAATGGAATTCTATTCAACTCCCACAATTCTGGGAGTAGCACCCCTTTGGAGAACTCAGGCCCTCAATTTTGTTATTCTTCTTCTTCTGTATTTTAATTCCAATATAGTTAACATGGAGTGTTACACTCATCTCAAGCCCTCAATTTAGAAATAGACATTAATGAATATTTACATAGTACCTCAATAACCCAAGAATTTTTCTTTGGGTATCTAAAGGTTAACTCAGAGTATAAAGAAAGCTTATATAAACGTGACCTTGGCAAATAATTCTGGCAGTCTGCACCAGCAACTTCTTGTGCTTTTACATGTGTCCCTTAGGTGGAGAAAAGAAGTTCTGAGAAGACAAAGCACCTGGGTCCTCTGTGCTGCTGCAGGGGACAGGTGTTAGGTGGCTGATGTCCAAACTCCCTAAGGACACTCCCAGACTCCACTTTCTGTTCAGCCAGTGTCTACCACGTCCTCTCCTGAATCTGAAGGGAAAGCTGTCAGAGCCAATGACAATATTTTTCAACTTCAGAGTTCTGGGGAAAGGAGTGTCATGGAGACAGCCAAGGGCTAGGTATCCCCTGCTTCCATCAGAACAGATCCTTTTTTACTTATTTTAATAACTGACCTGGTTTGTCTAACACAGTGGTTAGAAAAACATAGCTCTCTACATTTATGCGGCCTGGCTCTCTCCCGAGCTCAGAGACTCACCAGGGACGGTAGAAGGACTCCCGAGTGAGCTACCCGGCACGGCCCCACTGGAGTGCGGAGAGTTCCAGAGGCCCGAGAGCTTATGTGCTGACAGGAAGGAGCTGGGATCCCAGTCCCCTGAGTTCCCATGGCAGGAGGAGGAGGACGAGGACGATGAAGAGGAGGACGAAGAGGAATGAGAGTCACCCCCACAAGACTGTGATTTGCAGGATGTGTGTGACAAGGAGATCTGGAGAAGGGGGAAGAAAAAGGCTCATGGTAAAACAGCAAACATCAGAGCCAACCCTCTGCTGCCTTAACTTACTCAGGAGCACCTCCTCCTCCAAGCCCTGTGCCATGGCCAAAGTACAATTCCCAAAACACCAGGTGCAAGGGCAAGGCCTTTTCTGGGGGAGGAGCAGTGATGCTCCCAGTAAAGTGGAGTGTGTGGATAGTGTTGAGAGAGACTACAGTAGAGATACAGACTGCCTGTCAACTGTGGGCCTTTAGGGAGTCCTGAGAGCTGCCAAGGAGAGGAAGTGTCTTTAAGTCCAAAGTCGTAAGTTGACACGATCCTGGGGTAAGAGAGGGACTGCGGGGGAAGGAGAAACAAGAAAATTCTGACTGCTGTGATTCAGGAGATGCCACTTAGATGGCTCCTGGGCATCTCGGAGGCTTTCTAACTGAGGCACACGGTGGACCCTCAAACCAACCTTTGCCATCCTTGTCATACCGGTTGGCTTTCAAGCTGTCACAGGGCTGAAGGCAGCACGGTGACACAGAAGGGGCAGAATCTCCATTGACAGTACCTACAAGCAGGCCCTCACACCACAAAAGCTCCCTCAGGGCCGAGGTGGCTGCCTGCAGCCTCTCCGTTCTTGCCCCAATTGTGAGCCCAAGCTGCTACTGCTGTCTGGAAACGGCCCAACAGCCCCTCAGGGACTGGGTGCAGGGGCTGCTGGAGGAGAGCCACCTGAGAGGGCAGAGAAGGAATAGCTCAACAGCCTGATCTCTCTGGGCAGGGTGCCCTCCTGCATTCAGGGACCCCCTTCTCAACCGTTACCTACCGCCACTGCATGCTCTCGACCTGTCTGCCTTTCATCTTCCTCCATGCTCTTTCGGCAACTCTGGCAGACCCACAGAGGCATCTCGCCTAGGAGATTCTTGACAAGCTTTGGCATGAAGTCAGGGGGCAGCTTCTCACCCTGCAACACCAGTCCATTTTGGGAAGGGCCTTCTTCCCAGCCTTTGCGTTCCCGATGACATAGCAGGCAGCAAGTCTGCACAGACTGGGTGGAGGTGGGGGGAACCTGTCCAACAGACAGAAACAGGGTTTCCCAGGAGGGGAAAGGCTCTGCTTAGAAATAATATTAACCATACTAATAACTTCACTTATTACGTGCCAGGCACTGGGTTAGGCACTTTCTATACATAATTTTAGTCCTTGTAATAGATCTGCAAACTAGGTGTTACTCCTTTTTCTTTTCTTTAAAGACGAAAGAACAGATTTTGAGAAGTTAAGTAACTTGCCCAAGAATATAGAGCTAGTGAGTGGCTGAATTAGGAGTTGAACTCCTAAGTGAGCTACTCCTAAGTGACTTCAAAGCTCATGCTCAAATGCCCTGATTATCTCCAAATCTTGAAGGTTAAAGAAAAGTCCCCTTCCTTCTCTGGTATGTCAGGGAGAGGCCACAAATCTTGGGCTGTCTTTGCAGTCCACAGACCAATCCCCACCTGGGGGTTGGGAAGATCCTTTCAGTTAATGTTGAGTTTGAGAGAACGTGTGGCTTTCCTGAAAGCTGCAGAATTCCATTAGGAGCACAGCAGCGTTTTGGAGGAAGGGTTTGCAGAGCTAATCAGAAAGAATTAATTCAACATAAAACTGAGACGGAGAAAAGGTAAAGCAGACCCTGGTGCTTCTGAGAGGCAGTGAGGCATGGTGAAAAGAACCTGGGCTTTGGGGGTCAGACTGACCTGCATTCTAATGCCTGACCGAGCACATGTTAGCTAGGTGATCTTGAGCAAGTTATTTAACTTTCTGAACTCCAACTTCCTACCTATCTTGCAGAGTTGATGTGAGACTCAATGCATAAAAGGAGAAAGTGCCTAGCCCCGAGCATGCTCAAAGCATAGTCCCAATACACAGTAATTATTATTTGGACTTTTTTTCCTTTTAGGACAAATGGCATAGAAATATAAGTCTATAGGCTTTTATGTCATATTGAGGGGTACTGATTGGGAGATTACATTTAATGACCCCAATTAGTGGCTTTCTTATATTCTGCAGCTTCGGAAAGCTCCTATGCTCGCTTCTATACCACCAACACCACTGCTTCCAGGGCTATTCTGCAACTTTGTAGAACCCTCTTTCTCTGACACTGGCACTGGTCACATCACTTTCTTTAGCCAATGGGATGTTAGCAAATTTGCTCCCAGCTTAAGCTTTACAAGTATGTATGCATTTCTACTTGGTTCTTTGCATGGCTGGGCTTGATCACTCTTGCACCCCTGCCTGCCATGAGAACATGACCAGGCTAGCTGCTGGAGTGATGTGAGAGATGTGTGGAGAAATCTGAGTCTTCCTTGCTGATTGGCCAGTGGATCAGGTACATGAGTGAGCCCAGCTGAGATCCGCCAAGCTGGCCCTGATCGACAGAAACACCCAGTCAACCCAGAGACTCATGAGAAATAATAAATGGTGCTGTTCTAAGCCATTAAGTTTTGGGGTGGTTTGTTACATGCAATAGTTATATTAACTGATATACCTTCCAAACTTACCCACCACTAGGTAACAGGTGTTTGCAGAGGCCTAAGCAAAGGAATAAGGGAATCATCCTCAACCTACCAAGAAAATAAATGCCATCATCTTTCTCAAATAAAATCACCTTCTCACAATAAATTGGCATCAGGGTATCCTTAAATCTGTAATGTTACAATTACACTGACCTCGGTCTCTGGTTTCTAGAAAAAGAAAGGAACCAAATAGCAGTACCAGGAACATAAGGAAACATCTGGGGAAGAACAAGGATGTCGGAAAAGGGTAACAGAGAGAGAGAAATCTTAAACGTGGAACCTATGTGAGACACTGCCTAAAAAGTTTCTGTCAAGGGAACATTTCAGTGGACAAGACAGCTGTTGAACTGCAGCTGTAAAAGGATATAGCTTCTAACCCACTGCTGGTATCTCATGGATGGGTGGGAAACTGATGGAGAAGGACAGTACTGGGAGAAGTCAGGCAAAGGGGGCGTTTTTGAGAAGTGTTCCCAGGTAACTTTTCATAGCTGTAAGATGCCATAGCAACTCCAGAGGGAGGAGGTGAGGCCAACACCCAAGTCCCTTTCCCTGTGCTAATGGTGACCACAGTCTTAAGGAAAACACCAGCATGTACAGTTTTACTACAACAGAGTTTCATTTCATTTGGGTATTGGGTTCTAAAGTTACTACATAGGAGGAAAATCTTGTCTGAGTAAAATTATTCTGAAATTCTTTGTATAGCCTGTGATGTAGAGTATATATAGTCTGGGCACAAACAAGATAACAACTGTAAAACACATATGGCAATGTTCAATAAGTAGGGTTTTTTTTTTTTTCCTCTTTTAAAAGCATATACAGAATTCTTACAAGTTAAATGTGTGATCAGTGTGACTATACCTAGTGCCAAAGTAATTGTGGGAGGCACTGGACGCAGGGGAATTAAAACTGGCTTTGGCACTTATCTTGGGTCTCCACCACTTACCAGCTGTAGGATGCTGGGCAAGTTCTAGTCTCTGTCTCTTCATCTGTAAAATGGGATTAAGTCCTAACTTGTATGGTTGGCTGTGAACATTGAATGGACAAAGCACCTAGTCCAGTACCAGGCCCATTAATACACTGCCTCAACATTGGATACTAATTAAGAATATGACAGGAGTGATGGGAAACACTTAAATTCAGGACCAGGCTTGAAAAATATAGAAAATACAATCACAGTATTTTATAAGAATGCAAACATCTTTCATGTGGAATGAATTTAAGGTGACTTAGACATCTTAATCTCCGTCCTCTACCCCATAGTCATTCTTTAAGTTCCCCAAATATTCTCTATATTCTCCTACCCCTACCCCATGCCTTTGCTGAAGGGGATCCTCTGCTTCAAACTCCCTTCCTTCCCAACTTCACCAGTAAGTAGTTAGGCAGGGCTTAAACCCAACCCCATCAAAGCCTTCATAGAGAGTCCCTCTTGTAATTCCTCTCCCCTCCCCATATCTGCATAGCACGTTATGCCTTGCTTACAGAATCTGTGCCTTCTACTTCATTTCTTTACCTGCATTTCCTGTCCCTTCTATTACGTTGCGCTCCTAGAGGGCAAGTATCAGGTCTGATTCTTGTCTGGATCTCTCACTGTAGCACAGGGCCTGGGCTCAGCTAGGCAAATAATGGCTAAATCAGATTTGTTAAGTATCGCTGTGGCAATATACCTTAGCAAGACACTGCTTGAAATTTTGTAATTTTTGCTTCTCAGAGAGAGAAAGGCCATCTTCCCATCCTGGACCTTCACCTGAATGGTTCCAATCTCAAGCATGGAAGAGTGGAAGATCACATTCCCTGGGGATTACAATGAGATGGCCTCATTCATGGAAATAATGTGGCTCTTCCTAGAGCCAAACTGGTCCACATAATAAATGAGGTTAGCCATCAATGGAAATAAATTTACAGGACAAGCTGTCTTTCCAGTTAAAGGAAAAAAACACCAGGCCTGGCAAGCTAATTAGGTCCTAACTGAAGCAGGGATGATACCACCTCACACTGCATAAGGTTGCCCAGAGAATTAAGTGACATTAGAGATGCAAAGGTTAGTCCAAGGATTCCATGCAACAGACACTCAATCTATTACCTTGGCCCTCTGCCCATTCTGTTCTTAATAAAAAGCTACAATGGAATCTAGTTACTCATGGTCCTGAGTTTGATAAACCTGAGTTTTTCCTTCTGGGCCAGGCAATTCTTGGGGCTACCCCCAAAGCTGTTTTAACCCTAAGCCTTAGTGCCTGCCCTCAAATACAATGCCTGGTGGATCCTGGGGACTTTTTTCTCTGAGATTTTCTTTTCTTCTGCCACAGAATGGTGAGAATCCTGAAACTGGAGATGTTATATGCAGCCCTACTACCAGTGTTTCTGCAAATTTTTCCTTTGGCAGAGAAAAGCTCTTGGTTCAGAATTCCCTTTGAATGCAATCTCCTGCCATTTTTCAAATTCCTGGCAATCATGATCTCTTATGCCTCAAAGTCAACTCAGACTTTCAACTAGCTGTTCTCAAGCTGCATTTTAACATCAGGCACAGTATTCCCACACAAGAACATGAATAATAAATATTTATCAAATGAATGAAACACCCAACCATTTTTCTTCATCACAAAGTCTAGGGAACTGATCCTTAAACCCAATAGCCCCGGGCAGCAATTATTCCTTCTCACTGCAGTTTAAATTTCAGAGCCTCTCCAGATAAATGTCTAGTTCTAGGTAAAAAATTTGGGGGGAGGGAGAGACAGCAAGGAAAGATTCTAGGGGTTTTCTAGATTTGGGATCTGCTCAAAAAATCTCCAACATTAAATTCGGCTTCACTCCAGGCAAAACCAGCATCTCTGAGAGTGTAGGGTTACTCATACAAGGGATCCATGTTTTAGCATGCACATCCCCAGGGCAGTCAACGAGCCAGGTGAACCCTAGACTGTGGCCACTCCCAGCCCAGGGGGGTGGTGTGTGCAGTCATTACAATCATTATCTCTGCTCCCTCTCTTGACCAGGCCCCAAACTTTTCTGTCTTGGCCTGAGAAACATTATGCTGTGATAATCTAGATTTTCCTGGAGAAGAATAGTTAAAATCAAAGGAAAAGGAAGCCTATTTTTCTCACGGAACATCATTTTTACTTGAAAGAATGACTGACAAGTGGGTTATTCAGACTTGGAAACTGCCAGTCATTTTCTCAAAAAATGAACAAAACGAGCCTGTCACTTCAAGGAAAACAAACTTCTTATTTGTGGCCAATGGCAAAATTCAAGCTTTCAGGCAAAAATCAGAATTCTGGAAATTTGGATATTAGAATTTTGTATCCATCATCATGAACTTAACAGCTTCCCAATACTTAAAGACTTTTCTGGTAAAAATGACAGTGATATTAACAGATATATTCTTTTGACACTGTAAAATGAAATGGAAAAACATTTGGAAGAGCCACATAACTCAGTGAGCCTATTTTCCAAATGAGCAAAGCATCATGTTTTAGAAACATGCACTGGTTAAAAAAATAAAAATAAAAAAAAATAAAATAAATCCCTTCAAGGTGCTAGATAAACCGACAAATTTCAATGTAAATGAGTATAAAGACTTCATTGATATGGTCTCAGATTCCATATTGCAAAGATCAGCAATCACCTGAAAAGACTATTAAAATACTCCTTCCATTTCCAACTACATTATCTATTTGGGGCTAGATTTTTAAAATATACTTCAAAACAATGTACTGCAACAGACGGGATACAAAAACATATATGAGCATCAGCTTCTTTTTATTAAGCCAGACAAGGAAATTTGAAAAAATGAAAATGAGACCATTCTTCTATTTTTTTTGGAAAATGTATTTTTCATTAAAAAAAATATTCATGTTAACATGATAGGCTTAATATTGTTATTCTTAAAAAATTAGTTAAAATATTTTTAAGCTTTCTCAGTTTTAATACTTAATTTGGTAAGTACCAATAGATAAAACCAACAAAAGAAAGTCCTTTTGGGTCCCCAGTAATTTTTAGGAGTGTAAAAGGGCCTCAGACCAAACACTTTGAGAACTGCTAATGTAAAGCCTCTAAAGGCTCCTGTCATCTGGCGGGTGCACATTGAGCAACAGTCACTATGAAGAATGATAGCATTTCTGGCACATCTGGATAGCTCTTTGGAGGCATGAATAAATTTTCCATTTCACCTTTCTGTCCACAATTTGGGAATTGCTGGGGAATAATCCAGGTCACCAGAACAGGCAGCTATCAAGGTCTGCTCTGAAGGTGGATCTAATATCCAGCACTAAACCTGCTCTCATTCCTCTCATGGAGTCCTTTTAACCCCAAGAGTTTGTGTACATTTGCAGAGGATTCCCCCAAGACGTGTGCTGTATCTAACCAGTGGCCCTGCAATAGCTTCCAAGTTCTATTCTGAAATGATCCCATTAGAGCACTCTATTCTCAAGGCACCCAACTCCAAGGCAGACAGAGGACAACAGAAGCAGCCAAAATTTCCTTCTAGAAGCAGAGAAAAATGACTAATCCCTAGCCTAGCAAAGCTCATCAGCCCAGTCATTGCCACTTACTTTTCCATTCACCCATTCCTTCCCTCATTCAATGAACATGCTCAGAGCCCATTCTCATTGTACTAGGTGCTGGGAAACATCAAATGATACAGAATCCCTGCCCAAGAACACATGCTTAAACCAGGCAGGTTCTTGCATGGGGTTGTCAATACTCCCAAACGCCCAGATGCTTCATTTTGGAGAATCAGGCAGGAACACAAATTACAATGACACCCAATTAAAACTAACATAACAAAGTAATACACAAATGAAAACAACCGTCCAACCAGGACACTAGGCTTCTCTAGTTTATGTAAGCTTATTATGTGCCTTCTCACATACTTATCCAGTTTGAGGAACTCCTTCCTTTAGCTCCTCTTTCCTACCCTGGTCTCTCTTTAATCTCCTGGCTCCTTTCTGGTTGCACTCACTACCATGACACCTTCTGGCCCCTGCGTTTCATTTCTTGGCCCCAGGTGACCTCTCTGTGTTTCACTTCCATGCGCAACACCCAACAATCTCAGGTTCCATTTATACAGCTCCTCCAACACACCTTGCCCTGAAAGCCTCAGTATCTCAGTTCTACTCCTAAGCAAATTTGTACTCATGCCCTGAGATCTTGGTAAAAGGATAATGCAGTTTTTGCTGGACCAGGCTAAGGAGAGAAATAATTCTTTTACTATAGCACCTATTATACTGTGCCACAGACATATTCTGTCTGCCTCAAACCCCTGGAGGAATGAGAACTCTTTGGGGGCAGGGAGTACATCCTGGTCATTTAAGTGTGCCCAAGAACCTAGGCTTGGCGTGGACTGGACACATAGCAGACACTGACTGAATAAATGAACAAATGCTTAAAGCCCACCTGGCTCCACTTCAGTTGCTCTACACAAAGGACAGACTCTAAAGACAGTCCTTTCCTGGGTATGCTATGCCAACAGCATAGCTGTCACTCTGGGTCACTGATAAAAGGGTATCAGTGCTAAAGTTAATACTTAAGGAGGTCATATAACTGTACCACAATGCCCTGGAGCTTTCACCCAAACTCCCACTCAGGCTGTTGGCTCAGTTCCTTCCTGAAAGAACAGCTGTTTTATACTAGCTGGTTTGTGGAGAATACTCTCTGGTTGTACAAGCTCAGTCAAGGATAGGGCAGCGAGTCTCTCTGACCCCAGTGGCCTCCCCGCTGCCCCCCAGGCTGGCTCACCTGTTGAACCTGCTTCCTGGGTGCAATCAGCCACCAGAAGGTGTAAACTACTATTATCAACCTAGAATTTCAGGCAAACCGTTATTACCTACTCTGTCACCCCAGTACAGGTTTCTTATGGGTGGAAGAGTATGAACTTTGGAGACATACTGTTGCAAGTTCAAATCCGAGTTCTGCCATTTCAGTATGATCTTGAATTATTACTCAATTTCTTTGAGCCTCAATTTCCTCATTTATGAAATGAGAATAAAACCATACTTCACAAAGTTGTGAGGACAGAAGGAAATAAATTATGTAAAGTACCTGGCCTGGGCCTGGCACACAGTAGGTGCTCAATACCCGTTAGTTTCTTTCCTCTTCTGTCCTGGAAGAAATGACAGGGAAACTTACTAAGTGAGACTTGCCCAATCCAAAGTTATTACTTGAAGCACAGGACAGAGGACTAGACAGGTGACCTTCAAGGCCCCTTTGTACCCTCCCATCCACAATTTATGGCTACAACTTCCTAGTAAGATCCTTCAGTATTTTAGGGCCCTTCTTTTTGCCTCAGTTTCCCTTTATCACTTTCCAGAGTAGATGAAGAGGTCTATTCATTTCAGAATGGAGGGGGAACCACAAAGGGAGCTGGAGAGCTGAGAGCCTTGAGGAGGGTCTAAAGGGATATGGTCTAGGACTGTAGCATGTTCATCTACCTATAGGTTGAAGGATGGGGGGGAACCATGGGGACAGAACCAAAGGGTACAAACACAGGGCCTTTCCCGAGATGTAAGACCTCCTCTCCTCAGTCCTTTTCTGCTCTGCACATCCTGCCAGAAGAATCATTAACCATTCCTTTCCCTAATATCTGTTTCTCTCCTCAAATACATAAAGCACTTATATCTTCACTCATGCTTTTCCCTCTGCCTCTTCCTTGCACAATTTGAGTGTTACCTCCTCCTAAGTCCATAGGCAGAATAAACTGTGCTTTGCTGTGGAATGTCCTAAAATTTCTTATGTACCTCTTGAATAGAGCTTATCATCTATGTATCTGTTTTTGAAATCTGTCTTCCCCAGAACACTAAGACACCGAAGGGCAGGACCTGTGCCTCATGATTTACTGCATCCCAACTGTTCAGCAGAGATGGTAGCACCAAATGGGCATAGGTAAGTGTTTGGACACACAAAGGAAGATTAGCAGTTGCAGAATAGCTTTATGGGGCAACAAATGGAAAACTGGGGAAAGTCTGTTTTGTTTTTAAAACTAAGGCTGTTTCTATTCCTGCTTATGGAAAAGCTCCCCTCTCTGGGAAGCCTCATTCTTTGAAAAACATCCTAGGCTTCCGCAAAGCTTCCCCATGCCGCCCTCAACTCAGCATTTCCCAGACCCAGCCACACAATAGAATCACTTTGGGAGGTTTAGCAACCACAGATTCCTGGGCTCCAGACCTAGAGACTCTGATTCTGTAGGTCTGGGACAGGGTCCAGCAAAGCACCGGGGATCTGATGATTAGTTAGGCTGGGGTGAGGGAGAGGTAGAATCAAGCAATCACAGCTGCTTCTTGCACTGAGATGGCTTCCTCTCATGCTCTCAACGAATTTACCCAAGAACATCATGTTCACTTTCTTATTTAGAAGCTTTCACTGATTCTTCACTGCCTGCAGGATAAAGCCCAAACTTCTTGGTGTGGTTTTGTAGAACCTTGATAACCTCTCCAGCCTGACCGCATGCTACTCTACCTGAGTTGGGCAGTTCTCGCCTCTGGGTCTTTTTTTGTTTAGATATTTTCTCCCACCATCCCTTCTAAAGGAACTGCTACTCAACCTTGAAACATTAGTTCTGATAAGCCTTCTCTGGACTATTATTTCTGTGCATCTCCCATACCAAGTATCTGTAATAATCATGACTGCCACTTGTGCTAAGTGCTTGACATACAGTACTTGCTGCCCTAAAGGGAACCTGGCACCACTGTCACACATAGGAGAAAACAAACTAAAAAGGCTAAAACTCTTCCAAAGGCCATGTACTAGGATCTAAGACTTGAACCTTCACTCGATTGTAGCCCAACTACAATTAATAAATACACGTGGGCAGGGACTGATTCACCTTTGCATCCCCAGCTAGCCCAGGGCCTGGCACAGATCAGGCATCCATTAGTGTTTGCAGAATAAATTAACACCAGGTCAGGTGAGAGGGAGACTGGGTGTGGTGTGTGTGTAATGGGCCTAAATGAATGAATGATGGCCAGCCCTGCCCAGCAGTAGAGGGTGGGAAGAACAAAGTGGAAGAAACCTCACTTTTACTTTTTTTATTATACTTTGGTTTAACAGCCACTTATTGAGCACATAAGGACCATGTACAATGAATACCCCACAAATAAATTAAAACATAGCCCTTGCTCTCAAAACTTCTAGGTTCAGGATATAAAGGTGTCAGGATATTAATAGGCTATTTAATACCAGATATTAAGTTTATAGATCTGGGACATTTTAAGAAAATTAAAAATAAACTTTTTTAAAAAATAAAAACTTTTTAAGGAATTTAAAAATTAAGCAATCTTAGCAAGTAAGTCTTCATCTTCAAAGGCCTTTTAGCATTTCTACATAGAGAATCTCTACTGGCTTACAGAGAAGAACCAGAGGTGGCAGGGTTTCCCCACCCCCCACTGCCCATATCATTACTTGCAATGAAAGTGTCTAGACTGGGTTTGCAGTGATTTTGAGAGAGGTCTCTGGTTAGAGCAACTATCTTATTCATCTGTGTGCCCAAAATAAAGGTCATAATGCTTGCTGAGTGGATTAAACATAATGAGATGGTTTCAATAAAGATATTGACTGATCCTCTGCTCCAGTCTCTTGAGGGAGCAGGTTTAACTCTGAGCAGTGGGGAACCAGGTCTCTAGAGTCTCTTTAAACTGGGCTGGGCAGGTCTCAGCAGGTGCTGTAGAAAGATGAGAGATGGGAAGGACAAGATGAGCTCAACCAGCTCCAACTGCTGGTTTACAGTCTGGCAAGTCTCCTGAGGGTTTACTGAGTATGCACCTGGACTGCAGGCTGAGCGGTCCGAGAGAGGCCAAAAGACAGACAGCAGAACTGGCAGGTGAGAACACTCAGGCTTTGGATGGCCATCTGGCACAGTTCCAACTATCTCCGACTCCTGCTCTTGCCTCAGGAGCCTCGATGTACTTGGTGCTACGTGGGTTGCTCCACATTCTCTCATGACATTGCTGATGAGGCTCAGAAGAGGAAAAAACATGCCCAGAGTCACAAAGTTAGAGACTGAGCTTGGGAGTTCACCCCAAGTCTGGAATACTAAACACTATTTCTCACTACTGCCTTATTCAGCTGCTTTGTGAGTTGTTTTTCTTTCTTTTTTTTTTTTTCCTTTGTTAATAAGGTAGTAACTGTTTTAGTCTTATTTAGTAAATGAGGATTTGGGTTGTTTAAGTAAACAGATCAATGCAGTTTAGTGACCTCAAACAACTGGAAGGGCTTTTGGGATCCCAAATAGGCCAGCTTAAGGTTCTGCATTTAAATGTGAACAAATTATGCAAATGAGCAAAGGGGACAGGATGGAACCAGAGTGGCCTTCAAACCTGAACTCAGGAATCCTGGCTCTTCCAGCCTAACTCAATTACTGTATACGTGTTCTCTGGACCATGAGCCCTTTGTGGGCAGGGACCACATCTGATTCACTTCTGCATTCCCAGCTAACCCAGGGCCTGGCACAGATCAGGTGTCCTTCATATTAGGGGCAGACACTATTCAGAGACTGCAGATTACTGTCTTACAGAAATGTGGGCCCAGCAACACCAGATTTTTAGAGTTTTAAGAAATGGCACAAATCCAGTTTGTAGGAATCTTATGGTTTTTAAAACATTGGCTTAAATTAAAATAAAAATAAAACAATGTGTGACGTGGGGCTTCAGAACGTGTCTGTGGACTACAAGTAGTCCTATTTGCTGTCTTTGGCTTTAGTTTGGCATGCAACACAGAGTTTCACCTTACGTGCCCACTCTGTGTACACAGAGAATTTTAAGTGGCAGTGGGAGACAGAGATCCTCATCAAAGGCTTGCTAGTGGGCAGAACAAGGACCCCAACCCTTTCAGCAGGTGCTTTTCACCAGGGCACAAAAGCCTGCTTCTGGATTAAGAAACCCCCTCCCCAGCAAAAAAGTGGGACACAATCAGAAGAGAGTTCGTCAGTTTGTTTCACCTCTTTGTGGCTATAGTATATTAAAAAAAAAAAAAAAAAAAAAAAAAAAGGCCTTGTTAAACCCCGCACAGTACAAAAAAGAGTATCCTTTTTTTGGAGGGCAGAAGGCACTGAGACCTATGGTGGAAGATATATGAGCAAATGTTTTCTTGCTCTGAGTTTCTGTTTCTTCATCTGAAAAATGGGGAAATAGTATTTATATCTTTCAGTTCATTCATTAAACATCTGTTAACCACAGACATAGGGGTACAAGAGTGACTGACGTGGTTCCTGCACTCTCAGAGTTTATGCAGCAAAAGCAGACCAATAATTAAACCAATAGTTAACTCATCACAACTATATTAAATACTGAGGAAAGAACAGGGGTGGTGAAAAGATTCGAAGTATATATAAAGCATCTGGCACTAATAAATTAATGAACTGGCAGGTCAAGCAGTGGAGCAGATAATGAAGCTTATAGTTCTTAGGAAAGCTGTGTCCTAAATAAAAACTAAATACTTAAGCCATTATCCAAAATTCTGGCCATGAATACTATAACCTAGCTAAGTGGAAGGGGACCTTAAAGTGTTGCTGGTGAGTGAGAAGGAGAGAAGACAATAGCTCCCCTGGCTCTCCCTACCTTAATGCTCCCCTTTTGGATAATAGCATTCCCAGGGTGGCCCAGAGAAGAGAAAGAGGAAAGCTAGAAGGGGAAGCAGGTTCAGGGTCTAAAGTTAGACCAGGCAAGGGTGGGGTCCAAACAGGGGAGCTGATTCCCAGGGTAGGGGCTCAGGGTGAAGGTGGGCCTTCTGACACTCAATAAGTGGTGACATTTTCATTAATTAAAAATCTTATTGTGATCTGAAACACAAAGGATACCAGCATCAAAACTGGGTTACAATAAGCGCAGGTCCTCAACGGATTCATTCTCTCTCATTCACCTAGTTATTTCTACTCAGTGTCAGCAAGGCCCAGGGCTAGGCATGGAGGATAAGAGATAGATGACATAGTCCGTGCCCCTGTGGAGTTCACAGTGCAGTGCAGGGAACAGATACATCAACAGAATGTCTCCATGAAGAATGGGGAGTGCTACCAAAGGAGGCACAGGGGTCTATGGGCACAAAGGGGGCACCTGACGCAATTGGGAAGGCAGGGAAGGCTTTCTGGGAATGGTTCCCCAAATGGCATCCCCACTCACATGCACAATTCCAGAGATTCTACTAGAAGGCTGTCAAGAGCCATGCCTTCTGGCTGCACCAGCCTCCCAGAGTCCCCTGCTGCCCGATGCAGTGTCTGCAGAGCCAAACGCATCTTCCGCCACGCCTCATCCTCATCCGGCGCTGCATCCGACCCTCCAAAACTCCTGCAGGAGCCTGCCTTCCTTGGCAGGCTCAGCCAAAAGACCAACTCAAAACTCTTTCGTCAGAGCAAGCTTAGGGCGAGCCACCCAGCCCCAGGTGCCACAACCCTCCCAGAGCAGCTGTGGTTTGTGCCACCCCGGGCTCTCAGGAACACTGGTAGGGTACCTCCCATTATCTCCTTTGCTCAAAAGAAAGTGACCTTCTTCCAGGTGGCAAGCTGGAAGCTTTGCTGAGTCCTGCTACTGCTCACTCTTAGCAGGATTCACCAAAGCCGGGGGTCCGAGGGTTGGGGTAGGCCACCTTGTGGGGTCAGAGGTAGAGAGGGAAGAAAGGGCAGGCTTTGCTAGTTTATGCTTCAGCGCAGGAGCCCCACCAAATAGTCTTCTGGGCGGCCTGACTGGCTGCTCCAACTGCTCAGCTGGGCAGGGAGAAGCGGGAGGCCACTGGAGACGTGCTGGGGGCACACAGCTGCTCAGGGGGCAGTGGCTGCAGGCACTAAGGGGAAAGGGTGGGGCCGCTCCCGGGGTGGGGAGAGGGAAGAGGCTGCAGCCTTCCAGGGCACAGCGCCCCAGCCTGTGGGTAGGTGGGGGAGCAGGTGGGCCCAGGGGGAGGTGAAGGGCAGAGAGCTGAGCTGTGGCCTCAGGAGCAGAGCCCAGTCCCAGTGTGGATATACGACCAGAAGGTTTAAGCCCTTGCTCCAGCCCGGAGGCGGCGGGAGAGGGCAGGCAGCCCTGGACACAGGACAGGACGGACCACGCTTCGGCTTGGAGAGAAGGGTCCAGCCTCCACTCCCGCCTCAGCCCCAGCCAGTGGAGGATGGTCCATCCCCAAGCTCACCCCGGCCCCGCTCCCGGGAGGTGAAAGTGCCAGAGCAGCCGGACTCCCCTAGCTCGCTCCTACCTGCGGTCCAGGCGCCAACTTGGGCTCGTCCTCCTCCCTGGGGCCGTCGCGGTCCGGTTCCACGGGAGCCTCCGAGGGCCCTGCACCCGCTCCCGCTTCCAGGCTCGGCGGCGGCGGGGGCTCGGGAGCCTGGGGCTTCTGCTGCCCCGCGGCCCGCATCCGCTCGCGCCGGCCCGCGCCGCCGCTCGGCCTGCTCCGCCTCCGAGTCATGCTGCTGCTCGCGCCGCTCCCTCGCTCCACTCGCGCCGCCGCCGCCGCCGCCGCCGCCGCCGCCGCCGCCGCCGCCGCCGCCGCCGCCGCCGCCGCCGCTCCCCTCGCAGGACAACAGCCAATATGGCGGCGCCCGGCTCCCCCCTCTGCTGCTGCCAGCAGGTCATAGGGCGCGGCGTCCGCGCCGCCGCACTAGCCCCCGAGGAGGCTGCCTGCGCCATTTTGAATAAGGTCACCTGAGTTCTCCGAGTGTGAGAACCCGGTGCGACCTGCGCCCGGCAAGGGTGGTCGCTGTGGGAACCGTGCTGCCCGGCCCTGGGCGCTTAGTAATTGTTAAGTGGATGAATGAATGAATGAATTTCTAGAGTACTTTCACACCCACCCTCCGACTCCTCGCACTCACCCGGCGAGGCAGGTACGGTCATTCCCATTTTGCAGGGGAGAAAATCAAGGCTTGCAGAAGGCGAAGCGGGAACTCAGCATCAGCCAGCCAGAACTCAAGGTCTCGTGGACCGCCGGAGGGGAAAGAGATGAAGTAATGGTCTAGGTCTTTATTTGCAACGTATGGTCGACTGGGGAGTCTAGCGTTCTGTGCTTGGGACAGCAGAGCTCAGACTCCGCTCCTGCCCCACAAGTCTGGTGGAGAAAGTGGACCGTTAAATACACGGTTACAACTAGGGTGATGAAGAGGAGATGACTGGGGCAAATACTAGGTCAGTATTTCCGCAAAAGTTGTATGTACAGGAAAGGATTTTGAGTGATACGCAAAGGAACATTTTAAAAATGTGATAATTACGTATTTAATTGTTAAAATGAGTATCCCCCTCTCTTTTTTTGAACATAGGAGACACGCACATGGTACAAATTTTAGAAAAAGTTTTGAGCCCAATCTCTCATGCCAGGACCATTGGTACCCTGAAACTATATGGCTGTTATATGTACAGTTGCTATTGATAATCATCAGCAGAGCAGAATTATGACATTAGCCTAATTAATGGGAACAAGGGCTATTTTGAGAAGAAGGGCTACATGGCCCTGGAGCTTTCCTTAACTAGCAAGAACGTAAATGAAAAATACTTCATCTCTTTCTAGGGATTAGTGCCATCATCAAAGATTTAAAGAATTCAGAGTGATTCCCACTACATGAACATTACTTCTTAGTTTGGCCAGGATAGAAGGTAGATAGTATTTTTTCCCATTTATTTTTATCGTGTTAAAATGTGCCTAACATAAAACTTAAAGATCTAACCATTTTTAAGCATATAGTTCAGTGGTATTAAGTACATTCTCGTTGGGTACAACTATTACTGCCATCCCTCTCCAGAGCTCTTTTCATCTCGCAAAACTGAAACTCCGTACTCATTAAATAACTCCTCGTTCTCCTTTCCCACAGCCACTGGCAACCACCATTCTACTTTAAAAAACAAAAACAACAACAAAAACCAAAAAATGAATCAACCCAAACAAAACCCAACCTCTTTTTCTTCATACCCAGCTTCTGGTAACCACTATTCTTTCTGTTACTATGAGTTCAGCTTTTTTTTTTTTTTTTTTAAACATATTCCACATATAAGTGAGATCATGCAATATTTGTCTTTTTGTGACGGGCTTATTTCACTTTGCAGAGTGTCCTCTAGAGCCATCCATGTTGTTGGAAATGACAGGATTTTCTTCTTTTTTAAGGATGAATATATTCATATATTCCTTTATATATATTGTACACATACACTACGTATGTAATATATGTTCTTATATAGACATATTTTATATATATTTCTTTCACATATATATGTATACGTGTGTGTGTGTGTGGGTGTGTGTGTGTGTGTGTATGCCACATTCTCTTTTATTGATGGAGAAGATAGATGGTCCTGAAGAATGACAGAGCATTCTGGCAAACTTATTCTGGTAAGGACCCCAGGTGTGGGCACTTTTTCAGAGTGATCATTCTTGGAACATATGGGTACAGTTGTTGGCCTCTAATTGACAACTATGGGTCTAGTAAATGCTTTTCCTTCTATACCAAATTTTAGAAATAGTCTGTGTTCCTCATAGTAAACCTTTACTGCCTTGCTTCAGGGGTATCTCACTCTCTGAACACACACTTACTTTATGGGAAGTTTTGACCAAATCGCCATTCCTTGGGCTACCAGGCTAAACTACTATGACACTGATGACATCATTCTGATGGACCTTGAGAACAGGAAGTAGGAGAGGCCCCAGATGACTTGGTAAGCATGATGTGTGTGCTGGAAGGCAGATAATAAATCTCACAAACAGTGGTCTGTCTGCAGGGGTGTCTAGGGGGCATAGTCAGTTAAGTGTTTCAACTCTTGGCTTCAACTCAGGTTGTGATCTCAGGATCCTGAGATCAAGCCCTGCATTGGGCTCTGTGCTCAGTGTGGATTCCACTTGGGATGCTCTCTCCCTCCCTTTGCCCCTCCCCGCTCATGTTCACTCTCTCTCTTTCAAATAAATAAATTTAAAAAACAAATATGCAGCGGTCTCTCCACTATCTACACTATCCAGGGGTCTCTCCACTATCTACACTTATCCAGGGGTCTGTCCTAAAATGAAGGACAGGTTGCCGTACATCATACTCCCTATCACTAATAAGCAGGTACCATACTTGGTGGGCTTCTTTAGACTTGAATGGTAAAATATGCTGTATTTAATTATTTTTACCTATTACTGCATCACTTGAAAGCTGTCAGCTTTATGGGGGACCATATGAGGAGGGGAGGTTTTCTTATTGGATCAGCTTGCAGAGTAAGTAGTTCTACCTTTGGTCCTTATACTAGGCATCGGATTTTGGAACAAAGTTATACCCTCCTTTGGCAAATAGTTATTCTCCTTTTGAGATGCTCCTGGCTTGCTCCAGGGGTCTGGTGAAATTGGTTGCCTGACCATGGCATACCAGGTTATCATGTGACCCGAGCTACCATGTTATCCCATCTATGCAGCCATAAATTCAGGGGCGGTCAGCAGCACTCCATTGTTAAGAGGAGTGACGTATATGGCTTGGGTCTGAGCAAGCCCTGAAGACAGAAGTACAGTAGGCTGCCTGAGCAAGTTGTTTACATTCCTCTCCTGCTTCTGGTATTCATGGTCTCATGGAGAATCATTTACAATGGTTTGATGATGAGTTGCCTGAGGAAAAAAAGTTTAAAGCCCAATTTATAGATGGCTCTGCACAGTATGTGACTTCAGCCAGAAGTGGCTTCTCTGGGGTTCCCGCCTGCCTTCAAGAGGGCCTAAGGGACCTAGAAAAGGGAAGTGTGCCCAGAAGGCCTGAAGTACAGACACACTGATTCCTGGGCTTTGGATAATGGTTTAGACTATTGGGCAGAGATTTGGAAGGAAACAGACTGAAGGTTGGTGACAGGAAGCTTTGAGGATGATAAATGTGCATAAAGTGCCCAGAATGGCTTCAGAGCATAAAGTGATTTGTGTCTCAGATGGACATTCACCAAAAGGCTCTCACTGTGGGAGAACCTCTTCTACATGGTGGCAGTATGACACCTGTGACTGTCAGGCAGTCCCCTTCTGCAGCCACTCTGGGACTTTCTCAGCAGCTTTATGACAAAACTGGCCAGGCAACACCAACTCCTTCCTCCCACAGATGGCCTCACCGCTATCACTGCTGAGTCCAGTCTGTCAACCTCAGGAAACCAGTCTAAGGCCCCAGGGTGGAACCTTAACTTTGCCAAGACTGGCCAGCTAGCTTTTGGCAGAGATGACACTGGACTATGTATTCGTTAGGGTGGGCCAACAGCTGTAACAAACAATCCCAACCTGTTAGGGGTCTAATACCATAGTAGTATAGTTCTTCTTTCATGTCACGTCCCATGCTAGTCCAAGGGGATTTGTTTCATGCAGTCATTCAGGAATCCGGTCCCCTTCTCTCTTAGGACATGTCCTTTCATCTGTGTTCTCTCCAGTCATCTAGAAGATGGGGAAAAAGACAGAGTGAGGGCTGCATGGTATGTTTTTATGAGCAATACCCAGAAATGACTATCCATCATTTCCACTCACGTACTGTGGGTGAGATGTTAGCCACATGGCTCCACCCGACTGTAATCCATCCCTCCACTCCATCCCCTCTCCCCAGGCAACCACTGATCTGCTTTCTGTCTCTATGAATATTTTGCATTTCATGTAGTATGAACTGCCTTGCCTGAGTTCTTTCCCCCTCAGCATAATTATTTTGTGATTCACGCATGTTGTACTGTGGACCCATATGCATTCTTTCTTACTGCTGGGTAGTAGTCCGTGGTGTGGAAGTACCATAGTTTGACTATCCATTCAACTTTGATGAGCCAACATGACAAACGTTTCTCATACATTAAATAAGCTTGTTATGCTGCTCTAAGAACTGGAAGAAAATTTTTTAAAAGTTTTCTTTTTTAATTTATTTGACAGAGATCACAAGTAGGTAGAGAGGCAGGCAGAGAGAAAGAGGGGGGGAAGCAGGCTCCCTGCTGAGCAGAGAGCCTGATGCAAGGGCTCGATCCCAGGACCCTGAGATCATGACCTGAGCCGAAGGCAGAGGCTTTAACCCACTGAGCAACCCAAGCAACCAGAAAATATTTTTAAATCAAGTATACAATATACTGAAATTATATCTTTTGCAACTTTATTTATATATATGTTTTTTATGTGCTAATTTAAAAATGTATGAAGGCAGGGCCAGCTTCATGGACACCCGGCTTGGGCAGTCACTCAGGGCACCACATTCAGAAGGGCTCTGAGCCTCAAATGCCCTGCCTTTGTCTTCTGGAAATTCTTTCTTTAAGTTTTATTAAGATTTTAATTTTTGTTCCAGTGTAGGTAACATAGCAGCATTATATTAGTTTTGGTGTACAATACAGTGATTCAAGAGTTCTGTCTGTTACTCAGTGCTCATCATGATAAGTTGAACTTTTTAATCCCCTTGACATTCTTCGTAAGGTTTGAGCAAGAGGCCTACATTTTCATTTTGGACTGGGTGCTACAATTTATTTAGCTGGTCTTGTGCACAAGAGTGTATACTTTTCCAAACTACTTTTATGGGGGCCTACAGTCAAAAGTGTTAAGGGCTTGGGTGTGGAACACAAAATCTGGGGTGGTTTGTCAGTTCTACCCTGTGACCTAGTTGTCCTTCCACCCAATGTGGTGGGTGCAGAACTAACTAGTTGCTTAAGTGTAGAGAAGGGCAGGAGAAATTCTAAGGGCGGTGCAAACTAGTTTACGATCTTGGCATTGTTTCCCGTCTGCATGGGTGATGTTGGCCCAACTCACCACTGTCATCCTGGTCGACTTCCGGGAAGAAGTGCTTCCACCAGAGGAAAGATGATTAGGGCCCCTTCCTCCCCTTGAGTCTTGGAGTTGGACCTCAGCCTGATTAAGGACTTTCTTTAAAAATATTTTTAAATTTTATTTTAAAGATTATTTATTTATTTACTTGAGAGAGGGAGAGAGCAAGCACAGTCCAGGGGAGGGGGAGAGGCAGAAGGAGAGGAAGAAGCAGACTCCCTGCTAAGCAGGGAGTCTGACTCGGGGCTCCATGCCACGACCTTGGGATCATGATCTGAGCTGAAGGCAGATGCTTAACTGACTGAGCCACCCAGGCGCCCCCTAACTAAGGACTTTCTTTGCGCTTTTTGAGGGAGGGTCTCCTTCCCTCTCCCTCAGCCCTCCTCCTTCTAACCTTGAGAATGGGTTTGCCCCTTTGGACAGGAAGATCTGGGGCTAAGTCTGTCTGCTTCCTCCGAGAGGGAGAGGGGGCTTAGAGGAGAAGGAATAAAGTTGGAGAGGATGAGGGATCGGGTCCAGTGTGAAAGGTCTTGAATCCCAGGTTGAGATTTGGACCGTCTGCGAGGGTGGTGGAGTCTTGGCCCAGGGAAAGCAATGAAATAAGGAAGTCCAGATGAGGTGTTCTGGTGGGGGGCAGGAAGTGCGTTGCTGTGGCCTTTTCCAGGCCTTACAGCCCTCACTGTTAGAGTGACTAGAGTCACTGTTAGAGTATAGTAGAGTGTGCATGGTGCAGTTCTAACAGATACTTTTTCTAGGTAGTAAATAGGAAATGGGTAGTTAAGTACATGGCTTTATTAGAGCATTTGGTTATTGATTAATCATTAATTGAGTAGGCAAGAATGATTGAACCTATGTTACAGGGCCCTGAGAGAAGACCATCAGGGGAAGGCGGGAAAACTTTGCAGACAGTATTAAAGAACCTGAATTAGCCCGGGGTGTTTGGGAAACAAATCTCTCAAGGGGAGGAGAGACTTCTTTCTCCTCACCACCCTATCATCCATCTGACCTCCAAGTCTTGTTGATTCTGCTTCCAAAATGTCTATTTTGCAAGGAGCAAGGAGGAATCTCTGTTCATGAATTCACCTATGCAAGAAATGTAATTAAAGTTTTTTAATAACTCAACTTAATTTCTATTTTGAACTCCCATTCTGCTGGAGTGGCAGAAACTTCATCTCAGCTAATTGAGGGTTTTATTCCTTCTGTGGGGCTTGTGTTTAAGGCTCTGGAGCCTCATCTAGTACTTGGGTGTGAGTGTGTACATGACCGTGTGTGTGTGTGTGTGTGTGTGTGTGTGTGTGTTGGGGGATCTAGTTCTCAGTGTCATTTGTCTACGTAGATACTGATGGAGATGTCATTGGTCCCACTGGTGACTGCTGAGACCTGGCTGTTCTCATTCGCACTTCTGCTGGAGACCCCAGCTCTCCTCTGGGTGTGTGCCACTCTTGCCTGGGAGGATCTTGCTGAGCTTAGCTAAGGTCCTTTTTTTGGCTGGATGTGCCTCAGAGACCTCTCCATGATGGGTGTTGCTGCTTCCCAGAGCAAGGCTGCTCTCTGCTCCTGGGTTTTCTGCCCTGTACTCCAGCCTCTGTGAACTCTCATCACTCCCCTCCGTCTTCCTCTTCTCCACTACCTTTCGTCCAGACCTTGGAAGCCCTCATTTTGGGGTCTCCGGAGGACCCCCCAGTAGTTGGCACTGTCTTACTGACAAGGGTTCTAAACGTCGTGGAGAATGAAGCAAAGGAGAGGCAGGTGAAGGCCAGGACATTGCCTAATTGCTGACAAACATCAGGGTGGAGCATTCACCCAGTGTGGGCAGATGAACCCTAAGCTCGATAGACACCCCCCTGTTTCCAGTCATGGAAGTGCTCAACTGGATGGCCCTCCCTCTGGAGGCCCTGTTGGGGCTGTGAATGTGGCAGACCCGAAGAGGAAGAAGAGCAGAACTGAGCAGATGATGAGAGGATGCACTGTATTCTTCCCAGGTACACAACTCAGATGAGTATTTCTTTCTTTCTTTTTTTTTTTTTTTTAAGATTTTTATTTATTTATTTGACAGAAATCACAAGTAGATGGAGAGGCAGGCAGAGAGAGAGAGAGAGGGAAGCAGGCTCCCCGCTGAGCAGAGAGCCCGATGCGGGACTCGATCTCAGGACCCCGAGATCATGACCTGAGCCGAAGGCAGCGGCTTAACCCACTGAGCCACCCAGGCGCCCCGATGAGTATTTCTTTCTCTGAGGTACAGAAGTATCCCGCTGGTAGAGCCTCCTTACCTCCGTTAGCTCATGAAGATTCTCAAAACTTTTCAGCTCTGTCTGAGATGTCCCTCCTTGTCCCTAAGTCCTTTATGAAACCAAATCTAGCAATACTTAAAAATTTTCAAATAAAACTTAAAAAAACAAATGTAAACAGAATTCTATAACAAATCCCTTGCAGCCATCATCCAGCTTCCACAGTTATCAGCTCCTGGCCAGTTATGATTCATCTATAACTTCCTCCCACCCCCCAACTCCTGTATTAATTGAAACAAGCCCAATACATCATACCAGAAAGACTTGTTTTCTGTCCTGTCACATCCCACTCCCTAGGGGCAATGAGCACATAATGGGCTAGCTATTTGGAAGGGGCTGGGGGATGGATTACCAGAAAAAGGAAAAACAAAGGGTAACATTATAAAAACATTATCCTGCTAGAGCAGTGAGGCTGTTTCCATTTTCCTTACCACTGTTGGGAGTTCAGGACTCATCATTTATCTCAGGTGACAACCTCATAATTAGTCTCCTTGCTGCTTCTCTCCCTCTGGATTACTGTACTGGTGTTTCTTCAGTGATGACTCATCTCGGAATCCCATGGAAAATGTTAAAATGCAGATCCCTGGGTCTCTCTCCAGCCTGGCTGAATCACACACTTTGAGTGTGGGTTCCAGGTGTGTTTTATGAGCAGGCTCGATGATTCTGATCCACACCCATGCTGGGAACTGCTGTTCCAATTCAGCCTCCATGCTGTCCCCAGGTTTCCAACACTGACTCTGACTGTATCTCCCCAGCTGAGAGCAACCCAGGTAAGTTCCAAGACCCCAGACCTGGTATTTAGGGCCCTTTGTGAGCTGGCCTTTGCCTACAGCAGCCTCTTCCCTCACCCCTGTTTCCCTGGAGCCTTGGGTTTCAACCCCATTTTGCAAACTTGAGGTGCTCAGCACTGTATTCTCTCCTTTACTTCTCCTGGATCTGATAAACTTATACTGATCATTGCAAGGCCAGTCCAAGGGTCTCTTCTTTGAATTCACCCAACTCACTCCTGTGCACATTGTAGCAGAAAGTCGTGGGACTCAGACAGACTTAGATTTTGCCATTTACTGGCTATGTGACCTCAGGAAAGCCCTGAGTGTCTCGGGTCTCAGTTTTATTATGTACAGAATGGGGATAAAGGCAGTGTCCCATGGGATTGTGACCTACAAACAGAGACCACAGCACTATAGGGAGGCAAAACTTCACCTCCATCCTCTTAAGGTCTCTGGGCCAGAGAACTAAATTGACATAGGACAGATTAATAGGAGAAAAGCATGGAGATTTTTGTTTGTGCACGGGAGCCCCCACAGGAAAATGGAGACCCAGAGAATTGGCCAGGCCTAAGTGTTTATATAGTAGGTTGAACAAAGAGAGTCAATTGTGGAAAAATAAATATATGGGGAGACTAGAGATAAGAATTATTTTTTAAAATTTTTAAGAGTTTATTTGACAGAAATCACAAGTAGACAGAGAGGCAGGCAGAGAGAGAGAGAGGGAAGCAGGCTCCCCGCTGAGCAGAGAGCTAATGAGGAGCTCGAACCCAGGACCCTGAGATCATGACCTGAACCAAAGGCAGAGGCTTAACCCACTGAGCCACTCAGGTGCCCCAAGATAAGAATTATTTTAACACAATCTATTTGTACAGATTTCTCTTGGCCTCCACTCTGTGTTTCTAGTGATTATAACATTTCTCTCCTCCTGGGATAAAGAGACCATCTTTCACATGGGATTTTTATCTCCTGATTTCAGGAAGTAAAGGAAAGTCAAAGTTCCTTTCTTGTACCTGCTATTTTTCAAGTGGCTTTAGCTCAATAATCCTTATGTCATAGATGCAAATTTGGGGGGGGCGTATTCTGCTGCCCTTCAGCACAGAGCCTGGCACATACCATAGGGTGTTTGTAAACAAAGGGGTCCTAACAAGGCCTTGGCCAAGAGAGAGTTAAAGGCCAGGGCATCTTGAAATGCTGTGATAACTAATACAGCCTGCCCTGTCAGGAGTCAGCTAATACGGTGATTTATTATGGAAGCAACAATGAGGTCATCACACCAATGAGGTCATCACCATTCTGTTGGCCAATAATATCTCCACTGCAACGCCCTATGACTCTGAGTTTGCCCCTCCAGCCCCCTGCCATACACTGCCCTATAATTTTTTAATAGGTATATTAGTGTTGGAATTCTATACATAGGGTTTTATTTATTTTTAAAGAGATTTTATATCTTTTCTATACATAGGGTTTTATTTTATTTTAAAAAGATTTTATATATATTTGACAGAGAGAGCACAAGTAAGCAGAGATGCAGGCAGAGGGAGAGGGGGAAGCAGGCTCCCTGCTGAACAGAGAGCCCAATGTGGGGCTCGATCCCAGTACTCCAGGACCATGACATGAGCCAAAGGTAGACAACTGACTGAGCCACCCAAGCATTCCATAATGCAGGGTTTTAGTAATTTCCTTTTTCCAAAGTGGCATCACACGTTTGTGTGCTTGACTAAGGCTCTTGCTGGTTTCCTATTGAAATAGTCAAACTGAAGTCATAGGAAGAATTCTCCATCAACTGGACATGAGAAAGGGTCTCATGCACATTCTTGAGAATATGTGGTAGTGGTAGGGACTCATTCAGATTAGGGCAGAGTGTGGATCGGCAGGCTTCAGGTGGCAGCCCACTTTCACACTCCCTAGTCCCACTGTTTTTCGTGGCTTAAAGTGGAGCCAGCAGATGAGAGGACTAGTAGTCTCCAAGGGATGTGAACTCCAGTGGGCTTGAAGCCCACACCCAGGGACCCAAGTCTGTGGTGAGTGGGGATGCTATATTGCTCACATCCACAATGCCCTTGACGTTGGCTTCTTGAAGAGGAGTTAATGCAGGGCGGCTTCCATGTAGCCACACAGTGGGTATGTGATGGAAGTTTCTTCCCAGGATGGAGGCAATAAGGGGTGTGTCTGCAGAGAATTTTTAAAAACAACAACAACAACAGTTAAGTTAGTCTGTAAAAAGTGGCTTCTCCAGAGTAGTTAGTCTGTTTTAGTAAGAAATTACACTAAAGCTTCATGGCTTAAAATAAAAGGCATTATCTCTCATCATTTCTCTGTGGGTCAGGAATTTGGAGCAGCTCAGCTGGGTGTTCTGGCCCAGGATCTAGCATGAGGTGCAGTCACAGTGTCACTCAGGGCCACATCATCTGAAGGCTCTGATGGGGCTGGAGGATCTCTCAAGGTGGCTCACTCATCTGGCTCTTGGCAGTGGGCAGTTCCTCACCATATGGGGCTCTCCACAGGGCTGCTGGAGTGTCCTCCTGACTTGGTGGCTGACTTCCCTCAAGTAAGTGTTCCAAGACAGAGTAAGGCAGAAGTGTAATGCCATTATGACACAGCCCTGGAAATCACATGTTCTCATTTCTACAGGATCCTGTTGGTTACACAGGTCATTGCTGTTCAGTGTGACAAGGGACTATGCAGGGCCATGAACACCAGTAAGGGAGAATCATTCAGAGTCATCTTGGAGGCTGGCCACTATAAGGCTGCTGTCTCATGTATCCTTGGATTACCAAGATGGAGAAGAGAAGAGGTCCCCCACTCCAAACACAAAGTATTAAAGCTGAACTGTTCAGCTTGAGAGGAAGGAAGGGCCAGGAGAAGGAAGCACATCATTGTAGCAAGTAAGCCTTGAAACGCTGTGAGCAACAATGAATGAATGAACTTTAGGGTAGATTTCACACCTGACCTCATGCTGTCATAGGATATATCCGGTTTCTGGGCAACAACTTAGTGCATGGCGACCTTGATCTATAGGGCATTATGCTAATTTACTAAGTGGATGACGTCACGCTGACAGGAGCAGCTTAGGTTCTTCCCCATAAAAACGAAGTTTCATGTCTTTTAATGTTTCTATTAATTGGCTTGGGGTCCTAGTCACAATCCCAAGAATGTCCTTCTTCCCATTGTAGGTCCACAACTCAAGTTGCCCTGGGTGCTGATATTTACACGATAGGATCCTGGAAAACTTGAGGAATCTTCAGAAGCACCCTGATTTCTCTGGCTGCTGTTGCTGCCCGAGCCCCACTGTGTGTCCAGAATCCACCAGGGGTGAGGAAGTCTGTTGTGGTGTGATTGGAGTGTCCTCAGGAAGCTGGGGCTCTGCCACCATCACTCAGACCATTTCCACTTTTATACCATCAGTGGCCATGGGAGGGAGAAAGCTGTGGGAAGTTGCAGGATCTGGCTCACCCTTGTCATCTCCTCGAGGAGAAAAGCATTCTACTCAATTAGAGCCTCCAGAGACTCTGATGTTGGACTGGACCACACTGGTGGCCTTGAATTTGGTGCATTTGTTTTTCTCCATTGCAAAGCCCACCTTCATTTTCTAGCCCACAGGTGGGACATCCCTTGGGGAGATGAGAGGAAACAAAGCTGGCTACATTCTTTTCTGTAGATAAGTCTTTGCAGATAGCTACAAGGGTGACAACCTCCCTTCAGAAATCTTTTCTTGGAGAGCATCTGGGGTAGAAATGCCCTATGCTTTAGCTTTGTCCTCCGAGGCTGAGGATTTCTGCATCCAAGATGGCTTTCCACAGAGCCTGGGTTGTGGAGAAAGCATGTTCTCATTGCCTCATCTGGCAACTACTGCCTATTTTCTGGGCCTCCCTTATATGGGTGATACCCTTATCTCCCATGGGTGAGTCCTCTGGTTCACCCAGCTTCTCAGATACACCCAGGACATGTCAGTGCTCAGCTAGACCTCTGCACATCACCCAGAGTGAAAACTGAAATCCTCAGTGTGGTCTTAAGAGGCTTTACCTCATCCTCTTCGACTTCTGAGCCCCTCCTCTCCCCCTTGCTGGCATTGTCCCAGCCACTTGGCCCCTTGCTCTCTGTGCTACCACCCCAGGGCCTTTGTACGTGCTGTTCCTTCTGTAAGGAATGTGGTGGCTGACCAAAGATGGGTAATGGAAGCTTCCACCCAGAATGTAGGCAATGAAGGATGTGTCTGCAGATAATTTAAAAATAAAACATCAGTTATAAGTCAGTCTGCCTTTTATCATTGCTATGCTGGCAACTCTAAATTATGTCACATAATACACCCCCCTAAAAATAACTTTAAATAATCTAAGTTTTAAACAATTGCTGTGGTTATTGATGAGTTTTAATGATACACATATGTGTTTCAAATCAGTATGTTTGTGTTACTTATATTCTTTTTTTAAAAGATTTTATTTATTTATTGACAGAGAGAGAGAGAGAGAGATCAGGCAGAGAGATAGGGGGAAGAAGGCTGCCTGCTGAGCAGAGAGCCTGATTCAGGGCTCCATCCCAGGACCCTGAGATCGTGACCTGAGCTGAAGGCAAAGGCTTAACCCGCTGAGCCACTCAGGTGCCGCAGTATTACTTATCTTCTAATAAATATAAACACTGTGTTCTATATGGAAGTTAATTGAGAGAACTCCCAGTTATACAGTCATAATCACAGCTATCCTTCCCACCTGTCCCCCTCCAAGCACAAGCCCACCAGCCTTCTTTGCAAGAGAAATACTGTAATATTTTGGAATTGTTGGAGCTACCAAGAGTGGTCTGTGTTTTCAGTCCCTGTGGTAGCATATATTCTTGGCTTTTAATTTTAATTTTTTTATTTTTTATTTTTAAACAATTTTATTTATTTATTTGACAGAGAGAGATACAGCAAGAGAGGGAACAGAAGCAGGAGGCGTGGGAGAGGGAGAAGCAGGCTTCCTGCCGAGTAGGGAGCCCGATGCGGGGCTTGACCCCAGAACCCTGGGATCAGGACCTGAGCGTAAGATGGATGATTAATGACTGAGCCACCCAGGCGCCCCTACAGAACATTCCAAAGTAACAATGATAGCCTAATGATTTTTAAAGCCCAACTGAATGAGAGTTATTTCATTTCTGTCATTCTATATGTGATCACATTTATTTCTGTTTATTATTTTTAAATTTTTTATTTAAATTCAATTAAGTAACATAATGTATTGTTAGTTTCAGAGGTAGAGGTCAGTGATCCATCAGTCTTGTACAACACCCAGTGCTTGTTACATCACATGCCCTCCTTAATGTCCATCACCCAGTTACCCTATCCACCCCCCCCCACCCTCCAGCAACCCTCAGTTTGTTTCCTATGATTAAAAGTCCTTTATGGTTTGGCTCCCTCTCTGGTTTCATCTTGTTTTATTTTTTCTCTCCTTTCCCCTATGATCCTCTGTTTTGTTTCTTAAATTCCACATATAGGTGAGATCATATGGTATACAAATCATTGACATTTTTTTACTTAGTGTAATGCCTTCTAAGTCCATCCATATTGTCACAAATATAAGTATTTCTTTCTTTTTATGGCTGAATAATATTCCATTGTATACCACATCTTCTTTATTTATTCATCCATTGATGGACACTTAGGTTGTTTCCATGTCTGGACTATTGTAAATAATGCTGGAGTGGGGTGCCTGAGTGGCTCAGTGGGTTAAGCCTCTGCCTTCGGCTCAGGTCATGATCCCAGGGTCCTGGGATTGAGCCCCACATTGGCTCTCTGCTCAGCAGGGAGTCTGCTTTCCCCCATGCTCTCTCTCTGTGCTGCTCTGCCTACTTGTGATCTCTCTCTCTGTGTGTCAAAGAAATAAATAAAATCTTTAAAAAAAAATAATGCTGGAGTGAACACGGGGGTGTGGATAGCTTTTGGAGAAAAAGATTTCTTTCTTTCTTTTTTTTTTTTTTTTTCAGATAAATGTCCAGTAGTAGAACTGCTGGATCACATGGTAGTTCTAGTTTAAATTTTTTGAGGAATATCCATGCTGTTTTCCATTTTGGCTGCACTAACTTGCCTTCCTGTGCAAGGGGTTCCCTTTTCTTCACATCCTCACAACACCTCTACTTTCTTTCTTTCTTTCTTTCTTTTTTTTTTAAGATTTTAAGTATTTGTTTGACTGAGAGACACAGCAAGAGAGGGAATACAAGCAGGGGGAGTGGGAGAAGGAGGAGCAGGCTTCCCGCTAAGCAGGGAGCCCAGTGCAGTGCTCGATCCTGAGCGGAAGGCAGACACTCAATGACTGAGCCACTCAGGCCCCTGCACCTGTTATTTCTTGAAGACGAAAATTCTATAGGGAAAGATGGGCATAAACCAGATAAATCTGTTTTCCAGCTGGCCCTATGGTCCTCTGGACATGCTTTGTCTTAGGTCATTTAAAGATTTTATTTATTTATTTGTCAGAGAGAGAGAGAGAGAGTACAAGCAAGGGAGCTGCAGGCAGGGGGAGAAAGGAGCCTGCTGTGGGACCCTGGGATCATGACCCAAGCCGAAGGCAGATGCTTAACTGACTGAGCCACCCAGGTGTCCTTTAGGTCATCATTTGAAAGCCTTGCAAGGATTTCTTCTTTGATCCTTGTCCTTATGTCACTGAGAACTATTTTGTTCAGTTTAGTCTGCTTGGATTTAGGAGGTTGCGTCTGGCCTTGATAGGTGATGACTGATAGGTCTTTGGCTAAGTTCCAGAAAAATAGAGTTACACATGCAACATCCTTTTGGGCCATTCAGTTCCATGGCTTCTTTCTCATTTAAAACTATGCCTATTCCAGGTCAAACACTTGCTTCCTGCATATTTTCTCACTCTAATACCACCAACTTGTACCCTTAGTTTTCTAAGTGGTACGATTTCACCAGTGACAGTTGGAATTGCAGTGGCCACTTGGGGAGATTTAGACATTGAAAATATTGTTCATTTAGGACAAAAGATTTAGAACAAAGATTGTTCATATCTTAGGATAAAAAGCAAAAACCCTTCATGAAAAGATCCTCTTGCGTATCAAAGAAATCGTTTTATTTAATGTAGGAAGCACATCACTCCATTTCCATACCTCGGAGATTAATAAGGGCTCGCTTTCTAGCAGTATGGCTTGAGAAAATAGTCAAGCCCCAAGTTACTGTCTAAACCAGCTGTAATGTGGTTTCTTTTGTTTTTCTTTCTTTTTAAAAAGATTTTTATTTATTTATTTTGAGAAGAAGAGAGAAAGAGAGAGAGAGAGAGAGAGTGTGTGTGTGTGTGTGTGTGTGTGATCAGGGGCAGAGGGGAAGGGAATGAAATTCAAGGAGATCCCACACCAAGCATTAGAGCCCAACATAGGGCTCGATCCCACAGTCCTGAGACAACGACCTTGACCCACAACCCTGGGACCATTAACTGAGCTGAAACCAAGAGTCAGACACTTAAATGACTGAACCACTCAGATGCCCCAAGTTTCTTTTGTTTCTCTACATCTAAACTTTCTTCTCTCCCCTTGCAGAGGAAATGTAAGTAGGCTTTTAAAATGACAATTTCGTGTTGGTCTAAAGCCTGGTGCTTCTCACCCATTTTGTTCCTTTATCCTCGATTCTCTCTTTTGGGAAATTCTTTTTTTTTTAAAGATTTTGTTTATTTGACAGGCAGAGATCACAAGTAGGCAGAGAGGCAGGCAGAGAGAGAGGGGGAAGCCGACTCCCTGCTGAGCAGAGAGTCCAATGTGGGACTTGATCCCAGGACACTGAGATCATGACCTGAGCCGAAGGCAGAGGCTTAACCCACTGAGCCACCCAGGTGCCCCTCTTTTGGGAAATTTATTTAAAAAATCCTGCAAAAATCCAAACCCCCAGAACATTCTAAGTTATGTGCACACTAGAAATATCTAATCCCCAAAACAGTAAAAAGTATCTAAAACAAAGAAAGAAAAAATTATCAATTGTAGTTTTTGATGTTTGTGTAGACACTCAAAAATTTATATTCAGAATGACCCCTGTTGCAAGATAAGAGAAAGCTTTAATTCCAAGCTAAAATAGCTTTTTGGCATGACCGGGTCTTTAAAAAGTAGTTTATCACATAAAAATAATGTTAGCATGATATTTTTGTTTGTATAAGACCAAGGTTTTATACATGAATTTCTCATGTATATTTCTCATGAATTAAACTTTATAAATTTCCTGAATGATTTTATGAGTTAAGTAAGTTACCACTGTTTCCATAGCTTGTTTTAAATGAAAGATGATATGTATACAATTTTAACTAAATGATATTATAATAATAGACTTTTTTATTTATTTTATTTAATTTATTTATTTTTAAAGATATTATTTATTTGTTTGACAGAGATCACAAGTAGGCAGAGAGGCAGACAGAGAGAGAGGAGGAGAAAGCAGGCTCTCTGCTCTGCAGAGCAGAGAGTCCTATGCGGGACTCGATCCCAGGACCCTGAGATCATGACCTGAGACGCAGGCAGAGGCTTTAACTCACTGAGCCACCCAGGCGCCTTATATATATATGACATAAAATTTACCATTTTGGCCATTTTAAAAAGATGTTATGTATTTATTTTAGAGAGATAAAAAGAGAGAGGAGAGAGGCAGAGGGAGAGAGAAAATCCCAAACAGACTCTGCACTGAACTCAGAACCCAAAGTGGGGCTCAATCCTATGACCCCAAGACCATGACCTGAGCTGAAATCAAGAGTTAGATGCTTAACCAAGTGAGACACCCCGGTGTCCCAATGTTTTTCTTTCTTTCTTTTTTTTTTTTTTTTAAAAAAAAAACCTTGTTTTTAGAGAATAGGTTCATAGTGAATTGAGTGTAAAGTGCACAGAGTTACTATAAAACTTTTGCCCCCACACATGCATAGTCTCACCCACTTTCAACATCCTACACCAGTGTGGTACATTTGTTATCCTTAATGAGCCTATACTGACACATCATTATTGCCCAAAGTCCATAGTTTACATTAAGGTTCACTCTTGGTATTGTACTTTCTCTGGATTTTGATAAATGTAGAATGATATGTATCAATCATTATAGTATTACACAGAACAGTTTCATTCCATTCCATGCTTTGCCTATTCATCCCTTCTTCTCTCCCAATCCCTGACAACCACTGATCTTTTTACTGTCTCCATAATTTTGCCATTTCCAGAGCTTCATATAATTAGAATGATACAATATGTAGCTTTTTCAGATTGGCTTCTTTCACTTAGCAATATGCGTCTAAGGTTCTTCCATGTCTTTCTACGGTTTTGAGCTCATTTCTTTGAAGCACTGAGTTATATTCCATTGTCTGGATATACCTGTTTATCAATCCATTTACCTAGTAAAGGACATCTTGGTTGCTTCCAAGTATTGTAATTTTGGATCAAGCTACTATAAACATCAGTGTGCCTATTTTTGTGTGGACGTAAGTTTTGTTTTTTTTTAAAAAAGATTTTATGTATTTATTTGTCAGAGAGACAGAGAGAGAGCGCTCACACAGGCAAGGGAGTGGCAGGCAGAGGGAGAAGCTGGTTCCCCACTGAGCATGGAGCCCGACATGGGACTCGATTCCAGGACCCCGGGATCATGACCTAAGCTGAACCAGGCAGGTGTCCCTGGACACAAGTTTTCTACTTGTTTGGGTAAATACCAAAAAGCATGATTGCTGGATCGTATGGTAAGAGTATGTTTAGTTCTGTAAACCGACAAGCAGTCTTCCAAAGTAGCTGTACCATTTTGCATTTCACCAGCAATGAACGAGAACTCCTTTTGCTCCACATCTTCACAAACATTAGGTGTTTTCATGTTCTGGATTTTGACAATTTTGATAGCTGTGTGGTGGTATCTCATTGTTATTTTAATTTGCATTTTTTTGATGACCTGATGTGGAACATCTTTCCATATGTGTATTTACCATTTGCATATTTTTGCAGTCAAATGCTCTACCACTGAGCTATACCCCCATCATTTGCATATCTTTGATGAGTTGTCTGTTCATGTCTTTTGCCCCCATTTTTTTTTTAAAGATTTTATTTATTTATTTGACAGAGAGAGATCACAAGTAGGCAGAGAGAGAGAGAGAGGGAAGCAGGCCCCCTGCTGAGCAGAGAGCCCGATGCGGGACTCGATCCCAGGACCCTGAGATCATGACCTGAGCCGAAGGCAGCGGCTTAACCCACTGAGCCACACAGGCGCCCTTGCCCCCATTTTTTAATTGGAGTGTTAGCTTTCTTTTTTTTTTTAATAGTTTTTTTTTTTTTAAAGATTATTCATTAGAGAGAGAGAGAACAAGCAAGGGGAATGGCCGGCAGAGGGAGAAGCAGACTCTCCACTGAGCAAAGAGCCACATGTGGGACTTGATCTCAGTACCCTGGGATCATGACCTGAGCAGAAGGCAGAAGCTTAACCAACCGGACACCCAGGTGTCCCCTGGATTGTTAGTTTTCTTATTGCTGAGTTTTAAGAGTTCTTTGTATATTTTGGATAACAGTTCTTTATCACTATGTCTTTTACAAATATTTTCTCCCAGTCTGTGCCCTGTCTTTCCATTGTCTTGACAGTGTTTTTTGCAGAGCAGAAATTTAAAATGTTAATGAAAATTAAATTATTATCAATGGTTTATTTCAAAGATCATGACTCTGGTATTGTCTTTAATAAGTCATTGCCATATCTAAGGTCATCTAGGTTTTCTCCTGTTATCTTCACAAAGTTTTATAGCTCTGCATTTTACATTTAGGTCTGTGATCCATTTTGAGTTAATTTTTGTGAAGGGTGTAGGGCCTGGGTTAGAGTCTTTTTTTTTTTTTTTTTTTTGCCTATGGATGTCCAGTTCTTCCAGCACCCTTTGTTGAAAAAACTATCTTTCCTCCATCGTATTGTCTTTGCTCCTTTGTCAAAGAGCAGTTGACGATATTTATGTGGGTCTATTTCTGGGCTCTCTATTCTGTTCTATTGATATATTTGTCTATTCTTCCAGCAATACCTCACTGTCTGGATGATTGTAGCTTTATAGAAAGTCGGGTAGTGTCAGTCTTCCAACATTGTTCTTTTTCTTCATATTGTGTTGGCTATTCTGGTCAGCCCTTTTACCCTTCTGTAGAAACTTTAGAATGAGTTTGTTGATATCCACCAAATAATTTGCTGGGATTTTGATTGGGATTGCATTGAATCTATCTATAGATCAAGTTGGGATGAACAGACATCTTGACAATATTGAGGCTTCTTACCCAAGAACATGGAATATCTATTCATTTAAGTTATTTGATATTTTCATTAAAGTTTTGTAGTTGTTTTTTTTTTTTAAGATTTCGTTTATTTGACAGGGAGTTAGAGCACAAGCAGGCAGAGCAGCAGGCAGAGGAAGAGAGAGAAGCAGTCTCCCCACTGAGCAGGGAGCCCAGTGTGGGGCTCGATCCCAGGACCCTGGGACCATGACCTGAGCTGAAGGCAGCCGCTTAACCGACTAAGCCACCCAGGTGCCCCTGTAGATACCTTTATATAAATCTTGTATATATTGGGGTACCTGGCTCGCTCAGTTGATAGAGCATACAACTCTTGATTTGGGGGTTGTAAATTTGAGCTCCACGTTGGGTGTAAAGATTACTTAAAAATAAAATCTTGAAAAAATCCCATATATATTTTGTTAGTTTTATACCTAAGTACTTCATTTTGGGGGGTGTTAATGTAAATTATGCTATATTTTTAATTTCAAATTCCACTTTTCACTGCTGGTATATAGGAAAATGATTGACTTTTGTATATCCACCTTTTATCCTACAGACTTGTTAGAATCATTCATTAGTTCCAAGTGTTGATTCTTTTGGATTTTCTACATAGACTCTATCAAAGTTCATTTGATTGAACAAAGTTTTATTTCTTCTTTTTCAGTCTGTATATTTTAATTTCCTTTTCTTGGGGCACCTGGGTGGCTCAGTTAAGTGTCTGCCTTTGGCCCTGGTCATGATCTCAGGAGTCCTGGGACTGAGTTCCGTATCAGTCTCCTTGCTTGGCAGGGAGCCTGCTTCTCCCTCTCCTGCTCTCCCTGCTTGTATTCCCTCTCTTGCTGTCTCTCTCTGTCAAATAAATAAAATCCTTAAAAAAGAAAAGAAAAGAAAAAAATTCCTTTTTTTATTGCATTAGTGAGGATTTCAGTACAATGTTGAAAAGTAGTGATGGGAGGGGACATCTTTGCCTTGTTTCTGATTTTAGCAGGAAAGCTTTGAGTTTCTCACCATTAAGAATGATGTTAACTGTAGGTTTTTTGTAAAACTTTTACCAAGTTGAGAAGGTTTCCCTCTATATATTTTTCTGAGAGTTTTTATTATGAAGGGATGTTGGATTTTGTCAAATCCTTTTCTGCACCTATTAAAATGATCATGTCATTTTTCTTCTTTAGCCTGGTGATGCATATACATGTGGAGATGTTGTGCTGGAATTGATAAAGTTCTAAATTGAAATTGATAAAGTTCTAAAGTTTCTTGCTGCCATTGCACTGGGGAATATAAATGTAACAACCAGAGACTTAGGCCTTAATTCCTTTTGAATCCCCAGTCTCTGCATCAACAATGACAGGCACCTATATTTGAAAGTTAAGAGCCCTATCTGTTTTGTATACTTGTTTGTACTAGCATAGCCCTTTATGAAAGAAACTGAGCAATTACTACCTTCTAGGTGCCTTTTTTTGTTTTTTGAATCATAACTTTTGGGCAAAATAGTATGCAAGGTATATCGCATATGTGCATATAAAAATTCGAACAACTTTTTTGTGAAGCCTATCATACATAGAGAAGAGTATGTAAAATGAATATTTGCAGCTGGAATAGAAATAATTTAGATAGCTGTATACCCATCATTCAGGTTGGTAAATAAGCTGGTCCCAGAACCTTAAGGTTCTTAAGGGCGTATCATGTTCCCCACATCCCCCAGATAATGACTAGCCTCACTTATTAGTTTTCTTTGCTTTTCTTTGTAGTTTTACTATAAATAACGTACTCCTAAATAACACGCTGTATTGTTTTGAAAACCCCAGAAACAAACTTAAGCCCATCTGTGCAAGAAAAAGGCAGTATGGTCACTGTCAGATGAAGTTCCAGAAGATAGACTGAGTAGAGTCTGGGTAGAGTAGGTTCTGGGACATAGCCTTGGCTTTGCTGTCCTTGAGTTTTCAAGGGCCTCCAAGGAAGTCAGTGGGCAAGATAATGAGTGATAATGAGTGAGGCCATTCTCCTTCAGCATTCTCCTGGGGTTTCCTTCACCAGGAGATCCAAGTTGGATCTTTTGATTCCATTGACCTGTTTCTTCCTCTTTCTTGTTTATATTGTGTTTTGGTGAAACATCTTTCAGTAGCCTTTCACGAAAAGGGATTTGGAAGGTCATTTTTTAGACCTTGCAAGTCTGAAAACATCTGTATTCAACCTTTCCACTTGATGGATACTTTGTCTTGGATATGGAATTCTAGGATGGAAATTATTTTCTTTCAATATTTTGAAATGATTAGTCTCTTGTTTTCTTATCTCCATTGTGGTTGTTGATAAATTTAAAGCCATTCTGACTCTTGATCTTTTTGTGTGTGTGACTTGTTTTTTCCACTCTCTCTTCGGGTTTTAGAATTTTCCATTTGTCCCCAGTGTTCTGAAACCTCATAGTAACTTTCTCTATTGTGTACATATAGATTTTTGAAGGGCTCTTCCAAACTTCCAACCTTCCAAGATCTTCAGTTCTGGCAACATTCCTTCAATTACTATTATTTGTTGTGATTCTTTATTATTTCTTCCCTTCCATTTTCTCATTTGGATGTTTAAGGAGAGTTGCTCTAACTTTTCTCATCTTTTTTCCTTCTTCTTCTTCTTCTTTTTATTTTCTATCCCTTTTCCTTTGCTCTACTTTCTGGGAGATTTTCTCAAATTATCTTGCAACTTTTACATGGCATTTTTCTTTTTTTAAATTTTTATTTAAATTCAATTTCTTTAACATATATACATTACATCTTTCCATTTATGTTTTCAGGTTTTATTTACTTATTTATTAATGATTTATTTATTTGAGGCGGGGCAGAGGGAGAGGGAGAGAATCTCCAGCAGACTCCCCAGTGAGTGCAAAGCCAGATGCAGGGCTCAATTCCAGAACCCTGAGATCATGACCTGAGCCGAAACCAAGAGTCAGACACTTAATGGACTGAGCCACCCAGGCGCCCCTATGCTTTTAGGTTTTAAATTCCCTCAGGAAAATTGGGTAGCTCAGTTTGTTAAACATCTGTGTTTGGCTCAGGTCATGATCCCAGGGTCCTGGGATTGAGCCCCACACTGGACTCCCTGCTCAGTGGGGAGCCTTCTCCCTCTTCCTTTGCCCCCCCCGCCCCCCGCTTGTGCTTGCTCTCTCTGTCTCTCTCTCTCTGTGTGTCAAATAAATAAAATAAAATAAAAATTCCCAACAATGTATTTTTTTTCTTCTTTTGAATGTTCCTTCTTCCTATTTCCCTCCCTCTTTTTTTTTTTTTTTTTTAAGATTTTATTTAGGGGCACCTGGGTGGCTCAGTGGGTTAAAGCCTCTGCCTTCGGCTCAGGTCATGATCCCAGAGTCCTGGGATTGAGCCCCACATAGGGCTCTCTGCTCCGCAGGGAGCCTGCTTCTTCCTCTCTCTCTCTGCCTGCCTCTCTGCCTACTTGTGATCTCTGTCTGTCAAATAAATAAATAAAATCTTTAAAAAAAAAGAAATTGTACCACTATTAAAAAAAATATTTATTTATTTCACAGAGAGAGATCACAAGTAAGCAGAGAGGCAGGCAGAGAATGGGAAGCAGGCTCCCTGCTGAGCAGAGAGCCCAATGCGGGCTTGATCTCAGGACCCTGAGACCTTGACCTGAGCTGAGGGCAGAGGCTTAACCCACTGAGCCACCCAGGCGCCCCTATTTCCCTCCCTCTTCGCCCTTCCTTCTATCCCTCTTCCCTTTCTTTGTTCTTTTTCTTTTTAGAAATAATACATGTCATATATATGTATATGTATATATATATCTTTAAGATATATATTATTAATATATTTATATATCTTAAATATATATTTAAATATCAGTGATAGCTTTCAAAATCTTACTCAATTTTAGAGTTTACATACAGTAGTATTCACTCATTGGATATACAATTTGAAGAGTTTTAACACATGCATAAAACGTTCTTTCCCTGCATGGTGTCTATTTCCTCCAGGTTAGTTTTTTTCTCTTTTGTTTAAATGTGTTAGACATTTTTCTCAGAGGTCTAGCAATTCCTGGTTCCCTGTTTGTGATTAAAACTGGGTACTAAGAAAACATAGTGGGAGCTTCACAGCGGGTGATGATGTGGGCCATTTGTTGGGGGTGGGAGTCTCCAGGAAGGAGCCCTCCAATCTCCTGCCTAGAGGGAGGGGTGTGGCTGCCACCTCAGGGGGGGCCCCAGGGAGGGGTTGGAGAAGTAGGGGGCATCTTGGCATTCAGCATTTTGAATGCAGCTGGTGACTTAACTGCCTGCTTTTGGTGTGCCACCCTGTCTTATTCCCCTAAGTGTATCTCTGTTACCTGTTAGCTTAGACTAGTATCTGTTTACTCTCCTGCTGGGAAAGATGAGAAAGTCAGCATACTTGTGCTCTTTTCGGAATCCAGTTTCTTTAATTATTTCTAAGTTTATGTTCTGGAGCCACAAATGTGGCTGTTATCTTCGCCTCCATTGCACAGTTAAACATATTCAGTGCAACACAACTGACTTGGTTGCTGGTGTAATCGCTAGTTTTTCTGCTCGTCTTTGCCTGAAAATCATCTTCTAGGACAGTGCTTCTCCAGCTTTTATGTTCATAAGATTCACCTGGGGATCATGTCAAACTGCTGATTCTGGCTCAGCAGGTCTTGGATGGGGCTCAAAAGTCTGCAAGTCTGGGGCGCCTGGGTGCCTCAGTGGGTTAAGTCCTCTGCCTTCAGCTCAGGTCATGATCCCAGGGTCCTGGGATCATGCCCTGCATCAGGCTCTCTGCTCAGCAGGGAGCCTGCTTCCTCCTCTCCCTCTGCCTGCCTCTCTGCCTACTTGTGATCTCTGTCTGTCAAATAAATAAATAAAATCTTAGAAAAAAAAGGTCTGCGAGTCTGACTAGCATCTCGCAGGCAAAGCTGATGCCACTGATGACAGAGCAAGTAGTGAGATGCTAGCAGTTTCTTCACAAGTTCTGAAATTTTGAAAACATTTCTCTGTTGTCTTGATACTGGTGGAAAATTTGGGCATGAAGTTGGGTCATTTTTTTTTCTCCCTCCACGACTCTGCAGACATTGCTGCCCTATCTGCTGATATTGGAAGTCACTTGGAGATTCTGAAGGCAGCCTCACCTACCGCTTGCAGGTGGCTTGAATTTTGTATGCTTTTTGGCTTGGATGCCATGAGAGTCTTGCTTTGTCTTTTAAATTCAGTGTCTTTGCAGGCAATGTCTCAGCGCTGACTAATGTGTGAAAGCTGCTTTCTGGGATGTGGTATGGTGTGCCCTTCTGAATGTGGACTCAAAGTCCCTTCTGTTTGGTAAGAGTTACCTGATTTTTCTGTTGTTTTCACCGGAGTCATTTTTTAAAAACTAAGACATAATTCACATCCTATTATTATAGTATATTTATCCTTTTAAAATACACAATTCAGTGGCTTTTAGTACATTTGCAAGCTTGTGCAACCATCACTACTATCTACTTCCAGAACATTTTCATTGCCCCAAAAGGCAACCCCATACCAATTAGGGGACATTCTCCATTGCTTTCCTCTTCCAATCAAGGACACTTTACTAGCCTGCTTCTGTCTCTACGGATTTGTCTATCCTGGACAGTTCACAGAATTGGGATCATACAACATGTGACATTTGTGTTTCTCTCCTTTCACCTAGCATACTGTTTTCAAGGTTCACCCAGGTCCCAGCATGTATCAGAATTTCATTCCTTTCTATGGCTGAATAATATTCTTTTGTATGGAGAGACCACATTTTGTTTTTCTATTCATTAGCTGATGGACACTGAGTTGCTTCTACTACCTGCTATTTTAAAATCATTGTTGAGCATTTCTCTTCTTCCTTTTGCTCCTCTTCTTCAGAATCCCAACTATGTATCCAGTAGATCCCTTTTGTCTCATCTTTTTTTCTTATTCAATCTTTTTCCGTTCGTCTTTCTTAATTTTCTCAGTCTTCTCCTTTCTGTCCCTGTTTGTTATCTGCAGTGCCTCCCCAATCTCTTCCTGTAGCCTTTATTTCAATGACAGTCCAATTCTCCTCTTTCTCTTATTCCTGAGCTCGGCTAGAAAAATTTGTTTCCACTGGTTTCATTTGTTTCCATTGGTGTCCATGTGGAACCATTGGATACCAATGTTTCCATTGGTATCATTTCTTCACCCTGCACTGATATTTCCCCTTTGGGGTCTTGCATAATGGAAGTGAATACAATTCCTATACTCGGTGAGTTCTTGGGGGGAAATCTTTGTTCATGATACTTACTTTTACCGTAAAATCTTTTTGAGAGATGTTCTTCACTTGCTGCTTTGTTTATCCTCCATCTTCCTCCTGATCCCCTCTCTCCGCTACAGATTCTTTGCCTATTCATTCTGTGGTCCAGTTGTTCTCGGATTAGCTGTTTTCGCAAGCATGGTGTTGGGGAGAAGTCAGGGTATTTGCACTATCTCATGGGGACTTTTAATTAGAAGGTGCTTGTGCCTAAGGCTGCTAACCTCTCCTTTGCTGAGCTGATCAAGAGCAGCAGCTTTGGGGCTGTGACCTCCCCTAGATCGCTTTCTGCTCCCTCCCCGTGTTGGCCAAGGTAGTGGTCTGTCAGGTGCCCTATGCAGCCTCTTACCTCTCTGAGCACTGTGTCCCCTTCCACTCTACGGTACCAAATATGCTTGTTTTGTTGGCCCCAGACCAGCCCTGCCTTGAAGGTCTGCCTGGATGGGCTGGTGTTCTCTGTCTGCCCTTGGCAGTCTTTCTCATCGACTTTAGAGTTCGGAGTTAGAGGTTTTCCTTCATTTCATCAAAGACAGGGAGTTGCTGTTCCTCATTTTTTATGCTGCTTTACTTGGGGGAAGAGGCATGTAGGAAGTCATGAGGAGTCATTTCTTACATGTATTTCTTGATACAAGAACCACCAAAAGCAAATGCTTAAGAAGTAATGAAGATTTGGAGCTACCAGTCCCTTCCTGATTATAAAATGAAGGCAAAATTAAATACATGTGAAGTCCTGAATTTGTCTGAAAAATCTTTACAGGGGTACTTCCCTCCCTCATACATACGCTAGTTTATGACAGTAAAAATATATGAAATGCTCCAATGCCTTTAAAACGAAATTTCAAATATGTTATATAGTTCATATTTTAAATCAAGCCATGCCAAACATTGCTTCTGAATTTGGAGACAGTCCAGTCATCTCCATAATGTGGTAGCCAATAGTTATCTTGTAGGAAGGCAGAAATATGACTTCATACAAAGGAGCAATGGGTGTAAAACACTCAGCAAATTGTTGCCCCCCTTTTAAATCAGCGTTGGGTTTTTCTCTCTGCCTCGTTTTCTCAGATCAAATAATATCAGGAACCTGTCCAGGTTGGACCCCTTTGGGGAAACAGAGCTCTCCATCAGGACTGAGTCCTTAGGATGGTAACTGGGCATCTCTTACAGCTGCTGTGGTGGGCCCTTCTAGGGTCTGTGTCTACTTGGCTGTGGTTTGGGCCTCTCTCTTTCCGGAGCATTACGACCTGGAAGGGCCCAGAGCTCTTTATGAGGCTGCTGGAGGCTCATAACTCCCTGAGGTCACCATCACCCAGCATTCTCAGCCTTGCTGGTTTCCAGCTCAGCCTTTATTTTTTATTTCTTATTTTTAAAAAGATTTTATTTCTTTATTTGACAGAGAGAGAGAGAGAGAGAGACATCGCAAGTAGGCAGAGAGGCAGGCAGAGAGAGAGCGGGAAGCAGGCTCCCCGCTGAGCAGAGAGCCTGATGCAGGGCTCCATCCCAGGACCCCGGGATCATGACCTGAGCCGAAGGCAGAGGACTTAACCCACTGAGGCACCCAGGTGCCCCCCAGCTCAGCCTTTAAAAGTTCTCCAGATCATCTGGCCTCTGTCTCCACTATTCCTAATGTTTCCCCCCTCTCCCTACAGGATCCTGCTGTGCTTATGGCAGACTTCACAGCCTTCCTCTGGCTTAACAGAAGCCCGGCTCCCTCCCTTACTGACCCCTCACTCTCCCTCGCCTGAGCCTCTTGGTGCTGTTAAAAACAGACAGCTGGACTCAATGGAGTCACTAAGCCCCACCTTAGCAAACCAAGACTTAATATCCAACCTAATTGCAGTCTCAGTCCCTCTCAGGAATGTCATCTTAATTGGGAAGTACTAGTGCGTTAATCCTCAAGGAAGGTGACCTTGCCTGAAAACAATCCACTCATTTTCCTCTTCTGCCTGTAAGAACCTTCCACTTTGTAGAGCTCCTTGGAGCTCCTTTCTATATGCTGGACGAGACGCTGCCCTGTTCATGAATTGTTGAATAAAGCTGATTAGATCTTCCCATTTACTCAGCTGAATTTTTTAAAACAGTGCCTTAGCTGAGATTGGAGTGTCCCCATGCTGCAGCTGCCACCTCCCCACTATTATGTCCTGCTGTCCCTTTAAAATCCTCACCGTTGAGCTCATTACCCGCCCCCATATTTCTTGCTGCTACCCTGGCAGCTCTAGGGCTGTGGCTCTTGGCTTCCGCTGCGGGCCTGGGAGACTTCCAGGGCCCACTCTACTGTGGAGGGTTATCACTATGTTTCCCCTGGGTGCCTATCACGCCCCCCACCCCCAATATGGCCCTGACCCCTGGGTGTAGTTCTGTTCACGTTAATGTCTCTCCTAGTCCGCTGGAAGCTCCTCTCCTACCAAACGACGACGGTCTTACTCATGGGTGTCCCACGGTCAAAGTTAGAGTCAAGCCCTTGATCAGCGGTAGGTAGGTCTGTTTTAAGAATAAACAAAAGACTGGAAGGAAGGAAAGAAGGCAGGCAGAGAAATAGTCTCTGCTTTCCTCTGCAGTCAGTCCATCCTGCTCCTGCCCCCACCTGGAAGCCGTTCTCCATCTGCCAGCCCCACAGCCCCTTCCCCCTCCTCCTCTCTACAGCCCTTGTCCTCCAGGACAAGTCCTCCAGGCCCTGCTTCCGGTTCTCACGCCTTCCTTCTGTGTAGCTTAGGGGAGGCAGCTGGAGGCCTGTGGCCAGTAGAGGGCAGGCATCTTCCCATTTGCGTGAATTGCCCGTCTCTCGCAGTGCCTGCGGCAGGTCAGGGAAGCACAGGTTACGTTAAATAAGGGTAAGCTGGTGCTGAGCCCTCAGGCATGCTGCTGTCTGCCGCTGCTGCCCTGCTCAGCAGCCTCTGCAGGTAAGGATTTGACCACTGACTCATGGGCATCTGCTCTCCCGAGGAAGCCTTAGGTAGGGCAGGGAAGGGATGAGGCTCCAGAGATGGCGCGGACACTTGACTCTCCATTGGTGAGAGACTCGGGACTGATGGGGAGAGAGACCAAGCAGGGGTAAGGGGAAGGGCTGGAGAGGGAGAGCTGGGAGGCCCAGGCTGGGGGTCTCCTCTGGGCAAGCGCTCACTGCAGCCTGCTGTCCACTTTTCTCTTCCCAAGGATCACAGACAGAGGGAGTAGAGTGTCTAGGAAATTTCCTGGAACTGGAAAAGAGTGGGTGGTGGGTCAAAGTTGTGTTTGGCCAGATCTGATTCTTCCACCCATTTATTACTTTAAAAAAATAAAAAGATTTTATTTCTTTGAGAGAGAGCAAGAATGAGAGAAATCGCGGAGGGAGAGGAAGAAGCAGACTCCCGGCTGAGCTGGGGGAACCATGCGAGGCTCGATCCCAGGACCCCGAGATCACGACCTGAGCTGAAGGCAGATGCTCTACCGACTGAGCCACCCAGGTGCCCCTCATTCATTACTTTTAAATTATTATGGTAGGTGCCTGGGTGCTCAGTCAGTTATGTGTCCAATTCTTGGTTCCTGCCCAGGTCATGATCTCAGGGTTGTGGGATCAAGCCCCAAGATGGGCTCTGAGCTGATCATGGAGCCTGCTTGCGATTCTGTCTCTCCCGCTGCCCCTCACCTTGCACCCCTGCTTGTGCTCTATCTCTCTCACTGTAAAAAACAAAAATAAAACATAAATTATTATAAAAATCTGCAAACATAAACAAGTACAGAAATTTAACAGTGGACTCACATATACTCATTTTATTTTAAATATTTATTTATTTTTAGAGAGCGCTTGAGAGCGGGGGGAGGGGCAGAGGGGGAGGGAGAGAGAGAATCTTCAAGCAGACTCCCCACTTAGCACAGAACCCAAGGAGGGGCTCAATCCCAGGACCCCAAGATCACGACCTAAGCTGAAGGCAGATGCTCAACTGACTGAGCCCCCCAGGTGCCTCTATACTCATGTTTTAGATTGAATAATTACCAAGATTGTGCCGTATTTTATTTGTCACTTTTTCTTTCTGTCTTAAGGCAATTGCAGACATTTTGCCATTTCATCTTTAACTACTTTGGTATATACATCTTAAAAAAAATAAGAATCTGGGATGCCTGGGTGGCTCAGTTGGTTAAGCAGCTGCCTTTGGCTCAGGTCATGATCCCAGCATCCTGGGATCGAGTCCCACATTGGGCTCCTTGCTCGGCGGGGAGCCTGCTTCTCCCTCTGCCTCTGCCTGCCATTCTGTCTGCCTGTGCTCGATCTCTCTCCCACTCTCTCTCTCTCTGATAAATAAATAAAATCTTAAAAAAAAAAGAATCATTCTTTTATAACCATAATGCCATTATCACACTTAAATTAACATTGGTTCCTTGGTGTAATATCAGTTGACAGATGAATTTTTAAAATGTATCTTTACTATTGTTTTGCACAGAGGGCCCAACATTTGGATGTGATGATTGATGATAACTCTTTAAGTCTGTGTGTGTGTGTGTGTTTTTAAGATTTTATTTATTTATTTGAAAGAGAGGGAGAGAGAGAGGAAAAGAGCACAAGTGGTGGGGTAGAGGCAGAGGCAGAGGGAGAGGGAGATGCTAAGTGGGGCTCTACCCCAGGACCATGAGGTCATGACCCCAACCAAAGGCAGATGCTTAACTGACGGAGTCACCCAGACACCTCTCCTTAAGTCTGTTTTAATGGACAGAAATCTCCCTTTTCTTCTGGTCAGTGACCTGGGTTAATGACTGGTCATCATGTAGAAAGGCTCTCGATCTGTCTGTAGAGTAGACAGTGTTGCTGCCCTGCCCAGCACCCCTTACTGGCACATCCAATCCCTGGCAATCCAGTGAATGTTGGCTACTAAGAGCTCACAGCTGCCCCCTGTTCAGAATTCTCCAGAATTACTTCTGGAGAACTGCTCTTGGCCAACTGGAGTTTACCTTGTTCACCATGCCAGCAGCCAGTGAGACTGAAAGAGGGGTACTGAAGTTTGCAGGGGTAGGGGGCAATTCTGTGGTGGTGGTTATGCTCTAGAGCTTTGGCAGGGGTAGGGGGTATTAGAAGGAGCCTAGGCTTCAGCCGAAACTACTTACATTCTTAGCTCCTTCCCCTGTGCCTCTTCGCTCCTTTGCAGGTTTCTTTTGAGAGTCCTTATATAAGATTCCTGGTGTCAAACTGTGCTTTTTATTTTATTTTATTTTATTTTTAAGATTTTATTTATCTATTTGACAGACAGAGATCACAAGTAGGCAGAGGGGCAGGCAGAGAGAGAGGGGAGGAAGCAGGCTCCCTGCTGAACAGAGAGCCCGATGCGGGGCTTGATCCCAGGACCCTGGGATCATGACCTGAGCCAAAGGCAGAGGCTTTAACCCACTGAACCACCCAGGCGCCCCAAACTGTGCTTTTTATAAGACCCAAACAAAGATAGTTTATTTGGCTTCTTAGAGTCATTTAACTTATACCCTGATTTCCTGAATATTTGTAATGTCATCATTGCCTGACTTAATTATTTTTTTTCTTGTGTAGTATATAATGAGATATTGTTAACTCTAGTCACCATACTGTACATTAGATCCACTGGCCTTATTCTTTTAAAGATTTTATTTATTAATTTGACAGAGAGAGATCACAAGCAGGCAGAGCAGCGGGGGGAGGACCAGGCGGGGGGCGGGGGAAGCAGGCTCCCTGCTGAGCAGAGAGCCCAATGTGGGGCACAGTCCCAGGACCCCAAGATTATGACCTGAGCCAAAGGCAGAGGCTTAACTCACTGAGCCACCCAGGTGCCCCTGCTGGACTTATTATAACTGAAAGTGTGTACTCTTTGACCTACCTCTTCCCATTTCTCCCACCCTGACCCACCAATCTCTGGCAACAACCAGTCTCTTTGGTTTCAATGAATTTGTCTTTTTTAGGTTAGTTTGCTGTAGTTCCATTTATGAGTTGTGGTTTTATTGCTTGTGCTTTTGGTGTCATATCAGAAAAATTGTTGCCAAGCCCAATGTCAAGGAGCTTTCCCCCTATGTTTTCTTCCCAGAGTTTTAGTTCTTGTGTTTAAGTCTTTAATCCATTTTGAGTTAACTTGCAAGTGGTGTAGTATAGGGGTCTAATTTTATTCTTCTGCGTGTGCTTATCCAGTTTTCCCAACACCGTTTATTGAAGAGATTATATTTTTTCTACTGAATATTCTTGGGGCTCTTGTCAAATATTAGTTGACCATAAATGTGAAGGTTTATTTCTCAATTATGTTCTATTGGTCTAGGTGTCTGTGTCAGTACCATATTGTTTTGGTTACAATAGATTTGTAGTATAGTTTGAAATCAGGAAGTGTAATACCTCCAGCTTTGTTCTTTCTTTCTTTATCTGCTCTTTTATTTATCTATTTTAGAGAGCGAGAGTGCATAAGTCAGGGGAGGGGCAGAGGGAAAGACTCCCAAGCAGACTCCCTGAGGAGTGCAGGGTCCCATGTGGGGCTCGATCTCATGACCCTTGAGATCATGACCTGAGCGGAAACCAAAAGCTATACACTCAACCAACTGAGCCACCCAGGAATCTGTGCTCTTCTTTCTTCTCTTTGCTTTGGTTATTTGGGGTCTTTTGTGGTTTCTGTGAATTTTAGTGTTTGTTTTTCTGTTTCTGTGAAAAATGCCACTAGAATTTTGATAGAGATTATATTTAATCTATAGATGACTTTGAATAGTATGGAAATTTTAACAAGATTAATTATTCCAGTCCATGGGACCCTTGGGACACACTCCCATTTCTTTGTGTCTTCTTCAATTTCTTTCATCAGTCTTACAGTTTTCAGTGTACAGAGTGGATCTTTCACCTCCTGTGGTGGTGGTTATGCTCTAGAGCTTTGGCAGGGGTAGGGGGTATTAGAAGGAGCCTAGGCTTCAGCCGAAATTTATCTCTGAGTATTTTATTGTTTTTGATATTATTGTGAGTGGAGTCATTTTCTTTCTTTTTTAGGTATTTTAATGTTAGTGTATAAAAATGCAACTGAGGGGCACCTGGATGGCTCAGTTGGTTAAGCGCCTGACTTTGGCTCAGATCATGATCTTGGGGTCCTAGGATTGGGCCTCGTGTTTGTCTCTGCCCCTCCACCTACTCATGCTCTCTCACTCTCAAATAAATAAATGAAATCTTGGGAAAAAAAAAAAAAGAAATGCAACTGATTTCCATATATTGATTTTGTATCCTGTGACTTTACTGAATTTGTTGATTAGTTCTTTTTTTTTTTTTTAAGGTTTATTTATTGGAGAGAGAGAGAGTGAGCACAGTGGGGAGGGGCAGAGAGAGGGAGAGAGAAAGTCTCAGACTCTTTGCTGTGCACAGAGCCCCATGTGGGGCTCCATCCTACAATCCTTAGATCATGACCTGAACCGAAATCAAGAGTCAGATGCTTAACCAACTGAACCACCCATGCACCCTGAGTTTGTTGATTCGTTCTAACAGTTTTTGGGTGGAGTCTTTAGGATTTCTTTATATATAACATCTATAATATAAATAATACATAACATATATATAACGTCTGCAAAGACAATTTTACTTCTTTCCAATTTGTATGTCTTTTTTTTTTTTTCCTTGCCTAATTGCTCTGGCTAAGACTTCCAGCACTGTGTTTACTAGGAGTGGTGAGAGGGGGCACCCTTGTTTTGTTCCTGATTTAGAGTAAAAGCTTTCAACCTTTCATGGTTAAATTTTGTTGAGATATGTTCCTTCCATACCCAATTTATTGAGAGTTTTTAATCATGAAAGGATATTGTATTTTGTCAAATGCCTTTTCTACATTATTGGGTGATGATGGGATTCTTATCTTTTGTTCTATCAATGTGATAAATCAAATTTATTGGTTTGTGTCTGTTTAATCATCCTTACATCCAAGGTATAAATTCTACTTGATCATGGTGCTTTTAATGTGCTGCAGAATTTGATGTGCTGATATTTTATTAAGAATTTTGCGTTTAGGGGCACCTGGGTGGCTCAGTGGGTTAAGCCTCTGCCTTGGGCTCAGGTCATGATCTCAGGGTCCTGGGATGGAGCCCCCCATCGGGCTCTCTGCTCAGCAGGGAGCCTGCTTCCCTCTCTCTCTCTCTGCCTGCCTCTCTGCCTACTTGTGATCTCTCTCTGTCAAATAAATAAATAAAATCTTAAAAAAAAAAGAATTTTGCATTTATATTCATCAGGGATATAGGTCTGTTGCTTTCTTTTCTTTAGTGTCCTTATTTGGTTTTGGTATCAGGGTAAGGCTGACCTCTTAAAACGATTTTGGAAGTGAGTGTTCCTTCTCCTTTAATTTTCTGGACATTCAAGAAGTATTGGCATTAATTATTCTTTAAATGTTTGGTAGATTTCTCCAGGGAAAATTCTGGTCCTGGGCTTTCTTGGTTGGAAATTTTTAAAAAAGATTTTATTTATTTATTTGACAGAGAGAGAGACCACAAGTAGGCAGAGAGGCAAGCAGAAAAAGAGAGAGGAAGAAGCAGGCTCCCTGCTGAGCAGAGAGGCCGATACGGGGCTCCACCCCAGGACTCTGGGATCATGACCTGAGCTGAAGGCAGAGGCTTTTACCCACTGAGCCACCCAGGCATCCCTCTTTGTTGGAAATTTTTAATTACTGATCCAATCTCCTTTATTATTATTATTGGTCTGTTCAGATTTTTTTTTTTTTTGGTCTGTTCAGATTTTTAATTTTTTTTTTCATAATTCAGTCTTGGTAAGTTGTATGTTTCTAGAAATTTATCCACTTCTTCAATAGTTCAAGTCCAGTGTTTCCTTATTAATTTTTCTGTCTGAATGAGCTTTTATTGAAAGAAATATTGTCTATCTCCTTTCAGATCAGTTAGCATTTGCTGAATATATTTAACTGCCCTGATGTTGGGTACATAAATATTTGCAATTGTTGTATGTTCCTGAGGAATATCCTTTTATCATTATATAATGATATTCTTTGTCTCTTGTTATAGTTTTTGGCTTAAGTCTATTTTGTTTGGTATAAATATAGTGCCCTGCTCTCTTTTGGTTTCTACTTCTATGAAATGTCTTTTACTATTCCTTCACCTTGAACCTGTGTATGTCCTGAAGCTGAAGTGAATTTCTTGTAGACAGGATGTAGTTGGATCTTGTTTTGTTTTTGTTTGTTTTTAATTTATTTGACAGAGAGAGAGAGAAAAAGAGAGAGAACACAATCAGGGGGAGTGGCAGGCAAAGGGAGAAGCAGGATCCCCACTGAGCAGGGAGCCTGTTGAAGGGCTTGATACTAGGACCCTGAAATCATGACTCGAGGCAAAGGCAGACGCTTAGCTGATTGAGCCACCCAGAGGCCCCTGTTCTTTTTTTCCCCCTTAAATCCCTTAAATCCATCCAGCCAATCTATGCCTTTTTTTTTTTTTTAATGCACTCCCATGTTTATTTTACCATTCACAATAGCCAGGACTCATGGGAACAACCCAAGTGCCCATCAACAAATAAATGGACAAAGAAGTTGTGGCATGTGTGTGTGTGTATATATATACACACATGCATATATATGTATCTATATATAGAGAGATACATATATATAAAATGGAATATTAATCAGCCATGAGACAGAAGTAAATCCTGCATTCTTTGACAACATGGATGGAACTTAGAGGCATTATACCAAGTGATGTAAGTCACTTGATGAAAGACAGATACTGTATGATATTACCTACATGTGGAATCCAAAAGATCCAAACCCATAAAGACCAAGAGCAGAGTAGTGGTTACCATGGGCTGGTGTGTGGGAAAACAGGAGAAACTTTGCTTAAGGGTCCAAATCTGCAACGGGTAGGCAGGAGAAGTCCTGGAAATCCACTGCCCAATTTATGGACAATAACATTGTATTATATTAATCAAAATTGATAAGAGACTAGATCTTGGTTTTTGCCACCACAAAAAAGAGATGACAGTTATGTGACAGTGATGCCAGTTATTGCCACAATGATAATCATATTGCAGTACATAAATGCATCAAATCAACATGTTGTGCACTTCAAACTTACATAATGTTTTATGTCAAACCTAATTCAATAAAAAAAGAAAGTTGATTTCCTTCCAAGTTTCAGAAGTGTCTTTGTCCCAGCATCACCAGAGCCAGGCAAGTAGGATATCCCAAACTTCAACCAACCCAAGGAATGTAGGTAAATTGCCATAAATCTCACTCCAGGGGATGCAGTGGAAGATACCTTTGGAATGGAAGGAGAGAAGGAGTCTGACCACAAGAAGAGTGAGTGAAGTCTTGCTTCTGCTAACATAATGGTAATTTAATGTCTTTATCTTCCCAAAGGTGAAGTATGTTTAACTTGAAGAGTCTTGTCAAGAGGGTAGGTATAGAAAGTAAGGCCCACCCATGCCGTCCTACTACTGATCCAGAGTGGCCCTCTGGCCCTGCCATGAGGATCATCTTGTTTCTCTGAGTCCTGGTTGTGGTTCTGTCAATGGTTTTGTAAGGCCCTGCCCTGGCTTAGGCAGCTCCAGGCCTCTCCAGCACTTTGGTGCACATCCTTGATAAGCTGAAGGAGTTTGGAAACAAGGGCTGGGCAGCCACTGAAAGCATCAAACAGAGTGACATTGGTGATGTTGAGCAGCTTTCACTTGCAGAATGACTAGGGTCAGGGTCTCATCTTTCATGAAGGCGGTATAGCTCTCCAGCTAGCCTCAAACATACCCACCTCTCACATATGCAGACATGTGGAGCTCAGAGTTAATGAAGTGGGGATATAGGGAGACAACATCTCAAGCTTCCATGGCTGCCAGGTAGCCCAGGGCCATTTTGGTAGTGGCTGTCGGTGATGTTTTCTGAAGGAGAATTTTGTTTTGGATGATAACTCTGGTGGATTTGATTCCCAGCCACTTCCTTCTCTTCCCACAGCAGGTCCTGAGGAAGCGCACCAGTTGTCACTGTAGACAAGGGGACAAATCCACTATATGCCTTTTGATTAGAGTTTATGATGCAGTTAATAGAATCCCTGTTTTTTCCATGCCCTCCGGGAGTCCTATTTGCTGCTCTCCCAGCCCCAGTCACGCAGCTCTTGAGTCAGTACCCTGGATGGGGTGAGAGAGAAACAGCCTCTTTGGCAGGGTCCTGCACAGCTAGGGAAGCCAAGTGCTCACTCACATGCTCTCATGTTCCTGGCGCCCTCCCCCTACCCCACAGGAGAATCCATGGACTGAGAAGGTGATTTCTTGGCACTGAGATGTGCAGCTTTGGGTCAGGTAATATGGGCAAAGTCAAACTGTTCCTCTTACCTTCTCTGATGTGTCCAAACACACACACACACTCACACATGCATATACACACGCATATACTTTGTGCTGCAGCTGTGTGCTGGAACTTCTCTGGAAACCTGGTCTTATACAAAGGCTCTCTTCTGTAAGAGTGGTTGTCTAAGACAGTGATCTCCAGGGGCTCCTCAACCATGGCTGATGGGGGCTAAAGCTGGTTCACGGACCAGTGCAGGCTCACAGGTGGGACTGAGGTCTATAACTTGACACATGTGTGTGTGAGACTTCTCTTGGGTCCCTTGCCTACCATGCTGTACCCCACAGCTCCCATAAAGGCACTTTCATCTGTGGTTGGATGTCAAATTTGTGTTGGTCCGGAGTAGGTATCAGTGAGGGACATCGTATTAGGCTATGTTGCTGATGGCACTCTAAGCTCTCTTCTGTGCCTCATGTAGCTTCTGAGGGCAGAATTGTACATCAGCCTCAGAAGAGGGGGAAAATAATCTGCCTCTTCCCAAGAAGTATTAGAGGTCACCTTAGCACCAAGTACCTTGTCCTTTCCCTAGGATTTCCTACAGTCACAAGGGATGGGGCAAGGAGGAATGTTTAATTCATTGCTGACCCTCAGACTAGTAATCAAGCACCCAATTTAGAATGGTGGAGTTCTGGGGCACCTGGGTGGCTCAGTGGGTTAAGCCACTGCCTTCGGCTCAGGTCATGATCTCAGGGTCCTGGGATTGAGTCCCGCATCGGACTCTCTGCTCAGCGGGGAGCCTGCTTCCCTCTCTCTCTCTCTCTGCCTGCCTCCCCATCTACTTGTGATTTCTCTCTGTCAAATAAATAAATAAATCTTTAAAAAAAAAAAAAAGAATGGTGGAGTTCGTTCTTTCTTTCTTTGTTTCTTTCTTTCTTTCTTTCTTTCTTCCTTTCTTAGAAAGAGAGGGAGAGAACAAGTGTGAGAGTAGGGGAGATAGGCAGAGACAGAATCTTAAGCAGGTTCCACATCAGATCAACGTGGGGCTAAATCTCACAACCCCGAGATCATGACCTGAGCTGAAATCAAGAGTTGGATCCTTAACCAACTGAGCCACCCAGGTGCCCCTAAACTGATGGAGTTAATTCTTTACAGCAGACCCTGTGGCTGAAACTGGAATCACGTAGCAAGACAGACAGATCCAGTAATAGGGGAAGAAGGAGAACCTTACCACAGGGAAGCTCACCTGTTCACATCTAAGCCTTCTCTACCCTACTCTGGGTGGGGCCAAGGCTCTTTAGGGCGTGTCATGGGAATGGGCTGGGGGAAGGTCCAGCCTCTACATAATTCTGGTGGTCTATTGATTGTTGATTTTTTCCTTTTATTTTGATATATTCCCAATAGTTTATTTTTGCTCTTGTTCCCCATATCTTGGAAGACACATCTAAAAAAAATGTTGCTATGGCTTATGTCAAGAGACATTATTGCCTGTGTTCTCTTCTAGGATTTTAATGGCTTCAGGTCTCACATTTAGGTCTTTAATCCATTTGGAATTTATTTTGGGGTATGGTATAAGAAACTGGTCCAGTTTCATTCTTTGGCCTCTAGCTGACCATTTTTCCCCAACCCCATTTGTTGAAGAGACTGTCTTTTTCCCATTACATGGTTTTTCCTGCTTTGTCAAAGATTAATTGGCTGTATTAATAGGGGTTTTCTATTTTGTTCTATTGATCTATGTGCCTATATGCCAGTACCGTACTGTTTTGATTACTACAGCTTTGTAAGTCTGGAATTGTGAGGCCTCCAGCTTTGCTTTTCTTTCTCAAAATCACTTTGGCTATTCAGGGTCTTTTGTAGTTCCACACAAATTTTAGGACTTTTTGTTCTAGTTTTGTGAAAAGTGCTGTTGGTATTTTGATAGAGATTGTATTAAGTATGTAGATTGCTTTGGGTAGTATAGACATTTTAACAATATTTGTTCCTCTAATCCATGAACATAGCATGATTTTCCATTTCTTTGTGTTGTCTTCAGTATCTTTTAGTGTCTTATAAATTTCAGAGTACAGGTCTTTTATATCTGGTTAGGTTTATTTCTAGGTATATTATTATTGTATTTTTAAAAATACTTTATTTTTAAAAAATTAACATATAATGTATTATTAGCCCCAGAGGTACAGGTCTATGAATCACCGGGTTTACACACTTCACAGCACTCACCATAGTACTAGGTATCTTATTTATTTGGTGCATTTGTAAATGGGGTTGATTCCTTGAGAAGAGATCATTTTGATTGGAAAGGGATATGAGTTTTATTTAGGAAGCTGGCTACCTGGGGTGAAACATCTCCTGTTTTCATGGGTCTTTTGTTTTTTAGTTCCTATGTCATTTATTTCTGCTCTAATCTTTATTATTTTATTCCTTCTGCTGGTTTGAGGTTTCATGTGTTGTTCTTTTTCTAGCTCCTTTAGGTGTAAGTTTAAGTTGTTTTTTTGAGATTTTTCTGGCTTCTTGAGGTAGGTCTATATTGCTACAAACTTTCCTCTTAGAACTGCTTTTGCTGGGATGCCTATGTGGCTCAGGGGGGTAAGTCTCTTCCTTCCAGGTCATGATCTCAGGGTGCTGGGATTGAGCCCTGCATTTGGCTCTGTGCTCAGTAGGGAGCCTGCCTCTCTCCCTGACTGTCTTTCTGCCTGCTTGTGATCTCTCTCTCTGTCGAATAGATAAATAAAACCTTTCAAAAAAAGAAAATTAAGAACTGCTTTTGCTGCATCCCAGAGGTTTTGGACCATTGTGTTTTTATTTTTATTTGTTTCCACGTACTTTCTAATTTCTTTTTTTATTTCTTGGCTGATCCAGTCATTGCCTAGTAGCATGTTATTTAACCTCCTTATATTTGTAGTCTTTCCAGATTTTTTCTTGTGCTTGATTTCTAGTTTCATTGCTTTGTGGCCAGAAAAGATGCATGGTATGACTTCTATCTGTTTGCATTTGTTGAGGCTTGCTTTGTGGCTTAATAGGTTATCTATTCTGGAGAATGTTCCATATGCACTTGAAAAAAATGTGTATTCTGCTGTGGTTGGATGGAATGTTCTGAATATATCTGTTAAACCCATCTGTTCCAGTGTGTCATTCAAAACCACTGTTTTGTTTTGGTCAATTTTCTATTTGGATGATCTGTCCATTGATATAAGTGGGGTGTTAAAAGTCCCCTACTATTTAAAAAAAATATTTATTTATTTGAGAGAGAGAGTGTGGGGCAGGGAAGGACAGAGGGAGAGAGAGAATCTCAAGCAGACTCCCTGCTGAGCTTGGAGGCCAATGCAGAGTTTGATCCTACAACCCCAAGGTCATGACTTGAGCTGAAATCAAGAGTTGGATGCTTAACCAACTGAGCCACTCAGGTGCCCCAAAGTCCCTTACTATTATTGTATTACTAAAGACTAGTTCCGTTACATTTTTTATTAACATAATTGGCTGCTCCCATGTTGGGTGCATATATATCTACAATTGTTATATTTTCTTGTTTGATTGTTCCCTTTACTATTATATAGTGTCTTTGTCTCTTTTTGCAGAATTTGTTTTTTAATTTTATTTTTTTCAGACTTTGTTTCAAATTCTATTTTTCTGATAAAAGTATTACAATGGGGGCACCTGGGTGGCTCAGTGGGTTAAGCTGCTACCTTCGGCTCAAATCATGATCTCGGGGGCCTGGGATCAAGTCCTGCATCGGGCTCTCTGCTCTGCAGGAAGCCTACTTCTCTCTCTCTCTCTCTCTCTCTCTCTCTGCCTGCCTCTCTGCCTACTTGTGATCTCTCTCTGTCAAATAAATTAAAAAAAAAAATCTTAAAAAAAAGTATTACAAATGGGTGTCAAAAGAAAGCTAGAGTAGCATAAATGTTTCTCTATCCCCTCACTTTCAATCTGCAGGTGTCTTTCAAAACTTAAATGAGTCTTTCGCAGGGAGCATATAGTGTCTTGTTTTTTTTGTTTTGTTTAAAGATTTTATTTATTTATTTGACAGAAAGAGAGATCACAAGTAGGCAGAGAGGCAGGCAGAGAGAGACGGGGGAAGCAGGCTCCCTGCTGAGCAGAGAGCCCGATGTGGGGCACGATCCCAGGACCCCAAGATCATGATCCGAGATGAAGGCAGAGGCTTAACCCACTGAGCCACCAAGGTGCCCCTAGTGTCTTGTTTTTTTTATCCATTCTGTCACCTACGTCTTTTGATTGGAGCATTTAGTCCATTTACATTCAAAGTAACTGATGATATGTATATATTGATTGCTATCTTGTGTTTTGCTTTGTGGTTGTTTTTTTGTAGTTTTTTTTATCTGATCCTTCTCTTTCTCTCTTTTATGGTTTGCTGATTTTCTTTAGTGATATACTTGGATTCCTTACTCTTTACTTTTTCTGTATCTATTACTGTTTTCTGATTTGTGGTTACCATTAAGTTTATATATAACATCTTTTGCATACAGCAGTTTATATTAAGGTGTCACTTAATTTTGAACTCATTTTTTGCTCCTCTCGCCTCCATGTTTGAGATATTATCATATTTTATATCCTTTTATTCTATGATTCTCTTGACTGATTTTTACAAATATACTTATTTTCACTATCTTTGTGTTTTCCATTTTTCTTATGTTTACTTAGGGTTTTTGTTTTCCACTCACAGAGCCCTCCTTACATTTCTTACAGGGCCAGTTTAGTGGTCATGAATTCCTTTAACTTTTGTTTGTCTGGAAGACCATTTATCTCTTCTTCTATTCTGAATGATAACCTTGCTGGAGAGAGTATTATTGGCTGCAGATTTTCTCCTTTCAACACTTTCAATACATCATGCCACTTTCTTCTGGCCTGCAAAGTTTCTTCTGAAAAATCTTCTTACTGCAGGGCTTCCTTATGTGCTCTATCCTCTGGCCAGAGCAGTTGTCTTTTGCCTAACTCCTATTAAGAGTCTTGGTTCTAAAAAGTTGACTTCTTTGACCATCTAGACTACGCTGGGACTCCTGTCATGTTGTCCCTGGCCTATGTCCTTCTTGGAAACATGCATCACTCTTATGTCTTGTTCAACCTCCTGCCTCATTTGGTGTCAGATCACAGGCTCTGTGGGCAAGAATGTGCCTGTCTGGGTCACTGTGTTTCCCCTGCAGTGGAGAGCAGAGCATCCCACTCTCAGCTTCAGGTGAGGGATATGGACTCTAAGGTCACATTTTCTGATCAGAGGTTACTCTCCAATGGTTTCTGCCCTTCTCCCTGAGCCATCAGGTAAGTTCCTGAGACATTGTAACTAGATTCACAAATGAGCAGTATCCCTCAAGAATATCCCAAAAGTGAGTGTATCTCAGGAGCCAAGAGCTGGGGCTGTCATGTCTCCCTCTCCTCATGTGGAATCTCCCTTCAGTGACATCCTTGGCCTTGACACTTTGGACTTGATTTTGTTGAGAGTACCAACCAGTGAATTTCTTTATAACAGAAAATGTTAAATTCTAATGAGAGGACTATATTCCAAAAGGGCAACCAGCACCGTTTTGATAAAATGTGGGCAAGATCAGGCAGAAGCAATGGGGACATGGACGCCTGGTCATCTACACCTATGTGCACATGTGAAGATTGGGTTACAGACCATGTTAAATGTAATGGAAACTGATTTAAAACCCTATGAAAGTGAGCATCTCCTGGAAAAAATTAACCAATGACATCGTAGAGACCCAGTTTGACCGAAAAATAGTAGGAAAACCAACATGCTCATCTGATCTCCTGGAAGAACCCACAAGTTGGGCTGACTGGAGTGGAAGAGCACATGAATCTGAAGAGAACCCAGAGACAGGTACAAGATCATGACAAGCACTCAGGGTATCCAAGAGTTGCGCCCAAAGTAGATTTCTGGAAAGGGCTCTCCACATGTTGCCAAGGCTTCCTGGGGCACATCCCTTTACCCCAACTGTTCTGGGATCAGTCACCCACCAATGCATGCAAGGCTTCATGTTAATATCTGGTTAGACACATAAAACACCAGAATTAATTGCAGAGTGGGAGGCAGTAAACGTTTAGGTTAGAAAGCAACTTATTTTCCCTCTTATTTCTCCATTTTTGAGACAGTTCATCCATCCTGTTTAAGACAGGGGTTGGGAGGACCTTTACCCTTTTCCTGCTTAGTATCATGGAATCACAAAGGAGCCCACAGCTGCTTCATCCAAGTGTCTCCAGCTGGAAACCCAACCTCTCCCCAGTGCTGGCAGAGAAACCAGTTCAAAGAGATCCTCAGTCCCCCTGAAGGGAGCAAGGAAGCCCTGTGGGGTTGGGTGTGGTGGGAAAAGGCAAGAGATAGACCAGACCAGGCCACTCCCCATCAGTTCACAGAAGGGTAGTGAGTGGATGCGAGGTCTCTGGAGCCCATCTACAATGGCTTCTTAGCTTTAAGGAAGGCTCTTGAGGTGCTGCATCTGCCAGATCCCAGGATGAGGTTTGTAGAATGGACCACAATGGCACCCACTGACTGGTGTTCTTGCTGGTCTGCCAGAAGTGCTTCTTTTGCCACCATGCTAGGGGAGAATGAAAAAGGTGCCTGGCTAGGACTGAATCCCATCCCCTTCCTTCAAGAGCTGGAAGACTCTCTCCCTGGGAGGTTACACATTCCCTGTCCCAACTGGTACAGCCACACCCCTCACCCTCCAGTACTCCTGCTCCTTCTGGATCTGCTCTGTGTACCCCACCGGCTTCATCAGCTGTTGCCTGCACTGATGCTGCAGGTCAGCTTGTTGTTGGCTGAAAATTCCACATAATCATTAGTATGTTCACCCAACTACATGTCCAAGTGAACGGTCTAGGAAACAGAGAAGCCAAAGGTGGCGGTGAGGGACCCTGGCTTCATGAACCTGCCAGAAACCCAGCTTCAGTGCCCAAGTGTGGGCCTGAACTGGCAGTATGGTTCTTTGCACTCACTGACTTGGGGCTGGCCCTGCTCCGGATGCTGAACACCAGATGAGGACCTTGCTTGCATGGAGTTCCATGTTCGAAAGATAGAAGGGATGGGGCAACATGTGCAGAGAAACAGAGGTATAACTCAGTGTTTGAGACAAGCTGTTACTAGAAGTTCTGTGTTGGTGGGAGGTGACAACGGAGAGCCTGGAACACTGAGATGCAGAACAGCTCTGAATTTCACTTTTTACGAAGCTTGGTCTTTACCCTAGGGATGTCAGGGAAAGAAGGGATGATTTGAGATCAGAGTGATTCCCTCTTGGGGTTCCCTCTCATCCTCATCTCTGTATGCTTACTTCCTGTGGGAGCCCTAGCCCTCCTCAGTAGACACCACCTGCTGCACCCTTCTGACCCCAAGGACTGAGATGGTAAGCCCCTGAAACTGTGGACTTCCTGCCTGCCACACTCACCAGCTTGCCAATATAGAGAAGGATAAAGAGGATGGACTTGATGTGAAGGTAGATTTGGTACTCTTGGGGAAATGGGGAGGTAGGTGATGGTGAAGCTGTCCTGAGGGCAACACTGATGGCCCACAAGTTTCTAGAGGAATCAGCTTCCAGTGAGCACATGTACCTGCATCTAGGAGAGGAAATCTGGGAGTATCCTAGGTCTAGACCCCCATAGGCCAGGCCAGAGGAGAGGGTGTGAGGGAAATGGCATCATTTTGGGCTGGAAAATCTCAGATCCTAGGATTGCCAATACACAATATTCTATAGTTTGCAAAGATCATGGCCCTCATTGAGCTTTCTTGCCTGAGGAGACAGGCCCTCCTTTGAGAAATGGATGACTCGGCATTGATGCTGAAGGCTTGGGGGCTTCAGTGAGTAAAAGCCTGCCTTGCCTTATTCTCAGCGTCCTTCACAAATATGAACACAATGATCCACTATGGAGAGGCCTGCTACTTTTCTAGAATGGGGTCTTATAGCTCAATCTTGCAGTTTCTTCCATTTAAAAAAATATATATATATATATATTCTATTTATTTATTTGACAGACAGAGATCACAAGTAGGCAAAGAGGCAGGCAGAAAGAGAGGAAGGGAAGCAGGCTCCCCGCCAAGCAGAGAGCCTGATGCAGGGCTCGATCCCAGGACCCTGAGATCATGACCTGAGCCAAAGGCAGAGGCTTAACCCACTGAGCCACCCAGGTGCCCCAGTCTTGTAGTTTCTTAATGGAAAAATAGTATGGAGTTTCTTCAAGAAGTTAAAAATAAAACTATCATGTGATCCAGCTTTCCTACATCTGGGTATATATATCCAAAGGAAATGGAACCATTATCTGGAAATGATATCTATACCCCCATGTTCATTGCAGCATTATTCACAATAGGCAAGGTATGGGAACAACCTAAGTGTCTGTCAGTGGATGAATAGATCCAGAAAATGTGCTATATGTATTCTCTCTATATGTAATGGAATATTATTCAGCCGTAAAAAAAGAAGGAAATCCTGTCTTTTGCTACAACATGGATCATGCTAAGTGAAATAAGCCAGACAGAGAAAGACAAATCCTGCAGACTATTACTTAGATGTGGAATGTTAAACAATTTAAAAGGTCAAACTTATTGAAACAGAGTAGAAGAGTTTCTATGGGGTGTGGGAAGGAGAAATAGGGGGACTTGGGAGAGGAAGGAGTCCCACGCTAACACACCCATGAGTCACTGCAAAGGAGCCTGAGCCCTGCTGTCCTAGAAGAGAACAAAACACACACTCTGGATGGTTTGGGAGATCCTAGAACAGAATGGCATTGTGCTGCTTCCCCAGGTGGAGCCCCAGGGAGACAAGCCAGGAAAGAATGGTGGTGTGGTGTGCCTAGGCAGGTGGGGCCCAGTGGGGTGTAGACCAGCAGGTGGGGTGCAGAATCAGCAGTTATACATCAGACCCGAAGGTGTCTTGTGGCTGGGGACATGCAACAAAGGACACACAAGTGACTTCTGTTATTTGACAACAGAGGATGAGAAACGCCTTTCCACACTTCCTGATGACTTGACACCTTTTAAGTCCTCCAGAATTTAGAAGCAAACCTGGGGATGGACTTAGGGGGCCCCTGAATTAACTGAGATTAGGTTAATTAAAGAGAAATTAACTCCTGCGCATCTGTGGAAGGTGAAATCTGTTCCTACCACCTGAGGTTTAAGTAGTTGTAAACTTTCTTCCTGCTCTATCATTTGGTACATATGTAATTTTATATGCATCAAAAAGTGCATATTTTCCCACTACTCTGTGTATGTATCTACAGATCTAGCTATGTAGTCATCAGCTTAAATGTGTATTAATAGGTTAGCCACAAGGTGGTACTAGAAACCTATCTTTGGCTTTCAGTCCTGGGCTTCGAATGTGGCTGATTTTACTACACTACAGTCAACGGCTGTAACAATGGCAGTAATCATGATAAAAGTTGAGATGGAAGCAATTGGGTTCATGTGAGGCAGTGTTTGTATTTAAAAGTCATAAAAATTGACTCTCTGGAAGATGCTATCAACAAGTTTGTACTCTTCCTCTTTTTCCTATTCGCTGTCATGTCATTATAGAATAATCCCATCATTATCCAAAGCATCAAAGACTAACACGTTCAGTACTCATACAGAAAAATGTAAATAGACATGCTCTCTTAAGCCTTAGAGTTTAACATTTTAATGAGCATTTTTACAAGATGTGCCTCAAAAACATCTGGAACACTCTTAAACCATCTCTCAAATACGAAAAAGCTCAGCTGCTGAATGTGAATACAGTAGGTTAGCAGATGCATTGTGTAACTTCTGGAGCACTTACTCCCATGCTGCGAATGACCGACAGAGAAAAAGCAACACCTCTTTCTGGTTTGTCTCTCTCTCTGTCCCTCTTTTTGTCTTTTGTTCTCTGTTTTGTTTCTTAAATTCTTCACATGTGTGAAATCATATGGTATTTGTCTTTCTCTGATTGGCTTATTTCACTTAGCATCTACATTGTTGCAAATGGCAAGATTTCATTCTTTGTTACTCTGAGTAAATTTTTATTGTATACATGTAGCACATCTTCTTTATCAGACTCTTAACTCTAGAGAACAAACAGATGGTTACCAGAGGGCAGGGGAGAAGGGGTGAATCAGGCGAAACGGATTAAGAGTACACTTACAGGGGCGCCTGGGTGGCTCAGTTGGTTGAGCCTCTGCCTTCAGCTCAGGTCATGATCCTAGGGCTCTGGGTTCAAGTCCCACATCAGGCTCCCTGCTCAGCAGGAAGTCTGCTTCTCCTGCTGACCTCTCTACTCTCATTCTCTCTCTCTTTCATTGTCTCTCTCCACCTCTCAAATAAATAAATAAAATATTTTTAAAAAAAGAGTCCACTTACATGATGAGCACTGAGTAGTATATGGAACTGTTGAACATTGTACACCTGAAACTGATATAACATTGTATGTTGATTACACTAGAATTAAAAGAAAAGTTCCTCTTTTAGGCAGTCTTGATAGGTTCCTTCCCACAAGTAAATGTAATTTTATTTTATTTTTATTTTTTTAAAAGATTTTATTTATTTATTTGACAAAGAGAAAGACAGTGAGAGAGGCAGCACAAGCAGAGGGAGTGGGAGAGGGAGAAGCAGGCTTCCTGCTGAGCGGGGAGCCCAATGTGGGGCTCGATCCCAGGACCCTGGGATCATGACCTGAGCCTAAAGCAGATGCTTAATGACTGAGCCACCCAGGTGCCCCAGTAAATGTAATTTTTTTTTAAGATTTTTATTCGTTTATTGGACAGACAGAGATCACAAGTAGGCAGAGAGGCAGGCAGAGAGAGAGGAGGAAGCGGTCTTCTTGCTGAGCAGAGAGCCTGACGTGGGGCTCGATCCCAGGACCCTGGGGTCATGACCTGAGCTGAAGGCAGAGGTTTTTAACCCACTCAGCCACCCAGGCGTCCCAGTAAATGTAATTGTAAAGAGATGTACACTAAAAGGGGAAGAAGAGGTTTGGAAAAACAGGGAAGGAGGGCTGAAGGAGTCAAGGAAGAAAGGAGTGACCCGACGACTTAATCCATGGGAGTCTAGTCTCTGTTCTGGTAGCAGGGGAAATTTACTTTTCCGGGAACGGGTGCCACTATGTGAATTTAAAGATAGGAGTGACATAAATATGTCAGCTGGCATATGTCCTTGCAGAATTTTAAGGAAACCATGCTGTTAGGATGCCAGTCAAGAGTAGACTCTGAAAATCAAGTGTGGCAATGATGACACTTGGAGTATTTAACTGTGTTTGTGAAAAGGATCAGATGGGAGGATGCAGCAAGATTGGGGGAATGACACCCTAGGCTGCTCCCTCAGGAGACGGCTCAGAGAACTGGGATAAGAAGACGGGGAGTTTGTCTGTTCATGTAGTCCTCTGCCAGGAACTCCTTCCTGGGGTCCTCTGAAGAGGAGAAAACCTCAAAACCCCACGGAAAGAAAAAAGGTTTATCCCTGACTATTTAGTGTTTCCATTTTATTCAAGTATCTAGTTTTAATTTTTTAATTAAACAATTTAATTTTACCTCCAGTATAGTTAACATACAACGCTGTATTAATTTCAGATCTACAATGTAGTCGTTCAACACTTCCACACATGACCCAGTGTTCATCCTGACAAGTGCCCCCATCGCCTATTTCACCCATCCCCCACCTCTCCCCACTGGTAGCCATCATTCCTCCTCTACAGTTAAGAGTCTGTCTCTTGGTCTCTCTCTCTCTCTTTTTAACTTTGCTTGTTTGTTTTGTCAAGGAATTCAATTTTTAAAACTTAGGTCAAGGGACGCCTGGGTGTCTCAGTTGGTTAAGCATCTGCCTTCAAGCTCAGGTCATGATCCCAGGGTCCTGGGATCAAGTCCCACATGGGGCTCCTTGCTCTGCCTGCTGCTTCCCCTTCTCTCTTTCTCTCTCTCTCTCTGACAAATAAATAAATAAATTCTTTTTTTAAAGTTTAGGTCAAATTTACCCTTGCATGTCATCGAAGAAGGATTACCTATGTTTTCCTGTGGTTCAATAGTGTATTTATACCTCACAAAATAATGAGTTTCTTTCCCCCATGGCAACTTACTACCTTGCAGATATGATACTTCATCTCTTACTGTGTATTTTTCTTTAAAATCTTCACAAGCAATCACTGAGTCTGAGTGGAGGCTCTTTACACTACTCTTTACTTTTGCAGCATGTTTGAAACTGTTGATAATTGAAAAAAAAAAAAACCATTAAAAGTCTTTCCAACTTTCCCAACACATATCAAGTTAGCAAACCTATTTCACCTGTGAGACAAGTTAATAGAGTGGTGTTCTTTGAGGAAATGCAACCACCTTGTTTGATGGGATCATCCAAAAGTAGTCAGAAAACTGCTCGGGGGCTGAGAAGTTTGCTGGATGCCTCAAACAGCAACACCGGCTTCATAGTCTCCAGGAGAGGAATAATGTTTAAGAATATTCCCTTGCCACATGTTTTGGGCCTATTATCTTTCATGCCTGATTTGACAAACTGACTCATGGCTAAAGCTGGAAGGGAAGGGGCCCACATGATTAAAAGGAGACTATTCGTCAGCTTGGGCCTCCAAACCGAAATACCAGCAGACTGGGTGGCTTACCGGACCAGAGTATGTTTTCTCACAGTTGTGGAGGCTGGAAAGTCCCAGATCAATGGCTGGCAGCATCCAGTTCCAGCGAGCCCTCTCTTCCTGATTTATAGATGGCTGCCTTCTTGCTTTGTGCTTATGTGACCTTTCTTGGGAGAGTATGTATGGCGAGGGGGAGAGGAATCTCTTTTGTGTCTCCTCCAATAAGGCACTAATCCTATCACGGAAACTCTCATAGCCTCATCTAGTCCTAATTGCCTCCCAGAGGCCCCATCTCCAAATTCCATCAAGCTGGGGCTTGGGGTTTCGATGTATAGATTTGAGGGGGACTCAGATATTCAGTCCCTGACACAGATGTAAGGAACTTTGGAGTCATGTGCTAAAATTCACGTGGACTGCAACTGAGTCAAGTCTCCCCAAACAATTCCCTAACTGTATTCCTGTGCAAACTGGCCTGTCACTTGGGGTAGTGGAGCCCCAGAAGTGCACGAGGGTCACATCAGTGCCTTCACACTCTTCTTCAGGCCCTCTCCACCTACCCACAAGACCTCTCTATCTAAGGGACTGTTTGCCGCAGTTTTAAATCAATGCTAAGGGCTGAGTAGTCTTCCAGGGGCAATTCCATTTTAATAGGGTGTCTTGAAGAGGAACCTCCAAAATACAAAATACAAAAAATATATATATATATCTTCTATTGTAATTTCAGGAAATGCTATAGCTAGTGAGGAGTTGGCAAACTTGGAATTTCATCTCCTTATGCCCTAAATCACCACACAGAAGTACTCACTATTCTCTGCTTGTGAGATGGACCCTTGTCAAGAATTAAGTAACACATGAGCCAAGAACAATTCTACCTTACCAATAACTTGCCAATAATGGATAAATGAAACTTTACGGCAAATAAATCATGGCGTTTTAGAAATATCAGCCAGATCATGTTACAGTCGAGGAAATGAAAGTAGAGCTTGGCTGGGTGGATTGCCCAATACTGCATAGCTACTAGAAGACCCAAGACTAGAACACCTGTCTGCTGTACCATTTCATGTTAGTGCTCCAGTTCCACCTCATTTCTCTAGACATCAAGACCAGCCTTTGGCAGCACACCCTCTCTCTGGCCTGTTAATGAGGAGGTAGATGAGGGGGCCATTTTCTCACCAGCAAGCCTTTCATTTCTTAGCCCTGAGCAAGTAATTCAGTAGGTTTCATGCTGTGTTGGGCCTCAAAGATTAGTTTGTGGCTTCCTGTTCATGCAAACCACACATGTTGAATTGCCAGCTGTTGCCACCTCACCCTCTCTATTCATAATTCACAGTGTCAGGTACTTCCCAGGTAGGTAGAGATCTCGTTGCCTTCTTAATTACCAGTGCAACGAAACAATGAGCACAGGTCTCTTCTACCCTCACAGGTTGCTGGGAAGGTCTGACTTCAGAGAGCTCTAGGGAGTCAATGGAGAAATGCTGGATTTAGTACACGTTCCAGACACAAAGCCACCATCTCCGTCTCTTAGATCCCTTCTGATGACCCAGTGTGACTCTGGTGGATTGGCTCCTCCTGGACCATCCGATCCAATGCAACTTCAGTACTTGGCTGTTGGGAGCAGCCAGGAATGTGAAAACAGAAACAGTCTAGTGAATTCATTGCTCCCATGTTGGTTTGAGTTTATGAAGAAAAGGCCATATTAGCCCTTGGATGGATTAGTAACAAGGAGGAGTGTTAAAGGCATTTGGGGTCATTGTGGAAAATTTCAAATACAGAGTAAATAGAGTATGATGTACTCCCATGTACTTTTTACCCAGCATCAACAATCTGCCTTTCTTGATCCATCCATTCCTTTATACACTTCCCACTCTTAATTATTATCATTTTAAAAATTAAAATATATGTACATTGAAATGCACAATTTTTAGCTATGTAATTGGAAATGGATACACCCATGTATCCATACCTACCTACATACATACATATATATCATACATAACCCATGTAATACATACCCCTGTCATCTCCTTCTAGCACATTTAAAATATGTAAATTGGTAGATAAGGAAATAATTGGAATGTTTTAGCTTTTCTCATTTTCCAATCATGAAACATTGCTGTGGATGTTCCTCATTTTGGGGATTCTTCCCTTTTGCCTGCTATCCTCCCATTTCAACACTGCAAGATCAACCTTTGCTTCTTCACCCTTGTTTCTGACACTGTTTTTCTCTGCACATTGGCTTTAGATTTCTGTCTACTTCCTTGGGTTTGAGGATCCAAGTGAGATTTCTAGTAATTTCTTTTTTTTTTTTTAAAGAGATTTTATTTACTTGAGAGAGAGTACACCCAAGTGGGAGGGAGGGGCAGCGGGAGATGGAGAAGCAAGCTCCCCTCAGAGCAAGGAAACCTACATGGGGCTTGATCCCAGGACCCTAGGATCATGACCTGAGCTGAAGGCAGATGCTTAATTGACTGAGCCACCCAGGTGCCCATCTAGTAATTTGTCATTGGCTCCACCTGTCTCAAATAAGTTCACTCTTGATGATTTTGCCAGCTAGGAGAGAGAAATGGAGCGGTCCAGCCTTCTTAGCCCACCCAGGGCACCAATTGGAAGGGAGAAGGGGCACAGAAGCAACAGTAATAAAATGCATTCTTCTTGATTACCCCAAGTCTAATGAATACAAGATGAATGAAATGCAAAGGAATAACAGAAATGCCTCAAGCTATTCCTGATCAAAAGAAAGGAAAGCAGAGGAAGGCTTTGGGGTTGAGTGTCAGGGTGATAATTCGGGCTTTAAGTATCTTCCCCCCTAAGGAAGATACACAATCAGCTACACACTCAGTGTATATTATGCCCCAGAAGAAACATACATTCTCAAATAAAAAGCAGTATGTAGTTATGTAATATAGGTCTCTAGCACATTAAAAAAAAAAAAAAAAAGCTTGTCATCATCCACTAAATGATTTTGTCACCCTTAGATAGCTTACCGCCTACAGTTTGAAAACCGCTGCCCTAAAGTCTTTGTCTGACAGGTTGGGTTGGGGCTCTCTCTGGTGTTCTGGGCCTCACCAGTTCCGACACTGGCGGCCAGTTTGATCCCTCACAGGGTATGGTTGCTCTACACCCAGAATACCTAGGCTCCTAACAAGAGATGATATTTGACTAGAGATTATTTAAATCCAACCACTACGAAGTGTCCGCTAGAGGGCAGGCACCTCTTCACAGCCCGCCAAACGGGCCACAGCTGGGGAGGAAGGAGCTGGAGAACCAGCCACCATCTGAGGTAATGAGCCAGTGCTGAGGCTTCATGCTCAGCCGGCCCCCCAAATCCCTATTGTGTTGGCCACGCCCTCCCGCCACAAGAAGAAATGCAGGCCTCTCACTGGGTGCTGTGTGTGCAAAGAAAGTACCAGGCCCATTCTCCAGAAATTTGAATCTAAATACTGTAGAGCTAACTTCCCATATCTAAACCCAGAAAGAAAAATATTTTTAAGGGACGCCTGGGTGGCTCAGTTGGTTAAGCAGCTGCCTTCGGCTCAGGTCATGATCCCAGCGTCCTGGGATCGAGTCCCACATCGGGCTCCTTGCCCGGCAGGGAGCCTGCTTCTCCCTCTGCCTCTGCCTGCCATTCTGTCTGCCTGTGCTCGCTCTCTCCCCCTCTCTCTCTCTGATAAATAAATAAAATCTTTAAAAAAAAAAAAAAAACTATAAAAAAAAAAAAAAAAATATTTTTAAAAAGGCCTGAGGATATCAGCTATCCAACAATAAAGGTCTTAGAAATATTGTGGTGCATAGCTTAATCCAGATTTTTTTTTAACTTTTTTTTTTAATTATTGAAGTATCGTTGACATACAATATTATTATTAGTTTCAGGTGTACAATATAGTGATTTGACAATTCTACACATTATTCGGTGCTCACCATGGTGAACTATAGTCACCATCTATCACCATACACCGTTATTACATTATTATTGACTATATTCTCTATGCTGTCCCTTTTATTTCTGTGACTTACTTATTTTGTAACTGGAATTCTGTACCTCTTGATCCCCTTCCCCTATTTCACCCATCCCCCACTCCTCCCCTCTAGCAACCACCAGTTTGTTCTCTGAATTTATGAGTCTGTTTCTCTTTGTTCATTGGTTTTGTTTTTTAGATTCCACATGTAAGTAAAATCATATGGTATTTGTCTTTCTCTGTCTGACTTATTTACTTAGCATAAGACCCTCCAGGTCCATCCGTGTTGTTGCAAATGTCAAGATCTCATTCTTTTTATGGCTGGGTAATATTCCAATCACATAATCTTTATCTTTTCATCTACCAATAGAAACTTGGTTTGCTTCCATACCTTGGCTATTGCAAATAATCTTACAATAAACATAGAAGTACATTTACCTTTTTGAATTATTGTTTTCATTTTCCTCAGGTAAGTACACAGAAATGTAATTATTGAGTCATATGATACTTCTGTTTTTAGTTTCCTGAGGAACCTCCATACTGTTTTCCATAATGATGCACCGATTTATACCCTCACCAATAGCGCATGAGGGCTCCTTTTCCTCCACATCCCACATCCCCACCAGCACTTACTCCTCGTCTTTTTGATTCTAGAGATTCTGAGAGATGTAAGGTCACATCTCATTGTGGTTTTGACTTGGATTTACCTGATGATGAGTGATGTTGAACACCTTTTCTTGTGTCTTTTGGCTATCTGTATCTATTCTTTGGAAAATGTCTCTCCCCATTTTTAAATTGGATTATTTGTTTTTGTGGTGTTGGGTTGTATGAGTTCTGTATATATTTTGGATATTGACTCCTTATGGGATATATCATTTGCAAATATCTTCTTCCATTCAGTAGGTTGCCTTTTCATTTTGTTGATGATTTCTTTTGTTGTGCAAAAGCTTTTTATTTTGATGTAGTCCCAATTGTTCATTTTTTCTTTTGTTTCCCTTGCCTGGAGGAACATATCCAGAAAAGTATTGTTGAAGTTGATGTCCAAGAGGTCACTGCTGATGTAGTTTTATGAAAAAAATAATAAGAGTTCAGTTTTACTGGGCTTTTTCTGGTGATCCATATAATGTGTTTTACATGAATTATATCCTGGAATTTTTACAGGTTCCCTAGGAAATAAGTAATACCCCCATTTCACAGATGAGGAAACTGAAACTCAGAGAGGTCAAGTAATTTTTCCAAGGTCACCCAGGAAGTAACCAGTATAGTCAGGGTTTGACCTCAGGCTATCTGATTCTGTGAAGATGTGCCACTTGATTCCCCTTTAAGAAAGGGCTTGTGGCTTCTGCCTTCTGCTGTCAGAGGGCTGTCAGTGGCAGCCTTTATCTGTCAAACTGTTTAGGGATTGGTTCAGCCTCAAAGATACTCCTTGACCAGAGTCACAACCTTCTTGGAGCGGGTTGTATCCAGTGACTGGTTGAGATGGAGATATAAATGCCCAGCCATGACAGGCCAACATAAGACAAGATCAGTTTAGCTCTAAAGCTCCGTATCCCATCTTCTAAGACTGTCATCATATACTCAGCTGTACTTTTCTTGCTGCTCAATCTTGCTTCCTTTCTCTTTTTTCCCCACATTCTATCCCAGCACATTCCTTACTAGATATTCTACACCAAATTCTTTCTCTGGGTATGCTTCCCTGAGAAACAAAACTGTGGCAAGTGAAAATACTCCTAATGGGCAGATCCTCAAGTTGTCATCCACTTTGTATAGAGAGAAATGACCCCAAAATTAGAATATATAGAGACTCATAGTGGCAAATGGCTTAGCCAGCTGGACAGGAACTTGAAAGGGGGAAGAATGGAAGCATAGGGAGACAAGAATGACTGGGTAGAGACAGGTGAATGGACATAAGACTGAGGGTGAAAATTGTGTAGACTTTGCTATCGTATATTAAACTCCACCAAAGAGCATCTGCCACAGAAGAGGCACTAAACAACCAACTAGACAAAATGGCTCATATGTCAGCCAGACCCTGTCATCCGTCACCCCAGTGCCAGGACAATGGGCATAGAATAAAGTAGTCTTGGTGACAGAAATGGAGGCTATACAGGGGTCCAACAGCATGGGCACCAGTTTAACAAGGCTGATGTCACTGCTGGTGCTACCAAATATCCCACCTGCCATTAACAGAGACTAATGCTGGGCCCCCAATATGGAGACTAACTGATATTAGATGGCAACTTGAGTACATGGGGTCACTTCTCTTCTGAAAGGGCGAGCAATTCATGCTCACACTAGACACACACTCCTGCTATAGGTTTGCTTTTCATATCTGCAGGACTTCAGCCAATATTACTGTCCAGAGTGTTACTCTGTTGACAAGAAATTCCATAAAGCACTATGTAAAATCTGGTAACCCACATTACCTAAAATGTAGGAATGCTCATGATCAGGGGACCCACTGGTCATATCCTATACTGCACCACCAAGAAGCTTCTGGAAAAAGTGGAACAGCCTCCTGGAAGCACAGCTGAAGTTCTCTCTCTCTCTCTCTCTTTCTTTTTTTTAAAGATTTTATTTATTTATTTGACAGAGAGAGATCACAAGTAGGCAGAGAGTCAGGCAGAGAGAAAGAGGGGGAAGCAGGGTCCCCGCTGAACAAGAGCCCTATGCGGGGCTCAATCCCAGGACCCTGGGACCATGACCTGAGCCAAAGACAGAGGCTTTAACCCACTGAGCCATGCAGGCGCCCCTGAAGTTCTATCTTGAAGGTGATACTTTGTGAGGATGGTGAACCACCCTCTAGGGCACAGCATATATGTTGAATCAAAGACTTCATATAGTGTTCCATCCCCTATAAGGAGTCCACATGGGTCTAAAAACCAAAAGGGTGGAAGCAGGAGTGACCATACTTAACTCCCTGTTGGGAAACGATCCATTTGGGAAATTTGGGCCTCTTGTCCCAAGGCTCGTGCCTCAGCAGAATTAGAATTTCTCTTCTCTCATGGAAGAACACCTCCACCAAGTGAGAGATATCAGTAGGCAAGAGGAGTCACTATCTCACCTGAGATAATTGACACTGATCAGCAAGAAGAGGCAGTGCTGTAATTACATGATTGAGGCAAAGAGGACTATGTTTAGCATGCAGGTGATTTATTTGGGAACCTCTGTTCTCCCTTCAGTTCTAACAGTCAATGAATAAGTGCAGCAATCAGAAATGAGAATCTGGGTTGTGTCACCAAGTAAACAGCCTGCACCAGCTCTTGAGGGTGAAGGCATCTAGACTTGCTAGTGGAGGAGAGAGACAATGAGTAGCCTTTGGGATCCTAAGACCTACAGCAATGCTGGGGATTGTAATTTTCTCCCCCAAACTTTCTCTTCTAAGATTCCCCCTGAAAGGGAGGCCCACCAGGGTCTTGAAGGAGTGGCTCCCCAAATATATATGAAGTGGATCCACTGGCTCAAGGAATGATGTGTGATGAACATGGAAATGTACCATACAGTTCTCCCTTCAAGACAGGACTTGTTGCCAGGCTTCTAAGCACCAAGTGTGCTGTCAGAAGACAACCCTCAGCTGTTAGTCCATTGGGAACTGACTCTTTACTTGGGCATGCTACTTTTAAATTTTTTGGATTTGCTTCCTCTCACTTGCCACCCCCTACCCCATAAGTAAGAATGATAAATACTTTCCCTACTCAATAGTATTAAATATGGCATTTAAACATTTAAATCAGTGCTTACTGATTTGTGGTAAGGGCTTAATAAAAGTTAATTAGGTTCCTTCAACTTCACCTTACTGTTTTCTTTCAGGAATTTACAGCTTCATTTGATAATAAGTAAATGGTATGTGGGAAGGGGAATCAGATCACCATCAAACTATATGATTCTAATGATTCCATCCTCAAAATGTGTGCTTCAAGCTAAGTGAGCTCTGGAACATCATTGTGACCTGGGGAGGTAAAGGAAGGCTTCTTGAGGGATATAGAAGCTTAGCTGGGCTCATAAAAACTGGGCAGAGGACATGGAGGGAGTGGGGCGGGTGTGCAGGTGGTCCTAATTTAGGTAAACAGAATTCAGAAAGGCAAGTGCCAGGTAATTAAGTTTGCACAGTGTTGCAATGGTTTTATTTGTTTTAACTGGTGACTTTAGATATAGAGGATGTATATCTTATAATGTATGCAGTGTATTTTGAAATGTATGACAAAAATATGAACTGTTATTATAACCAAGAGGAATCTGAGAAGGAAAAAAAAACTGGATAAGGACGATGTTGAGCTATGTACTCATCTCAGATAAATACATAAAACCTTTGAAATTATGACATAACCAGTACTGTTAGATTTATGGCCTTGGGTATTGCTCTCATTCCAAGCTCCTGCTTTACATTTATCATCTTTATATTCATCTGGCATCTCTATTTTCAATGTCTTACAAATTTCTCCCTCTCCTAGTAACCTTTTCAGCTGAAATTTCATATGCTTCATATCAGCTCAGAAGCAAATTCTCTTCTGGAAGGTTGAATCTATCTGTTCAGCCATTTCTGAATTACCCAAGCATGAGCAAATGTTGTTTAGGAAATTTGTCAAGATCCACTTTTTGTGTGTTCAGATTTAATTCAAGATGGTTTAAATTTAAACCTCCGGAGCTGCCATGCACATATTCTCTCAGGAGAAAAACATTCTTTGCTTTGAAATATAATTGGTTGAGGTTTACATTCTGCTTTCTGTATATATGGAGTGTGGTTATGAAGAGATCTACTTGAATCCTGGAAAATCTTTGTATTTCCAGTCCCTCAATACATATGTATTTAGAAAAATGCTTTCTTTCTTTCTTTCTTTCTTTTTTTTAACCTCCAAACCATCAGTTGTCTAGGAGGTTTTAAGGGTAACAGCTCCTGTTTGGCTATACTGACAAACAGTAATAAAAGTTTTATTCTGTGAAAAATTAGAAAAATAAAGGTATGAAATATTCATTTTTTTAGAAGCTTGAACATTGATCCTTCTATTGTAGCCAAGAATATTTGTGTTGACAGTAGCATCTTTTAAGCAAATACTATTGTATATATTGATAGAATTTTTCTAAGATGACATTTTTTCACTGCATGAATTATAAGTGCCCTGACAGTCCTGGGGACTTACAGAATTAAAAAGAATTGAAGTAGGAAGGAGTGGATGGGGCAGAGAGGGGAGAGAAGGGAGCAAAAACAGCTTCCTTCTGACCTGGCAGACAGTTTCAAGACATATGGACTTCTTCTGGTTCTATTGCTGCATGACAAATGACCTCAAAACTTAGTGGCTTAAAGCCACAACAATCCTTTTATTATTGCCATTGTATCTCTGGGGGTTGTCTGGGCTCAGCTGGACAATTTTTGTTCAGGGTCTAGAATCATCTGAAGCCTCTCTCATTCACTGGGGTCTGGCACCTGGGCTGGGAAGGCTCAAACAGAGGTTCCTTGGGTATTTCTTTCTGTCTTTACGTGGTCTCTCCAGCATTGCAGCTTAGCGTGGACAAATTTCTTTTAAGGTAGTTCAGGGTTTCCAAGGATCTTGTCCCAAGGGAGAGAGCCAAATGGAATCTGCAGTGTCTTTTTTAGCCTGGCATCAGAAGTTAAGAGAATCATAAAGGCCCCCTCAGGTTCAAGGGGGAGGCAAACAGACTCCATCTCTTGGTGAGAGGTACACCAAAGAATCTGCAGATGTGTTTTTAAAACTACCACAGGAATTCTCAGACCTCTGACAGAAAGTCTGGGACAGAATAATGAGTCATTCCCTAAACCACAAATTGCTTCGTTGTGGTTCCCTTTCTGCTGTGGTAGAAGGATACTGTCGTGTTTAAGGGCTCCTGCTCTGGAGTTAGACTGCCTGCCTGGGCTCGCCTCTGCCCTGACACTTACTAAGCCTGGAACTTTAAGCAGCTCTGGGTGCCTTGGTTTTCTTATCTGTAAATTGGGGATAACAAGAGGTAGCATTTATTGAGTACTTAGTACGTGTCAAGATATTGTCCTAAGTACATTATATACTGTTTTTTAAAAGATTTTATTTATTATATATTTGACAGGCAGAGATCACAAGTAGGCAGAGAGGCAGGTAGAGAGAGAGAGGAAGGGAAGCAGGCTTCCTGCTGAGCAGAGAGCCTGATGTAGGGCTCGATCCCAGGACCCTGGGATCATGACCTGAGCTGAACGCAGAGGCTTTAACCCACTGAGCCACCCAGGCATCCCCATTATATATTGTTATTTATTTATTTATTTACCAAGATACCCTATGAAGTAGTTACCTACCTCCTGAAACATAGGGTTGATAATAATAGAGACATCTGCAGTGAAATGAAACCATCTGTTGTGTTCGCTCTTGACGTTCCTAAAACTGTCAGGTCAAATGCTAGTGACACCAGGTCAGGAGCCGTTTCCAGAAATGGACCAAACGTGCACCATGCCACCCAGGAGAGATCGTTTACGGTACAGTGTGTGAGACCCGTCGGAGCCAAGGAGGTTCAGATTTCTTGACAGGTGTTAAAAAAGGCACAAATCCCCGCCATTCCGGGTCTCATTTGGCGGGGGGGGG